>NC_086066.1:4729500-5070500 GCF_947568885.1 Cydia strobilella | reverse complement strand
AAAGCTCTCGTGGGAATGGGGCCTGACAGACAGACACACTTTCGCATTTAATATTAGTATGAATGTATATGTGTGTTTACTCAAAGTTCCACCGCACTAAAAATAATCAACAAAAACAACTTGCGAGACTATTTGTACATTTTATTTTATTCTGTTATAAGGTGAAATTCTTCATTGTTATTGTAAACAGTATACAAAGTTCCACTGTACTAAAATAATCAACAACAGCAACTTGCGTCTCATAGACTATTTTTATATTTTATTTTATTCTGTTATAAGGTGAAATTCTTCATTGTTATTGTAAACAGTATACAAAGTTCCACTGTACTAAAAATAATCAACAACAGCAACTTGCGTCTCATAGACTATTTTTACATTTTATTTTATTTTATTATAAGGTGAAGTTCTCCATTGTTATTGTAAACAGTATACAAAGTTCCACTGTACTAAAAATAATCAACAACAGCAACTTGCGTCTCATAGACTATTTTTACATTTTATTTTATTCTATTATAAGGTGAAATTCTCCATTGTTATTGTAAACAGTATACAAAGTTCCACTGTACTAAAAATAATCAACAACAGCAACTTGCGTCTCATAGACTATTTTTAAATTTTATTTTATTCTGTTATAAGGTGAAATTCTTCATTGTTATTGTAAACATCAAACAAACATCAAACATTTATTCAGCAAATAGGCCACAGGGGCACTTTTCCATGTCAATTTTTACAAACAATAAAATTAACCCAAAATTACAAGAAAAATAAAACAATTACATAAATATAAATGTCAAATTACACAAAAAAGCTAATAAAAAATATACAAACAACAGAAGTACTAACATTGTTTAGAGATGTAAAAGTCTCTAGGTGTCAGAGATAAAATGTATATAATAATAAAAAAGATCATCAAATTATCCAGAGATGTAAAGACTTGAATTGTTATATAATTAATAAAAAGACAAGATATTAAATCAGAGAAACAGGCAAGAACCGAATGAAGTGCCTCACGTTAATGCCACTCAAAAGTAATGTTACATAGGTAAAATGAAGGCCGTGTAAACTTAAACAGACCGGTCTCCACAAACAGCACCCGTTCACGAGTATGACGCGTATCTCAGCCATCGTCTCCCTCAACCTTCATTCGGGAAAGTGGCGACCCGATCAACGACGCCACCGTAAGCAAAGACTTTTAGGCGAGCATGACATGTTCAAGCTGCCGGGCTGTATATGTGTATATACAAAGTAAATTAAATCAGTGAGGTACAACATTAACAGTAGATATACGTCACTGTTATAGTTAATGCCTGCATTATTATTGTAAACGTTATGTTATGTAGATGCTATTTTCTTACTTTATTTAATGCAAGTGGTGTTTACCTTTATTGTTACGCTTAGCGATAATAGTCTTTTGACTATTATCGCTAAGCGTAACAATAAAGGTAAACACCACCGTTTGTAGTTATATTTAACAGTGTAAACAATTGTTGGTGAACCAATAAACATATATAAGAAAAATTATGTGTACAACATGTCCAGAATAATTGTGACGTTTTTAAGAAAAAGGTATCACACATTGTTGCTTACCATAAGGACGAAACTTGTTTGTATCTTTATACGAATAATTTGTACGAGCGTCCTTATGGCAAGCGACAATGAGGTACACTCTGGTTGAAAACGACACAATTATTACCGTCAACCGGGGTGAGTAGGGATGGCTGGGGTGAATAGGGACAAAGCTCACAAAACTAAAAATCTTATTCACCTAACAATTTCATAAAAAAATACCACACAAATTAAATCATTCGATTGAAAATAACAGTAGATTTTGTATGATACAATTTGTGTAGATTGTTATTAAGAAATAACACAGAAGAATAAATCACATTTTAAGTTTTGTCCCTATTCACCCCAGCCATCTCTATTCACCCTGGTTGACGGTATATCTTGTAATTTTAATGCAGTGGATTGCAGTGGTTCAACCCTTCAATAATGGCCATCAATACGGCGAGGTTTATAAGCATTATTTTAGTCGAATTGAAAAATAAACCAAACCCCTTGCTTGATTTGATCCCTTTACTTAAACGAAATTAAAACATGTTTCACTCTAACTAAATTTTGCTTAACTAGGATTTACAAGTAGAAAAGCGTGCTACGGGCTACGGCGTAGCATGCGTAGCACTTCTACGCAGCAGTGAAATAGTTATGATATGAACAGAAGTAAAATCTAATCTTTCTTACTCTCCACACAATATTTACATAATTAAAAATATAAAAATATATATCTATGGTTACTGAATAAATTCTAAGGGCGAATTTTATTTGTGTTCTCTGATTTTTGCTTGAAAAAAAATTAAGATCGTGTGGGATCATTTTTAGATAAACAAAAAATTGAAAAAAACGACCGGTCTGGCCTAGTAGGTAGTGCTCCTGCCTGTGAAGCCAATCCCCGTTTTCGAATCCCGGTAAGGGTATTCATTTTTGTGATAAACCACATAGGAAACACCCATGTAAGTAATGGGTGTTTCCTATGTATAAAAGTATGTATTTATCTATATAAGTATGTATATCGTCCCCTAGAACCCATAGGTACAAGCTTTTTGCTTAGTTTGGGGCTAGGTTGATCTGTGTAAGACATCCCCTAATATTTATTTGTTTATATTTATTTATTTAAAAAAATACCGAGTGGGGCCACTATACAAAAAGTCAGGGAGTTTAGGTTATTCAACACTTGCAATACTATAGCTTAGAATACTCGTAATTTATAACTAATAAGCAAGATTATTGTATAATAATGATTTCAGCACTGCTTTGAAAAAATCTTGTATCTCACACCGCTGCTCTAAGTTGAAAGGCAGTAACTCTTTATGCATCTCAACATTTTTCTTTTGATTGACAGAACAAGATACGAGTTTTTTTCAAAGTAGTGCCAATTTGTCCTTTTTGGAAGGTTTTAATTTAAAAAAAAATATTTTCAGGCATTCCACACGGACTTCATGTCGTTCGGGAATTCCTTGGTAAGTAACAAAAATCAATACAAGAAAATCCTAAATAGGAATTGCATGTACATGCAACTAATGAGGGCTATCGCGTATGAATTCGCCGCTAGAGGCGCTAGTGTAGATGGTGGTCTTTTCCATAGTTCGAAATGTCAAATGTCATTTGTCACTTCAATGACTGACAGCTGTTCTATAGTCTTTTGGACCACCATCAACAGAGGCGCCAACTGGTGAGCAAAAAAACGATAGCCCTCATTGCTTCACTATTCGCCAATTACCTACCTGTTTCAAGGCTTTTGTGGTAACTACCCACTCGTAGTGTTAAACCTTAAAACGCTAGTGGACGACCCCTTTCACCAAACGTAGTCCCATTTTCCTCCTAGATATTGACATTATTGGATATAGAAAATATTTTTTCACCACACTACCTGGTTAAGGGTCTCTTGATTGTTCAAAAATTGTTGAGAAAGTTTCATTTTGTCCACAAGAGTGGCAAAGTAATTTGATCCAAATTTTGAGTTGTTTCCTTATGTTAGCTGGTAGAATATTTCGAATGATAAATATTTAATAACGTTCGCGTTGGTGTAGTGAAAAATTTAGTGTTTCACTTGGCGCCCTTGGTGGCAAAATTGTTTAACCCTCATTCCTTGAATCCCTCGCAACGCACAAGATTCCATTTTTCAATATCATCACAAGCGGTTAAACAACAACTTTGCCCTCTTGCATAACAAATAACTATTCTTTAATGTTATATCCAGAAATGGGGTAGTAGTAGTAGTAGTAGTAAATCACTTTATTGTACAAAACAAAAATTGATAACATGAAATTCATATAAATTTAGGTACAAAGGCGAGCTTATCCCTATAAGGGATTTCTTCCAGCTAACCTACCTACCTACCTACCTACCTAGTACCTTTACCTTTACCTTTACCTTTGTATGGAAAAGCGGTCACGTGACTTCGTTCCCTTTCCTCTTAAACCATGGACTTATGATGTTTTTTTTCAATAGGGGATATTACTGCAATGTTCTGCCACCGGAGTGCAGCACTAGCCTTTTTAGTAAAGCATAAAGTAACTTATACTAACATACTGTACCTTTAACAGGTTTTTGACATGTTTTCAGAGATAATAAAATATGACATTGATGCATCAAGGCGGTTTGTTTACAGAGGACCTACCGGGAAACGCGAATCCGAAACTTCGCTATCTGCCTCTTTATTAGGGTCTGCAATCCGGATCCGAAATGTATGAAATTATCCGGATCTGCGGATCTTCCCATACATTTCGGATCCGTCGTGCAAACCCTACTCTTTATCGCTCGAATATGCAAGAGTGACAGAGATGTTAGATAACGAAATTTCGATTGTCTTGTTTCGCGATAGACCCTCAGATTGTGGTAGTGGCGCCACGTAGAGTTTCACGTAATATCCCATATTAACCCTATCGCCTTTCGTGTGCTCGTCATCGTGAGCCTTGTCTGAATGCACGAAGGTTGATATTGGGTTGTAGCCGCGCGCGTCAGGTGACGTCTTTGGCAGTCAAAGGGTTGAATCTTTTCACAGGCGGCCGCCGCAAGGAGGAGCACCGCCACGTCGAACACAAGGAAGTCGAGAAGGAACAAGACTTCCAAGAGAGAGAAGTAAAAGAAGTGAAACACAAACGGAAAACTTTCAAGGAACAGGAGATTGAGTCAGAGTCTGACAGCTCCAGCAGTTCCAAGAAATCCTTCTCGGAGAATGACAGCTCTAGCTTGGAGAGAGACCAGAGTGAGAGCTTCTCGGAGAAGAAAGAGTTCAGCGAGAGTGAGAGAGAGGACCAGAAAAGATTTGGAGAGCACAGGAGAGGTAAGAACTTTTTAATTAATTAAAAATAATAATTAAATGTGTTGTCACTCGTTTAGTTATAGTTTATTTACCCACTGAAAATCAGCGTCATGGCTTGCTGTGGCATTATGCTGAGTGGGGATCCTGTTTTAGCATCTAATTTGTGTTTTATGTGTTTTTCAAAGTTTTGTCCAATGTTTAATAAATGTATTTTCTTTCTTTCTTTTCTAAATTAATTAAAATTAAAAAGCTTTTATTTCGGATTATATATTCATAGAAGACTTAATACTACCGAACATACCTATTACAAAATGAAATCTATAAACATAATAATAAGGTAAAACAAAATAAATTAAATAATTGCACAATTAAATTAATACAAATTATTAAAATAGAATGACATATTTAAAAGTTACATAAGCACCCTTTTTATAAGCTGCTCAGGTTAAAACGTAAGTAAGTAAGTATGTAAACACTTTAGTACTAACATTGTCTGGAAGAGATCGCTCTTTAGCGATAAGGCCGCCTGTTGTTTACCCCTGTCTTTGTGTATTATTTGGGTTTTTCATGTACATTTATTCAGAGGTTTTGCAATAAAGAGGATTTGTATTGTATTGTATTGTATGAAAAAAAAAATTAGTTACATCAGATATAACATAATTGTGTAGTACAAAGGCAAACTTATCCCTAAGAGGGATCTCTTCCAGCAGATAACCTATAAAGGTATTTAAAACATAAGACGAAGCGTTGTAAATATTAGATCAAAATATCACTGAATAAATTCCATTACTTAAAGATGGATTGATGGATGGATTTTCAACAGGTCCAGGACCCAACTCACATGGTCCAAGGCGTCCATCCCTACTGTCGCCAATCAGCATCAACCCACTCCCAGGCCTGAACCTTCCGAACGTGGACGTGTCCATCCCAGGAGTCGTGGACGTCGACCTGTTCGGCAAGCCACAGCGGCCGGTTCCACCACAGCGACCCCAACATCCGAGCGAACCGCAATGGACTCAGTGGACAGCGGGACCAGAACAGCCAGTAAAACCCCAAAGGCCGGTGGAACCAGAAACGCCAGTGAAACCCCAAAGACCGGTGGAACCAGAACCGCCAGTTAGACCACAATTGCCGGTGGAACCAGAACCTCCAGTAAAACCCCAAAGGCCGGTGGGACCAGAAACGCCAGTGAAACCCCAAAGACCGGTGGAACCAGAACCGCCAGTTAGACCACAATTGCCGGTGGAACCAGAACCTCCAGTTAAACCCCAAAGGCCGGTGGGACCAAAGCCGCCGCACCGACCAGAGCGCCCACATTTGCTGGGACTTCACAAGCACCCACAGCCACCACAACCCCCCGCTCACCCAAGAATCCCACTCAGGCCTCTGCCAAGTAAGTACAAGCTAATATAAAATGTATTTGCTAATAAATAAAAAAATATGAATTAAATTAACGGGGATGAGTATGAGTATGACTGTAAATGATAAACTATTATTAAAATTAAGTATAAACTAAGTAAATTAAAACTAATAAATTAAATGAATAAATAAAACTTACCCCCCTATCTTAAGTCCCCTAAATCTGTCCCTTGCGGAAGGGTGCCCATAAGGCTGGCTACATTCCCACGCTGAATAGCTATGCCTATTCTTTGGCCTAGGAATGAGCCAGCCTTAGGGTCACCCGTAGTTTCAATTAGTCTTTTTTTTAGGCCCTGAAAAAGGTTATGAGCGTCTCTCCACGGCCCCAGGGTTTCTACCACGAACGCCGCAAATATGTGGTTGTTTGTAAGAGCATATTTGAGGTGCTTTAGGGTTTAAAAAAATTCAGATTTCGGTCCATACTATTATGTTAGTACTTATGTCATCTTAGGGCTTGATCACACGTACCGAGTACAGGGGCGAGAGAGTGCCCTCGACCGAGTGCTCAGTACTCGGTACAGTCACCTGCGATACCATGTCACTCTTTGAAGGCCGCAAAAGTATGTGACACGCTCTTATGACTCTACAAATAAGATCGTGTCAGATATTTTTGTGGCCTCCGTTGTGTAACATATTATTGCAGGTGACTGTACTCGCCCGAGTGCACCCTCTCGCCACTAGTACAGTGGTAGGTGTGATAAAGGCCTAAAAGCAAACTACATTACATTATTTGAAACACAAGCAATAGCCATCCTACCCGACTGCGCCAGTGAAAGGCATCTAATGATTGAATCTTCTATATTTAACGCCAATGTTTTGTATACATGTTTTGATGATAATAAGAATATTGGAGTGCTAATCTCATAAAATTACCCAAAAGCTCACCCATTTTTATTTTGCAGTTGTTGAGGGAATCAAGGATGCCGCCGAGGATATTATCAGCAAGCTGTTCGGATTCAAAGGTACATGTTTATTAGTTTTTACTACAGACATATAGCTTAGTTTTTTTTTCACTTTTCATTCTCGTAAAGTTGGTGTTTGTAGAGTATTTCTTGTCATTTAATTTCGATTGTATGGGAGCGGCTTTTTGGCAGAAAGTTCGTAAGACTTAAGACGTATCCCGGTCGATATAAGTCTAGTAAACTAACCGTGAATCATTCAAAACGGTTATGTTAAAAAAACATTAAAGTGTATTTTTGTATCATGCACATGAAAATCTATAAATGATGAAACGAATAATCAAAATAAGTTTTCTTCTTTTCCAGATGTTCACCAAGGCACCGAGATCCTTTACGAGCTGACCGGAGAGAGAGGTAAGCCACAATAACCTCACGTTTTATTCTCATTGTACATTTCCGATTTCCATGTATGATAGAGTCAGGCGGGCTGCATCCATCTCTGAATGATACAAATCAAAATCGAATACAAAAAGCAAAATTAAAATCGTTTATTGTCCAACACAGCCCACAGGAATAAAATAGTACGCGTGACTGTACTATTTTATTCCTGTGGGCTGTGTTGGTCAATAAACGATTATAATTTTGCTTTTGCCAACACAGCCCACAGGAATAAAATAGTACTCGTGACTGTACTATTTTATTCCTGTGGGCTGTGTTGGACAATAAACGATTTTAATTTTGCTTTTGCCAACACAGCCCACAGGAATAAAATAGTACGCGTGACTGTACTATTTTATTCCTGTGGGCTGTGTTGGACAATAAACGATTTTAATTTTGCTTTTGCCAACACAGCCCACAGGAATAAAATAGTACTCGTGACTGTACTATTTCATTCCTGTGGGCTGTGTTGGACAATAAACGATTTTAATTTTGCTTTTGCCAACACAGCCCACAGGAATAAAATAGTACGCGTGACTGTACTATTTTATTCCTGTGGGCTGTGTTGGACAATAAACGATTTTAATGTTGCTTTTGCCAAGACAGCCCACAGGAATAAAATAGTACGCGTGACTGTACTATTTTATTCCTGTGGGCTGTGTGGGACAATAAACGATTTTAATTTTGCTTTTTGTATGCAAGTGTGATGAAGAACATTGTGTGTAACTCGGGGCGTAATAATATTGCTCCGGCAAGCCGTCGCGATTTAACTATACTCTCGTTCGCAATGTTTAACTTACGCTCCATGTTGCACAATGTACTATTGCCCAGAACATGTGCGCAGTAATTTTCTATTACTGACATGTTTAACATGTAAACACATAATGACGTTAATTAAAGCAAATTCGCTATTTTCCAATAACAATTTTATTTGTACAGTCGTTTCGTTCCAATGCGCGTCCTTGCGCGTGCGCGCAGCTGGACAAATATCGATTAAACTATATATTAAATTAAGGTAATAAATGTCCAGTAAATAATTGTTAAATGATGATAAATTAGCGGTTGGTTCATATTGTCTTATTGTTTGTGCGCAATACATAAAAATCCACAAAAAGTCTACTGAAGAGAGGATTATAAGATATTTATGAAATAAGATATTCATAAAATACAGATCAGATCAAAAACAAACTAATATTATTAAATTAAAACTAGCAGTAAACCTAAAAATAAAATTAATTATCGCAAACTAACAGCAAAGATAGATATAACTCCGTAATAGATGGATACAGTCTAAGGAAAAAAGTGCCTCGAAAATCAAGAAAATTTTATTCTCGTTCAGAGGGCGCTACTAGTTTTAGCCTACAGTCGTATAGATGGCGTTGACGGTTTCGTTTGTTATTTAACATTTTTAACGCATATCAGTGAAAGAACATGGGTCAAAATCATAAAAATAATTAATGCAAATAAAAAAAATCATTTATCTATATTTAAATACATTCTATCGTATTTTTATAAATCTTCATTTTTAGTTTTAAACTGTGTCGATAGATGGCAGTGAATTTACTGGGGTTACAAAATTTACTATGACAGTAACGCTCTAGTATCAGTTACTCTATGCTAACAGGCACTTATGTATATAAAAGGCCTATGTACCGTTCCGACTGTCACCTGGTCCAAAACTGCACGGCTAGCGATATTTGCTGGACCAGGTAAGAGCCGGAACGGAGGTCGCAGCCCCTATACCTCAAACGCCGCCCCAAAGGTTTTATAAGTGTTTTGGCCTCCGCACACCAAGGCCCCGCCGTTTCGATAGCGACCGGAACAAAGTCGTATGGTTGGTACCAACCAAGCATATTTGTTGTTCTTTAATTTTGCTGCATTTTCGGCGGCCGCGCCTGCCATTTTGCTGGTATGAGTGATGTGGGAGGGGGCAAAGAGGACGTTTTAATTTTAGACTGATCCTTGATCCCCTGAATTATAATATTATATTAAATTTTAAATAGATCTAAAATAACAATTCCTACTCTAACTACATTGTCAAAATCAGAACATTTTAGCGATTGGTCCTTTTAGGACAGTTATTTTTCATTTACTGGCAATCAATTATGAGATAATTATAAGAATAAAACTAAGAATCGACCCTAATGGTTTTAACCTAAGGTATAGATTTAATTGGTTAGTAACAGGAATATGAGAGGGTATCTTTTTTGTTCGGTCTGAAGTGCCAGACTTGTTTACGTGGCCATTTCTGAATTTTTAATGAAGCTAAAATTGATTAAAAAAATCCTTTTATGTATTAAAATACACTGATGCCTAATTTTAAAATAGTCCCAAGGCCTATTTAATTATTGATAAGAAATTTTACACCGAGTATTAGGTAAAAGAGAATAATAAATTAAAAAAAAAAAAACAAGAAATAAGAAACAGATAAGACCGTTTGAGCGTTATAACTGAAATGACAAAAAAATTCGTATATTAAGTATCAATACAATATCAATAAAACATCAACAATAATATATATAAATTAATTAAGCCTCAATTAAATATTATGCCTCAAATAATTAATTTTTCAGATATTGAAAAGGCGATGAAATATTGCGAGAGGGTCACCAAGATAACAGGTATGCATGCATTAAATTTATTAAGCACTGATTTGTTATTTCGTATTTACTCAGATAATTTTGGATATAAGTATTTCTTTAAAAATACACTTTATAATTTTTGTAACGTAATAAAACCACGCTGCGCTCTAAGACTCAAAAATAATAAACGTAGCTCGGAAAGCGGCCAAGTTGAAATGGGACTGGGCTAGTCATGTCTGCCGAATGCCGGATGACTTGAGGGCCAAGTTAACCACGGAGTGGGAGCCCCACGAGTCTAACCGGGCATCCGGCAGACCTCGTCGGCGATGGCGGGATAACTTGGACTCCTTCTTGACAGGCTGGCCAGATATAGCATTAAACAGAGACGAGTGGAAAAAGAGGGGGGAGGCCTTTGTCCAGCAGTGGGACACAGTGGGCTCTGAATTAATAAATAAATAAAATAAATAACGTAATAAAATAATAAGCATTTATTTAGGAAACCTCATATTTAAAATAAATAATGAAATATAATAAAATGCTTTGTGATGATGTGTGATGGGCAATTTTGCGTCCGAAGGGCGCGGCATGAGTTGTTTGTTTGAGTTGCTAGGTTTTTTGTGACTTTGTTTAGTTAAACAAACTGTGTATTAATTCCAGATCGCAAAAAGTTGATTGAGTTCATCAATGGATGCCGCGGCTCTAGGGAGTGGAAGTACGTTATCTCCTTCATGAAGCAGCTCGAAGGGTCTGCGTGTAAGTATCACACTATATCCTTTTACATGAAACTCTTCTGAGAGGGAAAGAAAAATATATGCTGTTTTCTTGTCCCTCCTAGCAGCAAGATAGCAGAAAGTGTCCGGCGTAAGGATATATGTAGGTAATTATCCTATACAGCTATTTCAACGTGTGGAGAGCGTTCACATATATATATAGAAACGCACACTAAGAATGGTGCTAGTTCAGTGGTGTCACTCACTCATTCGAGCAGTGTTATTTAATTTCTATTAAGTTATGTCTTAGTTATGTCGTACTATACCTATTCGCTCCTTTCATTATTTATTTTTCTGTGTACATGTAAAATGTTTACATTATTTTGTACTAAAAATACAATTTATATTTTCCAGTGATCGAGATATTTGTAGAAATCCTGCATGTGCTGACAAACGAAACCGGTAAGATTTTCTTTTTTTAACACCTCGTAAATCTTAATTGGAGAAATCGAAAACTCTATTTTGCGCACCAGTCTGTATGCTGTATCTAATGAGTTCTAAGCCACGAATAAAAGTCCAAACAAATTCATTAACGCTGGCAGCATTGGCAATATATATACGTCAGCATGTGGAGAATTCGCTTGAAGCTCTACGTTGCCCTTCAATTTAGTGAAATACTATACAAATCTGGCAAACAAATGTCATGCTATTTTAGATAATTTCTGGCCATGGCTTTCTATCACCGCACCGTTCGCCGTCGGCAGGGTGTTTATCCTCACACCCTAGCACCTAAATGGTCGCGTACTGTGCGGTTTATGAGGAACTTCCTCTCGCGGACGCTTCGGCTGTAAGCTATGTCGAGGTTTTCCCGAGGGACTACAGTATGGGCTTCTTCAAAAAGGAGTGTAAGGTTTTGAAAGGGTCGGCAACGCGCATGTATTATCTCTGGTGTTGCAGGCGTTCGTACGCTACGGTGACTGCTTACCATCAGGCCGCAATGTACAGATGTAGTGCATAATTATTTTCCATCGTATTTTCACGGAAATTTACGAACGAGTCTTGCTATTACAGTCACTCGGTACAAAAAGTACTGACATTTACTGAACTAGCATGACAAATACGAACGTTTCCGAGGAAATACGATGGAAAACAATTATGGTGTCAGTTAAGTAGCAGTTGTGCCAGTAGTCACGCCTGATTTTGATGTTGTTTCTGCAGATGTGTTCAAGGCGTATGCGATTTTGGAGCGCCTCACGGGCCACGCTGACTTTGATGCCGTCTACGAGATTCTCGAGAAGATTTCCAGCGGCAAAAGTAAGTCTTTTTTTCTTAGAATATAATTTAAAAATAATAATTATAAATTAGTTTTCATTTGTTATATTTTTTCATTTTATTTAAATTAAAATAACCATCACTTGTCATAAATATTCATGTCAATTTTTTTTTAAATGTTTATGAATATAAATTCATAATTTATCTTCTTTCAGATTCCCATGAAATAGCTGATTTCTTCAGGCACGTTTCTCATACCAATGGTAAGTGTCATAATATCAAAGAAAGGTCAAATCATCAGGATAGGTTAAGTATTCGGCAGTCAGACAAAACTTACGTGAAACGTAAAGTGGGGTTTGGTTCGCATTACTCATAACCAAAGAGAATTGATTGTAACAGAGAGGTAAAGTCTAAGAAAAAAATCGTACCCCTTAGTTTGACATCCAAAATGTACTGCGCTATATGTTTTGCGGTCACTGAATCGTCAAACGTAAACATTGACAATCAGAGTTAACGAAGTTAGTCAAATTCGACGCATGAAATTGTCTTCGATTTTACACATCTTACTCAATCAATGTATCTTTGCTCATAACGAAAAGGGGGGAAAGTTTTTTTACTAAACATATCCATCAGTCCAACTTGCTCGGTTGTTATAAATAGTTATTTTCGATACAAGTGCGGAAAAGAGGAAATTCGAAATTCGAATTACCTATTCGCACGTGTATGGAACAACGTTTTACAGTACATATGGCCCTTTAAACTTTCGACATATGCACAAAAAGTGCACTTTACGCACTAGTGCGAGAAAGTAGCACCATATGTACTGTAAAGCTATTTTCAAACTCACTTTCACACATTATTATTACTTGAACGGGACTTGATCGCGTATACTTAAGCTTCAAAATTACCTACTGTGTTTCGAAAACGGCATAGTCCCCGTGGTCTCGGAGAAAGACTGGCTGGCTAAAGTTATCAACATCTAGCTGAGAGCGTTTTTAGGGTTCCGTACCCAAAGGGTAAAAACGGGACCCTCTATTACTAAGACTCCGCTGTCCGTCTGTCCGTCTGTCTGTCACCAGGCTGTATCTCAGGAACCGTGATAGCTAGACAGTTGAAATTTTCACAGACGATGTATTTCTGTTGCCGCTATAACAACAAATACTAAAAAGTACGGAACCCTCGGTGCGCGAGTCCGACTCGCACTTGGCCGGTTTTTTTTTATCACCTTAAACGTAAAATCTTTTCTGTTAAAGGTTTGGACGGTATACGTATTCAGGTGGACAAGCTGACGGGAGGAGAAGGGTCGCAGGAGTTCCCTGAGGTGTTGGGCGTGTTGATGCCAGAAATCGGTAAGTATCTACTATAAATAAGACTAATAAATCTACTTAAACTAAACTATTAAATCTACTAAATTACTAGAACAACCCACCCGCATCGAATTACCCGATGCAAAACGTTTCCGCGTGTAAATAAATAAAAATCGACAAAATTCTATCAAAATTGACACTTGGCGCGCATGATCTTTCCCGTTCTTTCTTGCGAAATGTGACAGTGACAGCGGCAAACCGATGGAACGGCCTTAACCGCGATGGACAACCTCTGCGCCAGAAACGAGGCCCTTCTTGCGGGCGACGCCCTAGCTCCCGAAGAAATGTTTTTGCTAATTAATTGGATAATTAGTATGGTATAGGACTAAAAATTTATGTATTTGCAGATCTGAAGGGTTGTCTCGACCTGTTTATTGCGTCGATCAGAGCTAGTGGTAAGTAATAATTTAATTCAATATAAATGTATAGGTATATTTCTACTTCGGGAATAATAGATTTGTATTACCTGATTTTGACAACCTGTCTGGTCTAGTGGGTAGGGTCACTACTCATAAGCATACTCACTCACTATAGATAGACGTATGAAGCCTATGGTCCCGGGTTCAAATCCTGGTAAAGGCATTTATTTTTGAGCTGAGCATGGATCATGCATGGATACATATTTGTTCCTGAGTACTCAGGCGTTTTCTATGTATTTAAGTATTTATTAATGTTTATACATATACATATTATATACATGGTTGTCTTAGTATCCACAACACAAGCCTTATTGAGCTTACTGTGGGACTTTGTGAATTTGTGTAATGTCATAAAATATTTTCTTATTTAGTACCTTACTCTACCGTAATAACCATAAAGTCTAATATACAAATAATAAGGTATCTTACTTGTATATCGTTCTAAAATTGCAAAAAAAAACACGATTACCTTTCCAACTTTACTCTGAATTAGTCACGATCGAAGGCTGCATGGCGGCGCCTACTACAAGTTATTATACATCATTGAAGAAATTTGTGCAACATAATAATAATTGTATCAAAACCTTCAGATATGGGTGAGGCCGTCGTCGAATTCAACAAAATCATGGGCGAGAAGCAGTTCTCACAGAGCATCACAATCATCAAGAAGATCACCGGACAAAAACGTAAGTAATACGTGGGTTATTATATGGTGGAAATATTCGCTGCATTAGGTACGGTCTTGGTGGCTCAGGTAGAGCACTGTACTAGTGATCCGGTGGTCGTGGGTTCAAGTCCCACCCAAGACAGTGAATTTTTCCACTTTAAATTTATTTCTAAGCTTAATAGCTTTTAAGTTTGACATATCCATAATTATTCGATGTTTTTAAGAATAATAATAACTGCATCAATAAATTGCTCTGATATTTAGATTAAGGTAATATTTAAAACTTGACAATTTAAAAGTGCTTGTTGCTAGGCCTATTTGAATAAAGATTATATTGACTTTGACTTTGACTTATCATCGTTCGCAGACGTTTCTGCTTGATACAAAATTAAGTAAAGTATAATACGCATCTGCAATTTTGAAATTTTTAGTAGTTTGTGAGTAACATAATGAAAGGCATTAAAGTACGAGTGTGGGTTTATAAAACGAGCTGAAATCGAGTATCATAAAAACATCACACGAGTGTTTTAATGCCTAATTATCTAAGTACAGCTACATACACTGTTTTATCTACAATTCTACATATACATATACCTCTAGCTCCATATAGAGACATCATGACATTTGACCACCACGTCTTTTCATCTTTTGGTCGTCCCCTACCTCGCGGGTTCTTGCACAAGTTGAGCGCCACTTTGACTGCGAAGTTGCCATCTCTTCTCATGACATGGCCGTACCAGCGTAGTCTACGTTCTAGCAATTTATGATTGGAACCACTTTAAAACTTCCGCGGATTCGTTACGTATCCTGTCCAATCGGGTTACACCTCCAGCCCATCGGAGCATCTTCATTTCATTTACATGGAGACGTTGCTCATGAGTTTTCTTCGTGGTCCAGCACTCAGTGCCATACAGCAAAGCAGGTCGCAGCAAGCTAACAGCTGTCTTGTATACTTTGCCTTTTACCTTTATGGGCTTATGGGCATCACAAAGAACTCCTGAGAGGCTTCTCCGCTTCAGTTATGTAGCGTTCACTCTGTGGACCACATCACCATAGAGTTAACATATTTAATATTGTCTGAGCCAGCGAGGTTTAGACTAGCAATAACTTGCATGCAATTTACGTTACATTGCTGACTACTGAGGTAAACTGCATTCAAAATGTTTATCAGATACCGCAATGTAATGAAAATTGCATGCAAGTTTTTGCGAGTCTAAACCTCACTTTACGCATGTTTCGTTAATTTGGAAATTAAGTATGTTTCTGTAGTGGACATATAATGCATGAAAAAGGTGGTTTTAATTAGAATTAACAAATAATAATTATCAATATTATATTTTTTCAGAATTCAAATATGCATTGGAGGAGCTAACACACGAATGTAACAAACTCAGTAAGTTTTACTCGGTTTTTTTTTCAAAGATATCTCAACTTTACTTAACTTAAAACTAAAGTATCTTAATAAACACTGTTTTCATAAACACTCAAGTCTAACAAGCCCTTGATCATCGTTTGTCCTTATCCATTATTTTGACATGCGTTTGTTAAAAAGGGACACAACTTACAGAGGTTTGCTAAGTTTTATGAATAAGGGGAATCATTTTCGCCAAAACACAGGTTGAAAAGTTAAGCTTAATTAATTTGTCCCGCATTTCACTTTTTTTAAGTTCGTTTCTGCTTTTATTGATTGCATTCTTCCCATTTGCAATATTCCTGAAATATTATTTGATAAATAATAAAAAATGTTTTAACTCAAATTTAATTAAATAAAAAATCAATATGAAATAAAACTATGAAAACGGATTACATCGCGTATATTGAATTTATAATAAATCCCAACGTTCGAACCCTTTACAGCGTTCGTGGTCAACGGGTGACCACGGGGGTTCATATTTTTATTTAATGAGTAACTAGGTATCGCGGTAACCGAAGACAATATTAAAAAAATCTATATGTTCTAGGTCTCAAAGTGGTGATTGAGACGTTATACAAGATCACTGGACGACGCAATATGTTGGACGTTGATATCATCTTCAACGAGGTCTTCGAAATTGACAGTAAGTACATAATATCATACACTAAAGAAAAAGTGACCAAGTCCACCGGAGGCCGAGGCGGGAATCGAACCCGCGTCTTCAGAACTAGCCGCGTAAGCTGGATACCATAATGATTTAATAATGAACTAGAAATGAGTGGTACTCCTAACAAAAAACGGCTTTTTACAGTTTTAACATGCTTTTTATCAATTCTTCTTATCAAATTTTGCAATCCTATGTATGTTTGTACGAGTCACAAACGGCAAAGAGGATGAAACGCCGGAGTGGGTTTAGTGTTTAGGGCCAGGTTCTCCCTCCCCTCTCGCCCCAGTTGAGAGGGGGACAGGAGCGGCGAGTCCCACACCCCCCCCCATCAATGGCCTTCTCGCGGCCGGGGGGACGGTGCGTAAAAGCATTCGCCCACTCCGTGAAAAAGGGTGACAATGCAATATTATGGTACCATCGAGATGATCTGATGATGGAGACATTAAGTAACTCTGTGATAAAACAACGCCAAATTGTGTTTGGGGTTTTTAAAATTATCTCGTTGAGTATTAGTTGCCTGTGGAAAGAAAAGTACAGCGATAAAAGCTTGTACCAAAAATTAAATTTTTGCCGAAAACTTATTCCAGATATGGTGACCCTCATCAAAAGGATCAACAAGATTTCGAAGAAGATAGACGCGCTCACCTTCTTCGAGTCGCTGCTGGAGATCACACAGACCGAGACCATCCAGGACGCCAGTGTTCAGCTCAAGAAGCTCACCACCAAGAAATGTGAGTAGCAACTATTATAATAATACGCATTTGTCAATTCGGATGGAAATTTCAAAAAAATCATAAGAAGTTGGAACAAGCTAACTCCGCATGAAATTCCTGTGGGAGCGTATGTTCGTATCCTACCGACTGCGCCATTTAATATCGTCAGTTCAATCAAAATTCACTAATTACAAAAAAAAAATAACAAAAATCAACCTTATTTAGGTATTAATTTGGTTCACTACGGCACAGAATAAGTAATAGTATTATCATACTGAACGGCCACGCACCGCCCCGCTCTGACTCGAATTACCTCGCCCCGCGACAGCAGATTGACGGCCGTTTGCCGGCCGCTCAGTACTATTTTAAGCAACTTACTCACACTATGACGCATGACGCGTGTACAAATGTGCCGTTCACACATAGAAACGCAAGTGATTTTTGATGTATAGCGTGTCCGCCCTGTGACTATGGCTATTAACTTGTGGTGGTATTGTAGATGTGGTAGGTAGACTTGCCTTAATGCTGTTGTCAAGCGTGCCGGTAAGCGGGTGCAAATGCGGATGTAAATAACAAGCACTAAGCGTCGTTTTATACACACCAATTTATTGTCTATTAATACAGCACACGGAAGAAACAGTTAGCACAATACACATCAGTCAATAAAGAACAGAAGGAGAAAGAGCGAAAGCGAAAGAAAAGTATACTAATTAAAATACAATGCAAACGGAATGCAATTTGGCTCGGTAGCACGGTAAAGCGCACATGCGTCTCGCGTCGAGGTTTCTGAGGTACTAAGGTGCGCCCGCGCTGGCGGGCGGAATACATCGCTGTCAGCGCTGCAGCCGAGGGCCGCCCGTTAGACCGGTCCGTACGGCGCACAGCGCTGCAGCGGGACTCGATCAATTTACTCCACGACAAAGTGCATAGTTGCATACCCAGTTTATCTAATCAGAAGGTCGGTTGCTCTGTCCGCTAGTGATTTAAATACATATTTATATTGAGATTTTAAACATACATTATTTGCGGTTATTATTTAACTAGTTATTTATTTATATATTATATAATCTTAATATAAGTTATAAATGATTATAACTATACAAAATTATGCATAAAAATTATTATTTTCAGAATGAATTAAGGAAATTTATACACGATAAATTACCAATTAATATACTAACAAAATAGAAATTATACATTAGATCGATTCCATTCCCACATCACCCCCCTCCAGAGACCGTCAAGGGCGATGGAAAAAAAAAAATTTAATAATAATCTGGGACACGCACTGTACGTCCTGACTTTGTCTTTTTGACCGTGTTTTCAGTCTCTGGAGTAGGTTGAATGGACGGGACAGGAATTGGTACATTCGGCACATCAGCCAGTATGTATGCAGGTTTAATGCGGTCTATGGACACTGTTACACTTTTGCCTTTCACACGCAACTTAAACACTTTATCACCTCTTTCGAGCACTTCGTACGGGCCAGTATACGCTGGCTGCAGTGGTGGATGACTCGCATCGTCTCTGAGCAGCACGTGACTGGCGGTGTTGAGATCCTTATATATGAAGATTCGTCTATTGCTCGTATGGCGTGACGCCGGCACTGGAGTGAGATTATGGGCAAACTTACGCAGGCGTGCGACATAATCCGTCACGTCAATAGTGTCATCTGGCGACTTGGCGTGTAATAACTCTCCCGGCAATCTCAGTGGCTCCCCGTACACGAGCTCAGCGGTCGAAGCGTTGAGATCCTCCTTGTACGCACTACGTATGCCGAGCAAGACCAAGGGTAATGTGTCTACCCAGTTGCTAGTCGCGTGGCAGGTAATAGCGGCTTTCAACTGTCTATGGAAGCGTTCCACGAGGCCATTGCACGCAGGATGGTAGGCTGTTGTGCGACGATGCTGAAAGCCGGCTAGCTCAGACAGATGCTTGAACAGGCAGCTCTCGAACTGCCTGCCACGATCAGTAACGATGTCGTTTGGGCAGCCGAATCGTGATATCCAGCCATGTAGAAGTCCTCTGGCTACGGCTTCTGCTGTGATTTCCTGTAGCGGTACTACCTCAGGCCAACGTGTATATCGATCGACGGCTGTGAGGCAGTATCTGAACCCTTGAGAAACTGGCATGGGGCCTATGAGGTCTATGTGGACGTGCATGAACCTCGCTCTTGGAAGCCGGTATGTTCCGAGTGGCGCAGAAACGTGGCGAGTGACCTTGGCTCTCTGACATGGCAAACAGGTACGTGTCCATTCGCGGCAGTCTTTATTGATACCTGGCCAAACGTACCGGTCTGTGACGAGCTTTAAGGAGGCATTAGCACCAGGGTGGCTAAGGGAGTGCAAGCTCTGGAACACTTGTCTGCGCAACTCCTTCGTGACATAAGGCCTGAGTGTCTGGTCGCTTTCGTTGCAATAGAGTTCGGCTTGAATACCTGGTAACTTGAACTTCTTCAGGCGAAGCGAAGTATCACTCTGTAGGAGCTCCTGCAACTCTGGATCTCTCACCTGGGATTGCGCTAGCTTCTCCAAATCGATCGGCTGTGTAACTTCCTCAACGCGCGACAGGGTATCTGCCACCACGTTGTCCTTCCCAGAGATATGCCTTATATCAGTAGTAAATTGCGCTATGAAGTCCAAATGCCTGAACTGTCTAGGTGAGCAGTTATCCTTGCGCGAGTTGAAGGCGAAGCAGATGGGCTTGTGGTCCGTGTAGATTGTGAAGTCCCTGGCCTCAACCATGTGCCTAAAGTATTTGAGCGCTTCATATATGGCCAGGAGCTCACGGTCGTACGGCGAGTACTTACGTTGAGCGGGGCTCAATTTTCTGGAGAAGAACGCCAGCGGCTGCCATTCCTCGTCGATATACTGCTGAAGCGCGGCGCCCATGGCGGTATCAGAAGCGTCTGTGACAATGGCCAGCTTAGCCTGACTATTCGGATGCGCTAGCAACGCAGCCTGACATAAGCTGTCCTTACAACGCTCAAAAGCCTCATTTTCTTCAGCGTTAAAGTTGACGGGATGAGAAGGCTTTACGGATCCAGCCAAAAGCGCATGAAGTGGAGCCTGAGACGCTGCTGCCCCAGGGATAAATCTTCGGTAAAAATTCACCATCCCCAAGAATCTGCGCAGCTCCCTCACATTCTTTGGTGCCGGGAAGTCCTTGATGGCATCGACCTTGGACGGGAGGGGCTTGGTACCACCGGCTGAAATGCTGTAGCCCAGGAACGTTACCTCAGGTGCACCGAAGACACATTTGGAAGTGTTAATCACCATCCCGTATTCCTGGAATTTGGCAAACAGCTGGCGCAGGTGCTCTTTGTGAGTTACTTCATCCTTTGAGTACACCAGGAAGTCGTCTAAATAAGCATAACAAAAATCCAGTCCCCTTACCATCTCGTCCACAAACCGTTGGAACGTCTGGGCCGCATTCCTGAGCCCGAAACTCATATACGGGAACTCGTAGAGGCCGAACGGTGTGGTAATCGAGGTCTTCTGGATGTCTTCTGGGTTCACGGGGATCTGGTGGTACGCCTTCTCAAGGTCGATGGTAGAGAAAACCTGGCAACCAGAAATACTATGAGCAAAATCATGTATATGACGAATAGGATATTTATCCGGAATAGTCCTTGCATTTAGCATTCGGTAGTCACCGCAAGGCCTCCAGCCATTGTTTTTCTTAGGGGCTAGATGCAGAGGTGACGACCAAGGTGACTCTGAAGGTCTGGCTGTACCGTTTTGTAGCATCGCGGAGAACTCGTCCTTAGCAATTTTTAATTTGTCCGGGGCCAACCGTCGAGGAGAGCAAGACACAGGAGGCCCTGGAGTAGTTCTTATAAAATGCAGGACGTTATGCTTAGGAACCCGATGTACGCCGGATGGGCGAGTAATGTCGGGGTATTCTAATAGTATGCGATGGTAATCTGACTCACCCGACACCACTTTGACCGAAGAAATTTCGTCCGTGGAACATCCGGGCAAAGCCACGGCACACAAGCTAGTCGTCCTGTCGATCAGCTGTTTATTCTTGCAGTCGGGAAGAAGGTCGTAATACGCCAGGAAATCCACGCCGATTATTGGCTTCGTCACATCCGCAACAATAAATCTCCAAGCAAAGTCGCGGCGCAAGCCTAGATTCAGCACTAAGTGTAAGTAACCGTAAGTTATTATTGGTGAGCCGTTCGCTGCGGCTAACTGGTAGTTGGTTGGTTGTCGCCGATATTTCAGTTGTGACCTTGGGAAGACACAGACGTCGCTACCAGTATCCACGAGAAACTGTATCTTCGTCGATTGGTCAGTAACAAATAAGCGACCAGGACTCGGGCAAACGGCGGTCGCCATTAACGAGTGCCCCTTTCGTTTCCCGCCTGATAGTCGCACGGTTTCACGCACCTTGTTGCCTTCTCACCGAACTTCGCATGGTACCAGCACTCAGGAAACTTCCGATAACTTGACTGCGACCTCTGAGAGCTGGAGCGATTGCGGGACTTGCTGGATATACGAGATCTTGATCGCGACGGCCTACTGTCACTATTGAGCTGACTTTTTAGCGCTTTCATGTCCTTAGTCAACTCACTCACTTGACGCATGAGGATAGCCATTTGAGGATCCGGCGCTGATGCTGCGGCTACTTGAGGAGTTGCTACGTCGTGAACACGGTCGGCCAACTCAGCGAGCTCTTCAATTGGGTCATTGGACTTCGATGCGATCACAAATTGCAAGTTACTTGGCAGGCGAGATGTCCATATAGATAAAAGAAACTCATCGGGTATATTCGGCCCGGCCAAATGACGTAGGTGGCGAAGAAACTGGGAAGGTTTTCTATCGCCCAACTCTTCCTGACTAAGCAACTGCTTCACTTTCTTCTGCCGGGACACCGAGAGTCGTTTGATGAGCTCATCTTTTATTTTTTTATATTTGTCGGTCGCTGGTGGCGAAACAATTATATCCTCCACTTCGGCGGCGTACTGAGCATCGAGCTGCGCGACGATGTAATTATATTTGGTCGCATCCGAAGTAATATTCGAAACACTAAATTGCGATTCCATTTGGGCGAACCATACTGCCGGTTTCTCCGGCCAAAACACAGGCACTTTCACGCCGATGCGGTAAATTTCCGTTGATATGCCGCCATCTTGAGCGCCGTTTCTTTGTCTGTTCGGCCCGGGCCTCTCCGGCTCTTTATTCTCATTATCGCTCATTTTCAGTGCTCCACGGGGTCACCAATGTAGATGTGGTAGGTAGACTTGCCTTAATGCTGTTGTCAAGCGTGCCGGTAAGCGGGTGCAAATGCGGATGTAAATAACAAGCACTAAGCGTCGTTTTATACACACCAATTTATTGTCTATTAATACAGCACACGGAAGAAACAGTTAGCACAATACACATCAGTCAATAAAGAACAGAAGGAGAAAGAGCGAAAGCGAAAGAAAAGTATACTAATTAAAATACAATGCAAACGGAATGCAATTTGGCTCGGTAGCACGGTAAAGCGCACATGCGTCTCGCGTCGAGGTTTCTGAGGTACTAAGGTGCGCCCGCGCTGGCGGGCGGAATACATCGCTGTCAGCGCTGCAGCCGAGGGCCGCCCGTTAGACCGGTCCGTACGGCGCACAGCGCTGCAGCGGGACTCGATCAATTTACTCCACGACAAAGTGCATAGTTGCATACCCAGTTTATCTAATCAGAAGGTCGGTTGCTCTGTCCGCTAGTGATTTAAATACATATTTATATTGAGATTTTAAACATACATTATTTGCGGTTATTATTTAACTAGTTATTTATTTATATATTATATAATCTTAATATAAGTTATAAATGATTATAACTATACAAAATTATGCATAAAAATTATTATTTTCAGAATGAATTAAGGAAATTTATACACGATAAATTACCAATTAATATACTAACAAAATAGAAATTATACATTAGATCGATTCCATTCCCACAGTATTTAGTGAGTTTTGGTTGTTAAGTCATTAGAGTTTAACCAAGATAACGGCATGACATTTGCAATGACAAAGTGTGGACATGTCATCATAAATGTTAGAATTCTATTAAAATATGACACTTCACCACTTTAAATATATTAATAACGGGTCACTCACGTATTTCAAGTCGAAAAACGCTCGACATGTTTCACTCCGTACCGAGGAGTGTCATCAGGAGCTTGCGTTGACGGTGACGGACCGGCGCAGACTGCGTCTGATGCGTGTGATGGTCTGTGTCTCACGGAAGTTTTGTTATTAAAACTTCACCACTTTGTTCCGTTTAACTCTGTGCAGATTTAGCTTAGACGAACTCTAGAAGGCCTAGTCAAGATGCCAACCGTTTGCGCCGTAGCGAATGAAACGGTAATATGAGACATTAGCGTTTAGTTCGCTACGGCGCATACGATTGACTTTTTGTCTAGGCCCCCAGGACCACCTTTACGTATCTATTTTTTTAAATTCATATCGTAAGTAGTATCGTAATGTATGTTTGAAAAGATATTGATGTGATGATACTTTTTAATATGCCACTTTAAAAAACGTAGATAATGAAAATTAAGCGTTGAAAAGAGCTTAATTTTACCATAGAGTAACTTATACTAGAGCGGTACTGTCATAGTAAATTTTGTAACCCCAGTAAATTCACTGCCATCTGTCGACACACTTTAAAACTAAAAATAAATATTTATAAAAATACGATAAAATGTATTTAAATATTTAAATAAATATCCATATGGATAAATGATTTTTTTATTTGCATTAATTTTTTTTATATGATTTTGACCCATGTTCTTTCACTGGTATGCGTTAAAATTATAAATAACAAACGAAACAGTCAACGCTCTCTATACGAGTGTAGGCCAAAACTAGTGGCGCCATCTGATCGAGAATCAAATTTTCGTGATTTTCTAGGCACGTTTTTTCCTTAGACTGTATCCATCTATTACGGAGTTATATCTATCTTTGCTATTTTACTTAAACTACAACGCTGTAACATGACGCGTTGTTTAGTCCAAATGGCATCCAATGGAACTCATGAATTCATGAGGCATCACAAATGCAGTCAACCAAGCGTTTTAGACTAGGATTATTACCTATGATTAAAATTACATAAAAATGCTGCAATAATTGACTTAATTCGCAAAAAACATAGAAGTGTAAATCATTCATAAGTCATAAGTTCTTACGTTCTTGCGTTTTTAGGGTTCCGTAGTCAACCAGGAACCCATATAGTTTCGCCATGTCCGTCTGTCTCTCCGTTCGAGGCTTTTGCTCTGAAATAGTTAGTGCTAGAAAGCTAAAATTGCCATGAATCATACCGACAAAGTGGAAAAAATTACTAAAAAAAACTTTTTTTGGGTACCTTCCCTATACGTAAAGTGGGGGTGAATTTTTTTTTTCTTGCCTTATAGTGTGGGGCTGTGGGGTATAGGGACCGTGCGCATTGGAGGGTCTGCCATCTTGTGGCCTGAATCGGAAACATAAACAGTTCACGTACGTTTTCTTATGCATTGTAGGTTCTGCCATCTTGTGGGCTACATTGGAAGCTTTAACTTGATATTTAGTCTTCGTGCCAATAAACAGGGGGCTCCTGTGCTGCCCCCTACAGTTCATGCACGTTTCCTATCGTTTGATAATTCTTTTGAAACAAATAGGGAGTCTTCAACAACAATTGTTTTACATTATTTCAGTGTCAACAATGGTTCTCTTGGAAGAAATCCGGACGAAGTCAGGACACGACGACATCATTGACTTCTTCAGGCGCCTCATCGAATACACCTCTACCAAATGTAAGTCTTCTTTTATATATTTTTAGGGTTCCGTACCCAAAGGGTAAAAACGGGACCCTATTACTAAGACTCCGCTGTCCGTTTGTCCGTCCGTCTGTCCGTCTGTCTGTCTGTCACCAGGCTGTATCTCATGAACCGTGATAGCTAGACAGTTGAAATTTTCACAGATGATGTATTTATGTTGCCGCAATAACAACAAATACTAAAAACAGAATAATATAAATATTAAAGTAGGGCTCCCATACAACAAACGTGATTTTTTTGCTGTTTTTTTCCGTAATGGTACGGAACCCTTCGTGCGCGAGTCTGACTCGCACTTGGCCGGTTTTTTTACTCAACAGGGCCACTATACACTGCTAACAAAGTGACAAGTTTTTTTTAATGCAAAGGATAAATTGAATAATTCACAGCTACCGAAGCTTCCTTACCCCTTATATTTCCATAAGATTCTTCATTTTTTTACGCCTTAAAGACACATACCGCCATATTTATGGTAGATTTATCGCTTTAAAGCGACATCTACCGTTAGAATATAATTATATTTCTATTAGCCTGTTTGTTTTAATGGCATTAATATCAAGTTTAGCATTACAAATCAGTTATTTTATAAAATTATGAATGAATTTTATAAAATGATCAAATCATGTTTTTGTACAAAATTTAATATTACAATTTTTTACAGCTGTCCAGGAGGCATGGGAGATAATGGTCACCTACATCACAGTGATAGGTAAGAATTGATATTTTATTTATAGGTATAAGAAGAAATAAAAAACAAAGTGCATCAAAATAGCAATCTTCGATAGAAATAAATCTCCAGACAGTATCAAAGTGACCCTGTATATGTACTATTTTCAATCAAAAGGGTACTTGTCGGTTGTCAATGAGGCACTATTTCCATACAGCTTCAATTTGAAATCAACCTTATTAACAAGCGACAATGTGGTACCTTTTGGTTGAAAATGTCACATATGTAGCAGGACGTCTAGGATTCGAATCCTGGTAAGGGCATTTATTTGTGTATTTATCGCAACTATTTTGTTCCTGATTTATGAATGTTTTCTATGTATTTAAGTATTTATATAATATCAATATCGTATTAGTCTTGTACCTACAACACAAGCCTTTCTAAGCTTACTGTGGGACTAGATAAAATTGTCCCATAATATTTATTTATTGATTATTTCCAGATATCTTCGAATTCTTCGAGAAGATATACAAATACACCCGTATCCAGGTGATCACGTTCATCGAGACCATCATGAAAGTCACCAACTCCAGCAACTTCACGCTGGCCATCTCCAAGCTGAACAGGCTGACGGGCGAGAAGTGTAAGTGTCACAGTAGATCTACAAGTACACCCGTATCCAGGTGATAACGTTCATCAAGACCATCATGAAAGTCACCAACTCCAGCAACTTCACGCTGGCCATCTCCAAGCTGAACAGGCTGACGGGCGAGAAGTGTAAGTGTCACAGTAGATCTACGAGTACACCCGTATCCAGGTGATAACGTTCATCGTGACCATCATGAAAGTCACCAACTCCAGCAACTTCACGCTGGCCATCTCCAAGCTGAACAGGCTGACGGGCAAGAAATGTAAGTGTTGCAGTAGATAGATTTTTGCCGAGTAGTGAAACAATTTTACACGTCTGCGCCGGTCCGTCACCGTCAACGCAAGCTCCTGATGACGCTACTCGGTATGGAGTGAAACATGTCGAGCGTTTTTCGACTTAAAATACGTGAGTGACCCTTTAATATGTTTAATATGTCTATGTCTCACGGAAGTTTTGTTATTAAAATTTTACACTGTTGTGAGTCGTACTAATTGAGCTAATTTTATATTTTAAATTAAGTTTTTTTAGTTACTCAAATGGAGACCTACAAACTCCAATACATGTAGCACTAATACGTGAGTTGAACCGTAAAATTAGCTTAATGAGTAGAAGGTATATCACTATATAATTACTGGTTAATACAACTACATAATTATAAATTGTATTTAGTTTTCATACTAATATGCTTTTTTTAATATTCCTTGGTATGCTTATGTAGGTATAAGATTCAATTGCTGTGCCCTTACAGGGTCTATATTCCATGTAAATGTAATATATTGGCAATAAAGATATTTGAAGTTTAAAGTTTATGTTTAGGGTTCCGTACTCAAAGCAAAGGGTAAAAACGGGAGCCATTACTAAGACTCCGCTGTCCTGTCCGTCTGTCACCAGACGTCAACCGTGATAGCTAGATAGATGAAATTTTCACAGATGATGTATTTCTGTTGCCGCTATAACAACAAATACTAAAAACAGAATAAAGTAGATATTTAAGTGGGGCTCCCATACAACAAACGTGACTTTTTTGTCGTTTTTTGCGTAATGGTACCTTCTCCGTTCGAATCGCACTTGGTCGGTTTTTTACACGATTGTGAGGAAACGCGAGAACCGAAAAAAAATCGTTATAATCTTTATTTATTTTCAGATTTATTCGAGTCTATCAGAGTCATCTGGGAAATAATCGAAATTGGTAAGCATAAATAATATTCTAATTTCGTCAGGTGACAACCAAAACTCACTTATTACCACCACAAGTTAATAGGTTGATTTTGTTTAAGTAATATTTTTTTAATAATTAGTGAGTCTTAGTTGTGTTATAATTTTATGAAATGTTTTTATAATTTAACTCTCTTTTACAGATATTGTCAAGTTCTTTGAAATCATTATCACCATCAGCAAGAAGTTTAGTAAGTATTCTCAAAATTTTGTTAATATCCACCAGAAAAAAATTCTGAAGTAATAACCAGATGTTTTTATAAACTTCGTGCGATTCTCAAAAGCGTCACTTAAAATGCTGCGTTCTTTTATTTCATTTATAGCTTATTTTTATTATTCAAATGAAGTTTTTCAGGGTTTTGAAATACTAATTTATTATTTTGTGGCAGCAGAAAGTAGATGGCGTTGCTAATACAATTTTTTTTTTGCAGATTTCGAGGAAGTAATTGTCATTATTCAAGAATACACTAAAACTACTGGTAAGTCATACAGTCCACCCCTACTTATCTAAAAATAAAAAATAAAATAAAAATAAAAAGAAAATCACTTTAATTCAGGCAAAAGTCCATAGAAGAATAAGATAAAAATAAGAGTAAACATTAAAATACAAAAATACTAGTTTTTGTCCGCAACTTCGTGGCTTGGCTCGGCTCGGGGCGGGTCGGCTTAGCTCGTCGCGGGTCGGCTCGGGTCGGCTCGAAGCGGCTTGGCTCGGCTTGGCTTTATATGGGAAAATGATTTTTCTTCTAACTTTTTTTTACGTCAATTTTACTAGACCGATCATGTTCTCTATAGTTTTAATTGAAAGTATTAAAAACTGTAAGTATTTAAACTGTGAAAGTATTTATTAAGCTTTTGTTTCAAGATTATATTTTTCATATTTTTTGGACCCATACTTTAAGAGCCATTATTTCCGAAAATATTAACTTTATCAAAAAATGGTTTCTGGAGACCCGTAACTACTTTTTTTTTCTAAGTACCGATGTTTTAATTAGTGTTAACTAGCGACCCGCCCCGGCTTCGTACGGGTTACACAAAATCTTAACAAATTATACACGTAAACCTTCCTCAAGAATCACTATTGATAGATGAAAACCACATGAAAATCCGATCAGTAGTTTTGAAGTAAAGAGGGTAAGATTACACGCACACAACTTTTTTGAGTTTTTTCGCGAACAGTCATACACACAGACAGACGCATCCGGTGACTTTTTGATTTGTAAGGTGTAGTAATGAAAATGCAATATTTGTATCGCACCATGAGAAGCGTCTACATTTTTATAGGTACAGTCAGACAAATGGCTCAAAAATATGTGAACACGACTTTATTGTCTAAGGTGTAAGAGCGTACACATATTTTTGAAACTTTGGGAATGTATATATATATTTATGCACTTGACTGTACATACGGGCAAACGGGCGTTAAACATTTTTGGCGTTAATATGCACTTTTTTTTCAGATTTCATAGACGCACTCAAGCGGATTAGAGAAGCGACTGGAGAAACAGGTATGTTAAGATAAAATAAGATAAGACGAGATCATTTATTTCATGAAAGGAGACCAAGAGGCCCAAAATACGGTTATAATTTTTTTAGGGATATTCTTTGCATTTTTTGTCGCATAAAATTCTGTCAAAACTAGGAGTAATAGGGGGTATTACTGCAATGTTTGGCCACCAGAGTGCAGCACTAGCCCCTTTAGTAAACTATAAAGTAACTTATACATACTGTGCCTTTAACAGTTTTTGACAAGTTTTCAGAGATAACAAAATATTACATTGATGCATCAAGGCGGTTTGTTTACAGAGGACCTACCGGGAAACGTGAATCCGAAATATCGCTATCTGCCTCTTTATCGCTCGAAATATGCAAGAGTGACAGAGATGTTAGATAACGAAATTTCGATGTTCTTGTTTAGCGATAGACCCTCAGATTGTGGTAGTGGGGGCATATTTCACGAGAATGTCCTTTACGAAATGCTTTTGCATTGTATGGCAGCTAATTCAATCAAATCCGTAAAGCTCGAGAATATACTGCTAATTTGTTTGCAAAGTCATGAAATATTACCAGACCCAATATCATTTTCTCAGCCTTTTCAGAACTATTAAAAGAACGGCTTTTCGTAAGGGACATTCTCGTGGAATGCACCAGTGGCACTCCTTTCCATTCGCACGAGAGCTTAAAAAGATCTCTTTCTCGCTCTTACTTATGGGTGCGTCAAACACGCAACGCTTTTTAAGCTCTCGTGCGAATGGGGCCTTACGCACGGTGTGTGCTCGCCGCTCCTTTTCCTCTTCGCTTGGTAGTGGCGCCCCCTACGCAGACTTTCGCGTAATATTCCCTATTCACACCGTATTAAAATTAATACCATTATTTCAGATATTGTTAAGTGTATCGAATACATCAAACAAAACAAGCCATGCAAAATTTCAACCACTATGACCACAACGTCCACAACCACAACAACGACGACCGAAGAGCCAACGACTACGACAATCGGTAGGTACATCTAACCCCTTGTCTGTGTACAAGGGCCTGACACTCTTTGATAGAGAAAGATAGTCTTATTGCGATTCCTATAACAGGAAAGAGAAAATAGTGCCATGCTTTGTCCTTATCACCGACCGGGTTTTTTTCATGGTCGGGTTATGGCAGCATAGGTAGGAGGCGATGGCGAAATACCGAAATTTATAAGAGTGAAACAATAAAAAGGATTATGCCGCCATACATTAACCTGTCAATACATGAATATGTCTTTCTCTTACCCCTGGTCGCTCGGTTTCATGTCTATAACTACTATAGTATGTCTGTGTATGATAAGATTGATAAGGATTCGTGCGTGGGACTTTAAACTTTTCGACGTGCCACGAGTACTCGCAATACTATTTAACTTTTTTTTAACTCTTTATTTACATACAAGATATATACAGTGGTACTACGTAAACGAAATTTATAACTAGCTTAAATCTAAAATAGGCCCTTGAGGCATTGTACCAAGGATGCTGGCGGCATTTCCTCGCTGTATCGCAATGCTGATACGTTGTGCGAGGAAGCCGCCAGCTCTTCGGTCATCAGACGCTTCGCGATTTCTGCAAACAACTTGTGCGCTCTGGGACCCCATGGACCTAGAGTTTCAACTCCCGCTGGGACCCCATGTACCCAGAGTTTCAACTCCAACTATTTAACTTATGTATCAGTAATTCTTATTTACCATCAGGCATGATAAGGACAATTGTGGTATCAGTCATTAAAAACAAGACAGGTGATGTGTCAGATGTGAAAAACTATAGACCAATATCATTGGCGACCGTTTGGCAAAAGTGCTGGACAGCTTGCTTGACGGACACTTAGCTAAACATATTAAATTGAATGACGCACAGTTCGGGTTTAGACTAGGACTTTCCACTGAGTCGGCTATTATGTGTCTGAAAAGCACTGTCGAGTATTATACTTGCAGGGATACACCAGTGAACGCCTGCTTCTTAGATTTATCGAAGGCCTTCAATCTGGTCCCGTATGATATACTTTGGCAAAAGTTTTCAAACGAGACCAGTGTGCGCGAGGAGTTGGTCGAGATCCTGAAATTTTGGTACAGAAACGTATAAAATATCTAGTCATCATGTATTTTGTAATATTACAGGTAAACCAGGACAACCAGGTGATATTGATGAAACCGACATCGAAAAGAAAAAAAGGATAATCAAATCAAAGATTGAGGAAGACGACGAGGAAACTGAGGAGGAAAGGGAGATCCGCATCAAGAAACACGAAGAAATAGAAGAAGAGGAATATTATGAAGATTACGAGGATAGCAATGGTGTACGTCACAGGCGACGCCGCCCTGGCAAGCCAGGCAAACCGGCTCAACCTAGTCAGCCAGGTCAACCAGGCAGTACGCCACAACAACCAAGCAAGCCTGATCACACAGGCAGCACGCCACAACAACCAGGCAGGCCTCAGCAACCAAGCAAGCCTGACCACCCAGGCAGCACGCCACAACAACCAGGCAGCCCTGAGAAACCAAGCAAGCCTGACCAAACAAGCAGCTCGCCACAAAAACCAGGCAAGCATGAGCAACCAAGCAAGTCTGACCAACCAGGCAGTATATAAATCACAAATACGCAACACATAAATCGCAATCAATCACAAAAATAGACGAACTCCTGATATTGTCACTGAAAAATATACACAAAGTTTTATGCACCTTTTTTTAGGGTTCGTACCTCAAAAGGAAAAAACGGAACCCTTATAGGATCACTCGTGCGTCTGTCTGTCTGTCCGTCTGTCACAGCCTATTTTCTCCGAAACTACTGGACCAATTAAGTTGAAATTTGGTACACATATGTAAGTTTGCGACCCAAAGGTGGACATGTAACGTAAACAAATTAATTTTAAACACGGAGGCCGCTTTTGGGGGTAAATGAGACAAATTAAAAAATAAAGTGTGTCAAACTATATCGAGTTACATATCAAATGAAAGAGCTCATTGTGAAAATTTCAAATATATTTTTTATATAATTTAAGGCTAAACAGTTTAGAAGTTATTCAAGAAAATAGGCAAAAAATGACCTTTCCCCCCCCCTTTATCTCCGAAACTACTGGGTCAAAAAGTATGAAAAAAATACACAAAGTAGATCTTTACCTATAGATCACCGGAAAACCTATTAAAAATGTGCAGTCAAGCGTGAGTCGGACTTAATTACTTAGTTTAAGACATTTCGCATAAAAAATACATTGTTTAAATTGTGTAATGTACGGAAACCTTGGAACGCGAGTCCGACTCGCACTTGGCCGGTTTTTTATCTAGTGATCAGTTTTTATAAATAACACTTGTGTGAGTTGGTCCATTGTTGTCATTTTCAACACACTTTAAAGTCAAAAATACATTAAAAATTATTTATTGTTCATTTTAAGTTATTCGAAACTCGATTCGATGCTCTATTCGAAACACACATAACATACACAACTTTAAAATAGGCTTAAATCTAGGTAAATTAGAAGCTGCAGTGTATATGCAGTTGAAATACAGTGTAACTTCACTTGGCGTCTTGTAAACAGTATTGTTGCGAAACCTGTATAAATATCTAGTCATCATGTATTTTTTGTAATATAACAGGTAAACCAGGACAATCAGGTGATATTGATGAAACCGACATCGAAATGAAAAAGAGGATAATAAAATCAAAAATTGAGGAAGACGATGAGGAGACCGAGGAGGAAAGGGAGATCCGCATCAAGAAACACGAAAAAATAGAAGAAGAGGAATATTATGAAGATTACGAGGATAGCAATGGTGTACGTCACAGGCGACGCCGCCCTGGCAAGCCAGGCAAACCGGCTCAACCTAGTCAGCCAGGTCAACCAGGCAGTACGCCACAACAACCAAGCAAGCCTGATCACACAGGCAGCACGCCACAACAACCAGGCAGGCCTCAGCAACCAAGCAAGCCTGACCAACGAAGCAAGCTTGACCACCCAGACAGCACGCCACAACAACCAGGCAGGCCTGAGCAACCAAACAAGCCTGACTACCCAGGCAGCACGCCACAACAACCAGGCATGCCTAAGCAACCAAGCAAGCCTGACCACCTAGACAGCACGCCACAACAACCAGGCAGGCCTGAGCAACCAAGCAAGCCTGACCGACCAAGCAATCCTGATCACCCAGGCAGCAAGCCACTACAACAAGAGGAGGAGGAGGCCGAGGAAGAAAGAGAGCTCCGCATCAAGAAGAAGAAGGAGACGGAGGAGACCGAGGGAGAAAGAGAGCTCCACATCAAGAAGAAGAAGGAGACAGAAAAACAAGAGACGGAGGAGACCGAGGAAGAAAGAGAGCTCCTCATCAAGAAGAAGAAGGAGACAGTAAAAGAAGAGGAGGAGAAGGCCGAGGAAGAAAGAGAGCAATCAAGCAAGCCTGACCATGAAGGCAGCACGCCACGACAACCAAACAAGCCTGACCACCCAGACAACACGCCACAACAACCAGGCAGGCCTGAGCAACCAAGCAAGCCTGTCTACCCAGGCAGCACGCCACAACAACCAGGCAGGACTGAGCAACCAAGCAAGCCTGACCACTCAGGCAGCACGCCACGACAACCAAGCAAGCCTGATCACACAGGCAGCACGCCACAACAACCAGGCAGGCCTCAGCAACCAAGCAAGCCTGACCAACGAAGCAAGCTTGACCACCCAGACAGCACGCCACAACAACCAGGCAGGCCTGAGCAACCAAACAAGCCTGACTACCCAGGCAGCACGCCACAACAACCAGGCATGCCTAAGCAACCAAGCAAGCCTGACCACCTAGACAGCACGCCACAACAACCAGGCAGGCCTGAGCAACCAAGCAAGCCTGACCGACCAAGCAATCCTGATCACCCAGGCAGCAAGCCACTACAACAAGAGGAGGAGGAGGCCGAGGAAGAAAGAGAGCTCCGCATCAAGAAGAAGAAGGAGACGGAGGAGACCGAGGGAGAAAGAGAGCTCCACATCAAGAAGAAGAAGGAGACAGAAAAACAAGAGACGGAGGAGACCGAGGAAGAAAGAGAGCTCCTCATCAAGAAGAAGAAGGAGACAGTAAAAGAAGAGGAGGAGAAGGCCGAGGAAGAAAGAGAGCAATCAAGCAAGCCTGACCATGAAGGCAGCACGCCACGACAACCAAACAAGCCTGACCACCCAGACAACACGCCACAACAACCAGGCAGGCCTGAGCAACCAAGCAAGCCTGTCTACCCAGGCAGCACGCCACAACAACCAGGCAGGACTGAGCAACCAAGCAAGCCTGACCACTCAGGCAGCACGCCACGACAACCAAGCAAGCCTGATCACACAGGCAGCACGCCACAACAACCAGGCAGGCCTCAGCAACCAAGCAAGCCTGACCAACGAAGCAAGCTTGACCACCCAGACAGCACGCCACAACAACCAGGCAGGCCTGAGCAACCAAACAAGCCTGACTACCCAGGCAGCACGCCACAACAACCAGGCATGCCTAAGCAACCAAGCAAGCCTGACCACCTAGACAGCACGCCACAACAACCAGGCAGGCCTGAGCAACCAAGCAAGCCTGACCGACCAAGCAATCCTGATCACCCAGGCAGCAAGCCACTACAACAAGAGGAGGAGGAGGCCGAGGAAGAAAGAGAGCTCCGCATCAAGAAGAAGAAGGAGACGGAGGAGACCGAGGGAGAAAGAGAGCTCCACATCAAGAAGAAGAAGGAGACAGAAAAACAAGAGACGGAGGAGACCGAGGAAGAAAGAGAGCTCCTCATCAAGAAGAAGAAGGAGACAATAAAAGAAGAGGAGGAGAAGGCCGAGGAAGAAAGAGAGCAATCAAGCAAGCCTGACCATGAAGGCAGCACGCCACGACAACCAAACAAGCCTGACCACCCAGACAACACGCCACAACAACCAGGCAGGCCTGAGCAACCAAGCAAGCCTGTCTACCCAGGCAGCACGCCACAACAACCAGGCAGGACTGAGCAACCAAGCAAGCCTGACCACTCAGGCAGCACGCCACGACAACCAGGCATGCCTGACCACCCAGACAGCACGCCACAACAACCAGGCAGGCCTGAGCAACCAAGCAAGCCTGACCACTCAGGCAGCACGCCACGACAACCAGGCATGCCTGACCACCCAGACAGCACGCCACAACAACCAGGCAGGCCTAAGCAACCAAGCAAGCCTGACCACTCAGGCAGCACGCCACGACAACCAGGCATGCCTGACCACCCAGACAGCACGCCACAACAACCAGGCATGCATGAGCAACCAAGCAAGCCTGACCGACCAAGCAAGCCTGACCACCCAGGCAGCAAGCCACTACAACAAGAGAAGGAGGAGGCAGAGAAAGAAAGAGAGCTCCGCATCAAGAAGAAGAAGGAGACAGTAAAAGAAGAGGAGGAAGAGACCGAGGAAGAAAGAGAGCTCCGCATCAAGAAGAAGAAGGAGACAGAAAAACAAGAGACGGAGGAGAACGAGGAAGAAAGAGAGCTCATCAAGAAGAAGAAGGAAACAGTAAAAAAAGAGGAGGAGAAGACCGAGGAAGAAAGAGAGCTCCGCATCAAGAAGAAGAAGGACACAGAAAAACAAGAGACGGAGGAGACCGAGAAAGAAAGAGAGCTCATCAAGAAGAAGAAGGAAACAGTAAAAGAAGAGGAGGAGAAGACCGAGGAAGAAAGAGAGCAACCAAGCAAGCCTGACCACTCAGGCAGCACGCCACAACAACCAGCCATGCCTGAGCAACCAAGCAAGCCTGACCACTCAGGCAGCACGCCACAACAACCAGCCATGCCTGAGCAACCAAGCAAGCTTGACCACCCAGACAGCACGCCACAACAACCAGGCAGGACTGAGCAACCAAGCAAGCCTGACCACACAGGCAGCACGCCACGACAACCAGGCATGCCTGACCACCCAGACAGCACGTCACAACAACCAGGCAAGCATGAGCAACCAAGTAAGCCTGACCGACCAAGCAAGCCTGACCACCCAGGCAGCAAGCCACTACAACAAGAGAAGGAGGAGACCGAGGAAGAAAGAGAGCTCCTCATCAAGAAGAAGAAGGAGACAGTAAAAGAAGAGGAGGACGAGACCGAGGAAGAAAGAGAGCTCCGCATCAAGAAGAAGAAGGAGACAGAAAAACAAGAGACGGAGGAGACCGAGGAAGAAAGAGAGCTCATCAAGAAGAAGAAGGAAACAGTAAAAGAAGAGGAGGAGAAGACCGAGGAAGAAAGAGAGCAACCAAGCAAGCCTGACCATCAAGGCAGCACGCCACGTCAACCAAGCAAGCCTGACCACTCAGGCAGCACGCCACAACAACCAGCCATACCTGAGCAACCAAGCAAGCCTGACCACTCAGGCAGCACGCCACAACAACCAGCCATGTCTGAGCAACCAAGCAAGCTTGACCACCCAGACAGCACGCCACAACAACCAGGCAGGACTGAGCAACCAAGCAAGCCTGACCACTCAGGCAGCACGCCACGACAACCAGGCATGCCTGACCACCCAGACAGTACGCCACAACAACCAGGCATGCCTGACCACACAGACAGCACGCCACAACAACCAGGCAGGCCTAAGCAACCAAGCAAGCCTGACCACTCAGGCAGCACGCCACAACAACCAGGCATGCCTGACCACCCAGACAGTACGCCACAACAACCAGGCATGCCTGACCACCCAAACAGCACGCCACAACAACCAGGCATGCCTGACCACCCAGACAGCACGCCACAACAACCAGGCAGGCCTAAGCAACCAAGCAAGCCTGACCACTCAGGCAGCACGCCACGACAACCAGGCATGCCTGACCACCCAGACAGCACGTCACAACAACCAGGCAAGCATGAGCAACCAAGTAAGCCTGACCGACCAAGCAAGCCTGACCACCCAGGCAGCAAGCCACTACAACAAGAGAAGGAGGAGACCGAGGAAGAAAGAGAGCTCCTCATCAAGAAGAAGAAGGAGACAGTAAAAGAAGAGGAGGACGAGACCGAGGAAGAAAGAGAGCTCCGCATCAAGAAGAAGAAGGAGACAGAAAAACAAGAGACGGAGGAGACCGAGGAAGAAAGAGAGCTCATCAAGAAGAAGAAGGAAACAGTAAAAGAAGAGGAGGAGAAGACCGAGGAAGAAAGAGAGCAACCAAGCAAGCCTGACCATCAAGGCAGCACGCCACGTCAACCAAGCAAGCCTGACCACTCAGGCAGCACGCCACAACAACCAGCCATACCTGAGCAACCAAGCAAGCCTGACCACTCAGGCAGCACGCCACAACAACCAGCCATGTCTGAGCAACCAAGCAAGCTTGACCACCCAGACAGCACGCCACAACAACCAGGCAGGACTGAGCAACCAAGCAAGCCTGACCACTCAGGCAGCACGCCACGACAACCAGGCATGCCTGACCACCCAGACAGTACGCCACAACAACCAGGCATGCCTGACCACACAGACAGCACGCCACAACAACCAGGCAGGCCTAAGCAACCAAGCAAGCCTGACCACTCAGGCAGCACGCCACAACAACCAGGCATGCCTGACCACCCAGACAGTACGCCACAACAACCAGGCATGCCTGACCACCCAAACAGCACGCCACAACAACCAGGCATGCCTGACCACCCAGACAGCACGCCACAACAACCAGGCAGGCCTAAGCAACCAAGCAAGCCTGACCACTCAGGCAGCACGCCACGACAACCAGGCATGCCTGACCACCCAGACAGTACGCCACAACAACCAGGCATGCCTGACCACACAGACAGCACGCCACAACAACCAGGCAGGCCTAAGCAACCAAGCAAGCCTGACCACTCAGGCAGCACGCCACAACAACCAGGCATGCCTGACCACCCAGACAGTACGCCACAACAACCAGGCATGCCTGACCACCCAAACAGCACGCCACAACAACCAGGCATGCCTGACCACCCAGACAGCACGCCACAACAACCAGGCAGGCCTGAGCAACCAAGCAAGCCTGACCACTCAGGCAGCACGCCACGACAACCAGGCATGCCTAAACACCTAGACAGCACGCCACAACAACCAGGCATGCCTGACCACCCAGACAGCACGCCACAACAACCAGGCAGGCCTAAGCAACCAAGAAAGCCTGACCACTCAGGCAGCACGCCACAACAACCAGGCATGCCTGAGAAACCAAGGAAGCTTGACCACCCAGGCAGCACGCCACAACAACCAGGCAGGACTGAGCAACCAAGCAAGCCTGACCACTCAGGCAGCACGACACGACAACCAGGCATGCCTGACCACCCAGACAGCACGCCACAACAACCAGGCAAGCATGAGCAACCAAGCAAGCCTGACCGACCAAGCAAGCCTGACCACCCAGGCAGCAAGCCACTACAACAAGAGAAGGAGGAGGCAGAGGAAGAAAGAGAGCTCCGCATCAAGAAGAAGAAGGAGACAGTAAAACAAGAGACGGAGGAGACCGAGGAAGAAAGAGAGCTCCTCATCAAGAAGAAGAAGGAAACAGTAAAAGAAGAGGAGGAGAAGACCGAGGAAGAAAGAGAGCTCCGCATCAAGAAGAAGAAGGAGACAGAAAAACAAGAGACGGAGGAGACCGAGGAAGAAAGAGAGCTCATCAAGAAGAAGAAGGAAACAGTAAAAGAAGAGGAGGAGAAGACCGAGGAAGAAAGAGAGCAACCAAGCAAGCCTGACCACTCAGGCAGCACGCCACGACAACCAGGCAGGCCTGACCACCCAGACAGTACGCCACAACAACCAGGCAGGCCTAAGCAACCAAGCAAGCCTGACCACTCAGGCAGCACGCCACGACAACCAGGCATGCCTGACCACCCAGACAGTACGCCACAACAACCAGGCATGCCTGACCACCCAGACAGCACGCCACAACAACCAGGCAGGCCTAAGCAACCAAGCAAGCCTGACCACTCAGGCAGCACGCCACGACAACCAGGCATGCCTGACCACCCAGACAGTACGCCACAACAACCAGGCATGCCTGACCACCCAGACAGCACGCCACAACAACCAGGCAGGCCTAAGCAACCAAGCAAGCCTGACCACTCAGGCAGCACGCCACGACAACCAGGCATGCCTGACCACCCAGACAGTACGCCACAACAACCAGGCATGCCTGACCACCCAGACAGCACGCCACAACAACCAGGCAGGCCTAAGCAACCAAGCAAGCCTGACCACTCAGGCAGCACGCCACGACAACCAGGCATGCCTGACCACCCAGACAGTACGCCACAACAACCAGGTATGCCTGACCACCCAGACAGCATGCCACAACAACCAGGCAGGCCTAAGCAACCAAGCAAGCCTGACCACTCAGGCAGCACGCCACGACAACCAGGCAGGCCTAAGCAACCAAGCAAGCCTGACCACTCAGGCAGCACGCCACGACAACCAGGCATGCCTGACCACCCAGACGGTACGCCACAACAACCAGGCATGCCTGACCACACAGACAGCACGCCACAACAACCAAGCACGCCTAAGCAACCAAGCAAGCCTGACCACTCAGGCAGCACGCCACGACAACCAGGCATGCCTGACCACCCAGACAGTACGCCACAACAACCAGGCATGCCTGACCACCCAGACAGCACGCCACAACAACCAGGCAGGCCTAAGCAACCAAGCAAGCCTGACCACTCAGGCAGCACGCCACGACAACCAGGCATGCCTGACCACCCAGACAGTACGCCACAACAACCAGGCATGCCTGACCACCCAGACAGCACGCCACAACAACCAGGCAGGCCTAAGCAACCAAGCAAGCCTGACCACTCAGGCAGCACGCCACGACAACCAGGCATGCCTGACCACCCAGACAGTACGCCACAACAACCAGGCATGCCTGACCACCCAGACAGCACGCCACAACAACCAGGCAGGCCTAAGCAACCAAGCAAGCCTGACCACTCAGGCAGCACGACACGACAACCAGGCATGCCTGACCACCCAGACAGCACGCCACAACAACCAGGCAAGCATGAACAACCAAGCAAGCCTGACCGACCAAGCATGCCTGACCACCCAGGCAGCAAGCCACTACAACAAGAGAAGGAGGAGGCAGAGGAAGAAAGAGAGCTCCGCATCAAGAAGAAGAAGGAGACAGTAAAACAAGAGACGGAGGAGACCGAGGAAGAAAGAGAGCTCCTCATCAAGAAGAAGAAGGAGACAGTAAAAGAAGAGGAGGAAGAGACCGAGGAAGAAAGAGAGCTCCGCATCAAGAAGAAGAAGGAGACAGAAAAACAAGAGACGGAGGAGACCGAGGAAGAAAGAGAGCTCATCAAGAAGAAGAAGGAAACAGTAAAAGAAGAGGAGGAGAAGACCGAGGAAGAAAGAGAGCAACCAAGCAAGCCTGACCACTCAGGCAGCACGCCACAACAACCAGCCATGCCTGAGCAACCAAGCAAGCCTGACCACTCAGGCAGCACGCCACGACAACCAGGCATGCCTGACCACCTAGACAGTACGCCACAACAACCAGGTATGCCTGACCACCCAGACAGCATGCCACAACAACCAGGCAGGCCTAAGCAACCAAGCAAGCCTGACCACTCAGGCAGCACGCCACGACAACCAGGCAGGCCTAAGCAACCAAGCAAGCCTGACCACTCAGGCAGCACGCCACGACAACCAGGCATGCCTGACCACCCAGACAGTACGCCACAACAACCAGGCATGCCTGACCACACAGACAGCACGCCACAACAACCAGGCAGGCCTAAGCAACCAAGCAAGCCTGACCACTCAGGCAGCACGCCACAACAACCAGGCATGCCTGACCACCCAGACAGTACGCCACAACAACCAGGCATGCCTGACCACCCAAACAGCACGCCACAACAACCAGGCATGCCTGACCACCCAGACAGCACGCCACAACAACCAGGCAGGCCTAAGCAACCAAGCAAGCCTGACCACTCAGGCAGCACGCCACGACAACCAGGCATGCCTGACCACCCAGACAGCACGCCACAACAACCAGGCAAGCATGAGCAACCAAGCAAGCCTGACCGACCAAGCAAGCCTGACCACCCAGGCAGCAAGCCACTACAACAAGAGAAGGAGGAGACCGAGGAAGAAAGAGAGCTCCTCATCAAGAAGAAGGAGACAGTAAAAGAAGAGGAGGACGAGACCGAGGAAGAAAGAGAGCTCCGCATCAAGAAGAAGAAGGAGACAGAAAAACAAGAGACGGAGGAGACCGAGGAAGAAAGAGAGCTCATCAAGAAGACGAAGGAAACAGTAAAAGAAGAGGAGGAGAAGACCGAGGAAGAAAGAGAGCAACCAAGCAAGCCTGACCATCAAGGCAGCACGCCACGTCAACCAAGCAAGCCTGACCACTCAGGCAGCACGCCACAACAACCAGCCATGCCTGAGCAACCAAGCAAGCCTGACCACTCAGGCAGCACGCCACGACAACCAGGCATGCCTGACCACCCAGATAGCACGCCACGACAACCAGGCATGCATGAGCAACCAAGCAAGCCTGACCGACCAAGCAAGCCTGACCACCCAGGCAGCAAGCCACTACAACAAGAGGAGGAGGAGGCCGAGGAAGAAAGAGAGCTCCGCATCAAGAAGAAGAAGGAGACAGAAAAACAAGAGACGGAGGAGACCGAGGAAGAAAGAGAGCTCCTCATCAAGAAGAAGAAGGAGACAGTAAAAGAAGAGGAGGAAGAGACCGAGGAAGAAAGAGAGCTCCGCATCAAGAAGAAGGAGACAGAAAAACAAGAGACGGAGGAGACCGAGGAAGAAAGAGAGCTCATCGAGAAGAAGAAGGAAACAGTAAAAGAAGAGGAGGAGAAGACCGAGGAAGAAAGAGAGCAACCAAGCAAGCCTGACCATCAAGGCAGCACGCCACGACAACCAAGCAAGCCTGACCACTCAGGCAGAACGCCACAACAACCAGGCATGCCTGAGCAACCAAGCAAGCCTGAGCACTCAGGCAGCACGCCACGACAACCAGGCATGCCTGACCACCCAGGCAGCACGCCACAACAACCAGGCAGGCCTGAGCAACCAAGCAAGCCTGACCACTCAGGCAGCACGCCACGACAACCAGGCATGCCTGAGCAACCAAGGAAGCTTGACCACCCAGGCAGCACGCCACAACAACCAGGCATGCCTGAGCAACCAAGCAAGCTTGACCACCCAGACAGCACGCCACAACAACCAGGATGGCCTGAGCAACCAAGCAAGCCTGACCACTCAGGCAGCACGCCACGACAACCAGGCATGCCTGACCACCCAGACAGCACGCCACAACAACCAGGCATGCATGAGCAACCAAGCAAGCCTGACCGACCAAGCAAGCCTGACCACCCAGGCAGCAAGCCACTACAACAAGAGGAGGAGGAGGCCGAGGAAGAAAGAGAGCTCCGCATCAAGAAGAAGAAGGAGACAGAAAAACAAGAGACGGAGGAGACCAAGGAAGAAAGAGAGCTCCTCATCAAGAAGAAGAAAGAGACAGTAAAAGAAGAGGAGGAAGAGACCGAGGAAGAAAGAGAGCTCCGCATCAAGAAGACGAAGGAGACAGAAAAACAAGAGACGGAGGAGACCGAGGAAGAAAGAGAGCTCATCAAGAAGAAGAAGGAAACAGTAAAAGAAGAGGAGAAGACCGAGGAAGAAAGAGAGCAACCAAGCAAGCCTGACCATCAAGGCAGCACGCCACGACAACCAAGCAAGCCTGACCACCCAGACAGCACGCCACAACAACCAGTCATGCCTGAGCAACCAAGCAAGCCTGACCACTCAGGCAGCACGCCACAACAACCAGCCATGCCTGAGCAACCAAGCAAGCTTGACCACCCAGACAGCACGCCACAACAACCAAGCAGGCCTGAGCAACCAAGCAAGCCTGACCACTCAGGCAGCACGCCACGACAACCAGGCATGCCTAAACACCTAGAGAGCACGCCACAACAACCCGGCATGCCTGAGCAACCAAGCAAGCTTGACCACCCAGGCAGCACGCCACAAAAACCAGGCATGCCTGAGCAACCAAGCAAGGTTGACCACCGAGGCAGCACGCCACAACAACCAAGCAAGCCTGACCACCCAGAAAGCACGCCACAACAACCAGGCAGGCTTGAGCAACCAAGCAAGTCTGACTACCCAGTCAGCACGCCACAACAACCAGGCATGCCTGAGCAACCAAGCAAGCTTGACCACCCAGACAGCACGCCACAACAACCAGGCAGGCCTGAGCAACCAAGCAAGCCTGACCACTCAGGCAGAACGCCACAACAACCAGGCATGCCTGAGCAACCAAGGAAGCTTGACCACCCAGTTAGCACGCCAGAACAACCAAGCATGCCTGAGCAACCAAGCAAGCCTGACCGACCAAGCAAGCCTGACCAACCACGCAAACCTGACCAACCAGGCAGCAAGCCACTACAACAAGAGGAGGAGGAGGCCGAGGAAGAAAGAGAGCTTCGCACCAAGAAGGAGAAGGAGACAGAAAAACAAGAGAAGGAGGTGACCGAGGAAGAAAGAGAGCTCCACATCAAGAAGAAGAAGGAGACAGAAAAACAAGAGAAGGAAGAGACCGAGGAAGAAAGAGAGCTCCGCATCAAGAAGAAGGAGACAGAAAAACAAGAGAAGGAGGTGACCGAGGAAGACAGAGAGCTCCACATCAAGAAGAAGATGGAGACAGAAAAACAAGAGAAGGAAGAGACCGAGGAAGAAAGAGAGCTCCGCATCAAGAAGGAGAAGGAGACAGAAAAACAAGAGAAGGAGGTGACCGAGGAAGAAAGAGAGCTTCGCACCAAGAAGGAGAAGGAGACAGAAAAACAAGAGAAGGAGGTGACCGAGGAAGAAAGAGAGCTCCACATCAAGAAGAAGAAGGAGACAGAAAAACAAGAGAAGGAAGAGACCGAGGAAGAAAGAGAGCTCCGCATCAAGAAGAAGGAGACAGAAAAACAAGAGAAGGAAGAGACCGAGGAAGAAAGAGAGCTCCGCATCAAGAAGAAGGAGACAGAAAAACAAGAGAAGGAGGTGACCGAGGAAGACAGAGAGCTCCACATCAAGAAGAAGATGGAGACAGAAAAACAAGAGAAGGAAGAGACCGAGGAAGAAAGAGAGCTCCGCATCAAGAAGGAGAAGGAGACAGAAAAACAAGAGAAGGAGGTGACCGAGGAAGAAAGAGAGCTTCGCACCAAGAAGGAGAAGGAGACAGAAAAACAAGAGAAGGAGGTGACCGAGGAAGAAAGAGAGCTCCACATCAAGAAGAAGAAGGAGACAGAAAAACAAGAGAAGGAAGAGACCGAGGAAGAAAGAGAGCTCCGCATCAAGAAGAAGGAGACAGAAAAACAAGAGAAGGAGGTGACCGAGGAAGACAGAGAGCTCCACATCAAGAAGAAGATGGAGACAGAAAAACAAGAGAAGGAAGAGACCGAGGAAGAAAGAGAGCTCCGCATCAAGAAGGAGAAGGAGACAGAAAAACAAGAGAAGGAGGTGACCGAGGAAGAAAGAGAGCTCCGCATCAAGAAGAAGAAGGAGACAGAAAAGCAAGAGAAGGAGGAGACCGAGGAAGAAAGAGAGCTCCGCATCAAGAAGAAGAAGGAGACAGAAAAGCAAGAGAAGGAGGAGACCGAGGAAGAAAGAGAGCTCCGCATCAAGAAGAAGAAGGAGACAGAAAAGCAAGAGAAGGAGGAGACCGAGGAAGAAAGAGAGCTCCGCATCAAGAAGAAGAAGGAGACAGAAAAACAAGAGACGGAGGAGACCGAGGAAGAAAGAGAGCTCCGCATTAAGAAGAAGGAAACTGAAGAGAAGGTGGAGATTATCTCGGAACAGTTCGCTTCAGGTAATTAATTACATTCATTAAAAAAGTTGCGTGTGTGTCAGCTCCAACGCACGACTGGAGTTTACTCCTTACTAACGATTATAATTGTGCCATCTTCAATCAAAAGGATACTTATTGTCGGTTGTCAATAAGGCGCTATTTCCACACAGCTTCAATTTGAAATCAACTTTATTGACAAGCGAGAATGTGGTACCTTTCGGTTGAAACTGTCACAATTAGTTATTTACGATACAAGTGCGAAAAACAGGAAAAACGCAACGAGTGGCGAATTTTAAAACACAACCAAAGGGAGTGTTTTAAATCGACACGAGTACACATGGCCCATAATTATTTGACGTTGTTACGTAATGTGCTTATTATAGCATCGGTTTCGTAAGTTGCACCAGATGTACTGTAAAATACACTATAACATATTATAAGGTGAGGATTCGGAGTTGAGTAGAAACGAGTGTTCATCTTAAATGATGCTTTATTACTGCACTAATTACATGAGTGATTGGTCCTTATATATATCCTATGAGCTACGTACATAACTATGTCTGTGTCTAGGGGATACACATGTTAAGTTGCGCACGAAATATAACGTAACGTTTGATTTTTACTCCCCTTTAATATTCATAGCCCGGGTATATGAAAGTAAACTCCAAAAAATAGTCTGGCTTTTTAACAAGTCTTGCGCTTGAATCTAGTACCTACAGATATGCTCGTCTGTGTGTGCGAGTGTGTGAAGATGTGGAGATATGTTCTCGGAAAATCCTTAAATTTTATAGAAATTACAGGAAAACTGTAAAAATTCTAAAGTTTTGAACCGTGATTGCGGCATTTCTTTAATTAACTCAATATTTACTTATTATTTTATAGCAATTTCACAAACTAAGTAGGTATGATGTACAGTCACCTACAATAATAATATAGTAAAAGTAGCAGTACTGATAATTCCGCTACTTGACGCTAGAGGTCGACTACGAAAATAATAGTCTTTTTGGTAACAAAACTGATGTATGGAGTGAGCACTCTATGTCTACTTAATTATTTTTGCTATTAGTAATAACAGTTTATAGCAGCTGGAACTAAAATTTTACAAAATTTTAATACAGGTAAGAAACCAACAGCGCCCGGGGCTCCGGTGGCGCCCGCGGCCCCAGAGGCTCCGGTGGTACCCGCGGCCCCGGTCGACGAGAAGAAGGGAGGCAAGCTGGCGCTCCAGAAGGGCACTAAAGGTAAGCACCACCTGGTGCACTGACTGTCCGCAGACTATTATATGCGTTCATCTTATATCACTTCTATCAGCGATAGATTATACCTATATATTGTGTAGACAAAGCTTTAAGACAAAAGTGGACGACCTTCGCGAAATCACCTTTTCATACAAACGTAGTCCTCATTTTCCTCTGGATACAAAGGCTTGTGTTATGGGTACTCAGATAACGATATATATAATATATAAATAGTTAAATACATAGAAAACACCCATGACTCAGGAACAATATAATTGAAAACATTTTGACACAATTTGAATATCAACCACATCTATGCTTTAATATTTAGTTAAAAGCAGTTAAAAATTTGTATGATAAATAAATATTATAAATAAAATATAAAAAAATAGATAAAAGATATTTATTCATGACGATCACAACACATGTAGAACATGTACAGGCAACAACAGCAAGAAAAAAAGAAATCATTAAGTGAGCATCACGAAATGGACCCAACTCAGCAGGACATAGGACATTCTTACACAGATTGACTAAGTCCCACGGTAACGGTAAGCCCAAGGATAGGCTTGTGTTATGGGTACTCAGACAACGATATATATAATATATAAATAGTTAAATACATAGAAAATACCCATGACACAGGAACAAATATCTGTGCTCATCACACAAATAAATGCTCTTACCGGGATTCGAACCCAGAACCGTCGGCTTCGCAATCAGGGTCACTACCCACTAGGCCAGACCGGTCGTCCTCGTATGAAATTTGTTTTTCGCTCCTAATTTTTATAATAATAATAAAGTCGAGTGGAGGAAACGAGGGGAGGCCTTTGCCCAGCAGTGGGACACTAAATTAGGCTATTAAAAAAAAACGAAATAAGTCAAAAGATACAAACAACCATGGCCGATCTGGAAAGCCTTAAATAGACTGCGTTCCCATGTTGGCCGCAGCATAGAGAATTTGGTAAGGTGGGGCGGCCTAAACGGCGCAGATACCCTATGCGTATGTGGCACGGCTCCCCAAACGATGAGACACATGCTGTCCTGCCCAGCGAACCCGCACACATGTTCCGAGCAAGATCTACGGGATGCAACAGACAGGGCGTTAAGCGTCGCTACCTTCTGGTCCCGCTTAATATGAAATTTATACCAAACCATCGACACGAGAAGAAGAAGAGTCAAAAGAATTTTCCATAATGTCAAATATGTCAATATCCAGAAAGGAAAATGGGAACTACGTTTGTTTGTTTTTTATTAATTACCTACATTATTGACTTCAAAAACGATCCATATTTATTTATTTATTTATATTTATATGACCTGAATAAAGCTCAAAAATGTCGCGCAAGAGGTTTCACATATATAATTTTATTTTAGCTAATCAAAACTTTTATTGACTAATCAGTCTATGAAAACTTTTTAATAGCGGGATATAATGTAGTCTGTTCGTCGTGAAACGTATGGGGTCCAATACATTCCACGACTCTTTCTTTTTCCGAACAGACTCTATTGGTTAGGTATTATTCAAAACTGCGGGGTATATTTGTGAAGGGGATAACTTTGAGTGATATATATTATATATGTATGTCAGAAAAGTGTCAGTCACAGTCATATGGACCGTTTGTCGAAGTCAAATACCTATGTAGTATAGGCAGTAGGGCGACACTCCTCCTTTCGGGCAATCTCGACCCCGTTCGACTCAGCATTGCTACGAGCAATTATTAGGGCTGACTTGACGTCCCTTTACGGCCTTTGCTCAGAATAATAAGTAAAGCATCCCTTTGCGTGTACAACCACAGATAAGATAATGACTTAAAGGTTTTATTTAAGGGGGTAACTATCGCGAAATATTTGGCTGTTTCATACATTTTGGCTGGTCGGGCTGGTCCATTTTCTATGGGAGGGTAATTTTTTTTTGCGATTTCGTGGTTGATCCCATAGTAAAAGTTGCTCAGTATAGTCCCAAAACCTCCCTGGCAACGGGAATGCACATATTTTTTGGCCACCCTGTATAATGCAGGTTTCATTATTTATGAGTAATTCAAGTACGCTTTTAGTTTTAACGTACCTTCACTAAAAACTCCCCAGGTAGCAAAATGACGTATAATGACGTCAGCGACGTCATAATGACGGCATTATTACGTCATTATGACGTCGCTGACGTCATTTGACGTCATTTTGCTACCTGGGTCTTACGGATCAAAGAAATGTGCCACAAAAGCCTTCTGCTGCCCTTCGACTTCGTTGGTGGCGATATTAATTAATTCTCTATTGTTCCAGAAATCATGCACGCCTTAGAAACCAACATGAACCTCAAGATCCTGATGCTGCCTAACGGCGCTCACGGCAAGAACTGCTTCTGCACGTGCGATAACACCGCCGCGCCTAAAATCATTCCTCTGTCGGCTCTGCCACCGCAGGTCGCCGAGATTGCCCCTAAAAATAACTAAAATCATAGACAAAATATAGACTCATTGGTCAAATTCAGTGCCGCTTTCGGCTTTACACATTCGTGGTAATATCGAGTAATAAACGCGTCAATAATGGGTAAACTGGCGTCTTTCTTGTAGACATTACGAAAGTTTACGGTTTGATTCTTCTAAAACTTTTATCTTAAGTACAACTTAACATGCCTATAAAGTAATAAAATTAGGCAAAAAGCCGTTTATTTTATGATGTCCACAGAAAATGCGCATAAACTTAAGTCATACTAAAAAGTTTTTGAATCAAACTCAATATTGTACTGAATTTATTTCATTCGCCTTGTCACTTGCGCGAGTGTGTAAATTCGGAGTTATTGTCGCGGATATATACCTACTCGTATTCAGGCAATTAAAAACATACAACCCTATATTGGTTTATTTATTTTTGTATTTTATTTATCCGCGACAAAGAAAATTACCATAACTTCCCAGGTAGCATTTATACGTTATTATGACGTCCTTTACGTCATTATGACGTATAAATGACGTCATTATGACGTCGCCGACGTCACTGCTACTTGGGTTACTGCTGGAAAAGTCAGACCATAAAGTAAATTACGAATAATATAATCAATAACTATTAATAGTGTTTAGTAATTCTCTATTTTTATACGTACGTGTATACGCTATGTACCTAAATATGAATAAATGATAATGATTATTACTTATTTATTTGATATGCAAGTTTTATTTCCATTACCGTAATCTTATTTAATTCGATAGGTAGCAGTAGCCAAGAATCACAGCAAGGAAATTCGCTTTCACGTAAAATAAACCGCATCGAAATCGATCCATCCGTTTTAGAGCTACGATGCCACAGACAGACACAGACATTGGCATGAAACATATTTTATAACACCCCTCTTTTTCATTGGGGGTTAAAAATAGGTTAAAAATTCATGTGTCAAAATAGTTGTCTATTAGCTTTACTTTCATTTCGAGAATATGTGCAAGACTGCAATGTTGCAAAACTGCAATTTTCAAATTCTATCTCATCCTCATTATATACTTACAGAGTTCCTCGTGATCATAGACATAGTATAACAAGTATAACTCGTGATATTTTAATTGGGAATATTACGCGAAACTGCGTAGGGGGCGCCACTACCACAATCTAAGGGTCTATCGTGAAACAGGAAAATCTAAATTTCGTTATCTAACATCTGTCACTCTTGCGTATTCGAGCGATAAAGAGGCAGATAGCGAAATTTCGGATTCGCGTTTCCCGGTAGGTCCTCTGTAAACAAACCGCCTGGATGCATCAATGTCATATTTTATTATCTCTGAAAACTTGTCAAAACCTGTTAAACGTACAGTATGTATAAATTACTCTATGGTTTACTAAAAAGGCACTGCACTGGTGGCAGAACATTGCAGTAATATCCCCTATTGGCTAAAAAAGATGCATAAAGAAAAACCTTGATAACCTCCCAGGTAGCATTTATACGTCATTGTGACGTCCGTTACGTCATTATGATGTCGCTGACGTAATTATGACGTCGCTGACGTCACTTTGCTACCTGGGCTCTACAACCTTAAATCTACAAGCAAACAATAAAGCAAACAAGCAAGCAAAAGTGACAATGTGTCATTCTATTTCAGTTTATAAGCAATATATTTTGTGTTTTCATATAAATACCATTTGCATTTAAACGGTGCTATTTGGTTAAATGGAACTGCTCATGAAGTGAATACCAAAACAAGTACCTATTTTAGATCTTGGGACTAATTGAAGTTGTTATGACGTGCACTACGGTAGTAAATAATTTTAATGGTATTTCAAATTGTTCTGTGAAGTCTGTTTTCTCTATTAAGTATTATTAAAAGTGCCAACTGATAAACAAGATGTGAAAGTAATAAACAAAAACATAGGGTTATTATGATGATCAGGGATATGGTGATAGAACCCTTCGAATAAAATGTTGACGACTGACCTAAAAAAAGGCTTGAAATAGAACGACCTTTCGATATCAGATAAGCTCAAAGTACAAGTAAACTAACCTTCAAGTAAATAGAACGTAAACGTGACGAAAACAATTATCAGACAAATTACGTGATTCATGTCTCATGCCACCAAAGAGATGTCTAAGTACATAGTTTATGGATTTATTTATTTAACGATACGATCCGACCATGACCATACATGTAGCGATAACGTAATTTTATCAGTCAACACATATCCAAAACCGGTACTATTTGTCTAGCTTCCGTGCAGAAACAACGCGATGTTTTCCGGTAAAGTAGCAATCGTTACGGGTGCAAGCTCCGGGATAGGAGCCGCCACTGCCATAGCACTAGCTAAGGAAGGTGCCAAGGTTGCCCTGGTCGCTAGAAACGAAGCCAAACTTAGCCAAGTCGCCGAGCGATGCGTCGGCGAGACTCTCGTCATCAAGGCTGATGTCTCCAAAGACGAAGATTGTAGAAGAACAGTGCAACAAACTATCGCTCAGTACGGTCAACTGGACGTACTTGTCAACAATGCTGGAATTGGCAGACCCGCATCTATACTAGACGAGAAGTTTATGGAATATTTTGATCTCGTTTTAAACACGAACCTGCGCTCGGCGGCTCTCTTGACGCACCTTGCAGCTCCTCATTTAGTCAAGAGTAAAGGTGTCATCATTAATATATCGAGCATCCTCTCTTTACGCGTCCCTATGCAAGAAAACAAGGGTTGCGTGTACGCAGTTTCAAAAGCAGGTTTGGATCACTTGTCACGCTGCGTGGCATTAGACATGGCTCCGCACGGAGTAAGAGTCAACAGCATCAACCCGGGGCCCGTGAAGACGGATATATTCTCGAATATAGGGTTCCCGAATCCGGATGAGATAATTGAGGGCTTTAAAGCCAAGACTGCGCTGAACAGGCTCGGAGAGCCGGAGGAGATTGCGGACCTGGTGCTGTTTCTGGCCAGTGATACAGCAAGAAGCATTACTGGCTCAACTTTTGTGTCCGATAACGGTTACCTATTGAAGTAAATGACCCAATTATGTAATTATTAAAACCACGATTTGGAAGTGATTCTCTTACAGGATACCTATATATATCTGTTCACTAATTTACGCGAATTTTCATAGTAAGTAATTGAAAATTATTTAGTATTGTACCTAAGTAATTATTTTTGTTAAATAAAATTGTACAATTATTTATCTTTTAATGTAACCAGTGCCTCTTACCGATTTATAAGTAGGTACCTAGATGTAAGACATGATAGTACTCCAGAGAGTAAAAAGACGAATAACAATCGAGTACAAGTGTACAAGTGAGTTTTTGGGTTTTTAAATATATGTGGAGCGAGTGAGCACTCTTTCGTATGCTCCTGTCAAAAAATTGCTATTTAAATAGCAATCTAGACAACTTCATGTTTAAGTGGAATATATATGGAGCAGATCTGCTTCTAAGCATACCAAAGGCAAAGATAGGTTAAGGTCTCCGGCAAGCTCGATTCTCCATACAAACGTAGTTCCGCTCTCATTTTAAAACGACTAGCTAGATTGCTCTGAAACTTTGTACTTAATATGATAAGATATATCTATGTCTGTAATTAGTTTATGTAGCTTCAGATACCATAGTTAAAAAAATACAGCAAATTTAAGTTTTTCATACAAAACTTGTTTTTGCTCTATTTCGTTTGTTTTATAAACTGGAGCTATATAAACTAATTTTAGACCTAGATATACCTCATGTCATTGCATGTGCAGTTTCATTACAATCCAAAACGTAGTTTTAAAATGAGAGCGGAACTACGTTTGAATGGGAAGGTGCAATTCGGCCGAGCTTGCGGGGACTATTTTTCTGGACCTACATCTACAGTGGCGCCAACTGGTGAGCACAAAAACGGTAGCCCTAATACTATTTATTAATCTGTGACAAGGTTCACGTCGCGCCGCACACGATATGAAGGCAAGGATTAATGAAAACAAGCGATTCAATTATAAAATTATTTATTTCATTTATTAAAATTTCATTGTAAAACGATTGCGTCAGCACTTAATATAGGATTCATGTAGTAACAGGCCGCGGCGGCGACACACAGACATAACTGCGGACAAACAGACAGACCGGTTAATACAATGAGACCATAGGTAAACTAAAGCTCTGGTTTCCTAGGATAGCGGTGACGTTATATACCCAGGTAGCATTTTTACGTTATTATGACGTCAGCGACGTCATTGTGACTTCATAATGACGTCATTATTACGTAATTATGACGTCGCTGACGTCACTTCGCCACCTGGGATAGCGGCCGTCTTCATACAACCAGAGAATTAAGAAGACATAGTGCTCACTCCATACATCGGTTTTGTTACCAAAAAGACTATTATTTTCGTAGTCTACATCTAGCGTCAAGTAGCGGAACTATCAGTACTACTACTCGACACTAGATGTCACATGTGTCGCGACTGACCAGTGTATTGCTCAACAATTGTATCGTTTTCAAGCAAAAGGTACCACATTGACGCTTACCATAGAGACGCTCTGACGATTATTCGTATAAAGATACAAGCAAATTTCATCCTTATGGTATGCGACCCTTTGCTTAAAAACGTCACAATTTATAACTAATATTATACGCAAAAGGAGTTGAAAATAGAGTTCCGGTTATAATATTAACAGAAAATCATTGAGCATTAGACTTTCCGTTTGCCGCGACATCTATTGTCGAGTAGCAGTACTGAGAGTTTCGCTACTTGACGCTAGATGTAGACTATGAAAATAATACTTTTCGTACCGAAACCGATGTATGGAGTGAGTGAGTGGAGTGATAAGATATCAGTTGTCAACTCACCTCTCACTCATTCGCGGACACATCTAAATTAACATTAACATAACTGGCCCCCATGTTCTCCCTGTGGCGAGGCGACACCACATGCCTCTTAGCGTTCTCAGTCTCCTCCACGTCCGCGTCGCACACCCCACACTTCAACTTCCCAAACTCGTAGTACACATACTTGTTTCGACCCAACATGTTTATATTATGCTTCAGCTCCAGGTAGAAACGGAACACGTTTTCAGAAGCGGGCTTGTCGGGGAAATGCTCTGCGAACACCAAATGCATCAGCAGGGAGCGGATCGAATTAAAAACTCCTTTGCACGTGACGCAGTTGAAAGAAGCACCTTCACTGTTAAGGATATAGTTCCCTTTCATGTACACGCTGATTATATCCCCTTTGTTGGCTTTAGTGACAGCTTCGACTAAAGCGTTCTGATGTTGGACACTTGATAATATATGGGTTATGGCTTCGGAAAGATCTGGGAATGTAGCGTCGCAGTATTCACACTTAATCTCCCCGGCGGTAGTTACTTTATTGTGATGTAGAAGTTCCTTGTCGACGTTTTGCTCGTAGAGCGCAGAACGGATCAACTTAGCGATAGTCTCGATGTGGAGATCGCTTTCGAAATGTTCCACGATAGCGGCGAAGGAAGGCAATGCGATGAATTTGGGGCAGACGGCGCAGACGTAATAGTTGCCGAAACTGGCATAATACTCGGAAGGTCTGCACTGGTTCCTGTACAACAGCTGGAGTTTGTGCGGCGCTGCGTTGCGCAAATGCTTCTTCTGACGAATATGGTTAAAGAGCACCTGTCTGGGGCCTTTTAGGGTCATGTCGCAACAGGAGCAATAGTTTGCGATCTTTCCAGAAGGCTTGATAAAGTTTTCTATAACGACATGGTCTCTGTTGTTCAAAGGCTTTCCGATGCTGGCAAGGAATTTCGCCCAGTCCAAGCTCTTCGGCCCCCATTCGTCAGGAATAGCCCCATCTGGGTTATTAGCCTTTACTTTCCGGAATATCTTGTCCGAAAGCTTTCCTAGATGGTTCTCCTCTAGGAGATGGATCACCGCAGCTTCGATGGAATCTACGGAAGTCTTGCACAGCCCGCAGTTCAGTCCGTTGGCGTCCTCACTAATGCTGTGACTGAATAAAAATTTCTGATTCATCTCTTTAATATCCTCTATGTTTCTGTTATCTATGGAAGACGGAATGTGCTTGTCAGCCTGGAGGATGGAAGCTAGGTTGTGGATGTGCGTTTCGCTGAACACATGATTCAAAACGGAATCGTAACGGAATCTTAGAGTGTAATACTCGCAGGCCATACAGAAAAACGCGCGTTTTCCCGTCCTGTCGTCAACTAAAGATAAAAGCTTGTGGTTAAGGAGTAACTTAACGATATAGTTCTCAATGGGTCCATAGTAACGGTATTTCTTAACTTGGTTCTTGTTCAGTTTTTCGGGAGCCTCGTTGTCTTCATTCTCGAAATTTTTATTCCCGTCAGCAGAGAAATGTTGGTTCACATTGTCCTTAATACTCATAATGATCGGTGCGACGGAGCTCGTGAGAGCGGAGAAGTCCACCTTGTCCTGACAAAGTTTGTCGAATGCCACGTGGTAGAATTTCATCGCGGCGTCAATGCTAGCTTCCGATTTATCGGGCAAATGTCTAATCAAAGACGCCTCAAGTTTGCTCGAGAACATTCGATCTAATTTCTCAGTAGGCTTGTTGGTCATGATCTGCATCAAGTGCGCGGCGATGTCGAGGGACTGCGCCGGTGTCTCACCGCACTCCATGGCTGAGAGCCTCCGAGACATATTCGGCAGTATTATAGGCTCCGCGACATCGATGCTCTCCCGTTTCATGATCTTGGGTTTCGGCATGTGGACCTCCAAGTTGAAATGCTTCTGCAGGGACTCCATCAGCGGCTCCTCGTCGTTCAGCTCTATCTCCACATTACAGTCAGTACATATATGGACCTGTTGAGCGTTATCGTCAGTAAAAATCTGCTCCGTCTTAAGCAACTCGGGCACCTCGCTCACCGGAAGACTGTTGAAGCGTTGTCTTTGTAGACTACTCTTCTTCTCAGTCGTAAAGATATACTCCACCTCAACGCCTTCGCGTTTCTGAACGAACACCTTTCTATGGGTCTCGTTTAAGTTGTTCAGATATTTCAAAACAACGGGACTCTCCTGCGTCAGCGGGTGGTAGATGACATTTCGGAAATGCACCGCTAGACGCTTGACGTCCGTAAGTTTCCGGAAGGAGAGAACGTTGATATCCGCCATCATTTTGGTGACATCCTCAATGGATCTCTCGGTAGCCATATTGGCTTAAAAGATTAAAAAATAAAAACTGTACAATGATATAGACTTCTTGGAATTTCCTGCCAAGATATGAGTCGTTTAGCTAAAGAGCTAATATGTGAAGCTTGAAGCTTGTTGCCCGTACGTGGCCGAGGTTGCGATGAATTTAAGGCCGGAAGAGATTCGTCTAATTTGGATTTTTTTAAAGCTGGGTTCTGTGGACTATCACCGCATTTCAGGATCTGGAATGAGAGAAAAAGCAACATTAGCAATATATCTTTCACGTCTTTGTTTGCGTTTTGAAAAAATTTCACAAAAAGAGGAAAGTTTCTTTTTTACGAATTCGCAATATGGCAGATATAGTTGTACAGTACTAGTGTCCGACCGGAACCGATATTTTTTCCGAAACCCAAAGTTCGGTTTTGCTCGAGATTCTGCAAACTCGCTCGAAACCTGCCGAAACCGAAACTTCGGTCGGACACTACTGAAAATACAGTTTCGGCTTTTTGACCGAAACCGAACGTTCGGCCGAAACATGTTTTTTTTTTGCCGAAACCTGCCGAACTCGAAACAAAAATTCGGTTGGACACTAGGCACCACCAACATTGTAACCAAATTTCAGTATATGTGCCATTTTCAACCAAAAGGGTACTTATTGTCGCTTGTCAGTAAGGCGCTATTTCCATATAGCTTCAATTAGAAATCAACCTTATCGACAAGCGACAATGTGGTACCTTTTGATTGAAAACGTCACATATCCTTAATTCCTTATATCAATGGCTCTTAACCGGTTAAATAGAACAACCCGTTACAAACGAAATGAAATTGGTTACCCACTTCAAAACGGTCTTTGGTAAAATATAAACTTGTCTTATGATTATTAACACTGAAAGGTTATGAATCCCTGGTTTCGATGTATGAGGTAAAAATATTGTGTCTGAAATCGCATTATAGTACTTATCTTTATAAGTTTGTATAGTTACATGTGTTAACACTGTGATTTAAATATGTGAATTTGAAAAGCAAAGAGCTAAAGCTAAGCAAGCTGAATAATATTCTGATACCTTTGACTACATTACAATCGATAAAATGCGTTTCCTGTCGTGAAAAGATAGCGGGATCCATGAAAAACTCTTATCACTAGTCTGGGTGTAGGTGCGCGGAGGCGAAAATTTTCTCGGGGAGTTGGGGCGTCCCCTGGTACCTACTCGACCCCCGGTCCGGGTCGTTCCTGCGGTTCAACGCGGAAACGCAGCAAGCGTGATGGGCAACTTTGCATCGGAACTGTTGGAAGCAATGCGGGGTGGATTATTCGAATGGTTAAGTAGGTTTTTATAGCTTAGTTTTATTTACAGTTAAGTTTCGCTATATGACTTTATATGTATTTGATAATGTGTTTCTGTGTGTAATATTGATTTTTGTACGTAATAGTGGATTAATTATTTCTTGTTATTCTTTCCCGTTGTCCAAGGGACAATAGTGGCGCAATTTGTTACAAGAAATGTATCACATTCTACTAACATGCTTAGTAGATAGCTAAGATAGCCCATTAGGGAAATGGCTTATAACTGGTGTATTATCGATTGTACCCGCCCCACGTGACCGCCGCCATCCATGAGGCGGGGACAGATGGGGAATGATTCATATGTATGCACCTATTCCCATCAGTGCCCGGCGGACACACGACTAGAGTTAGACCAAACTATGCTGGCAGCAATTTTATAGCAAAGGGAAACAAACAGCATATAATCACACATATAGGTAGTTTAACAAATTGAGTTAATAGGCCGGTGTCGATTTTAGTCGCAAAAATGTAAAATTTATAGACCGCCTGTTGCTGCTTAGTTTTTTATGTTAATTTGCTGTATTTAATCATGTTTCATTGTGCACAATAAAGAATATTATTATTATTATTATTGATAGATTTAGTCGGTGAAATTGTACACCTTTTGTTACCTAATTGAAATAACAAGTACTGGTTTCTATTATCACGTCTTCTTATCTTACCTTTTATCAGATCAATTTTTTGAAAACAGACTCACTAAATTAGTAATGTTTGCTTTTCTGATGGACGTTTAGGTAAACGCGCGTAAAGCACTGATTTTGTCGCTCTTATTTGTAAATTTCGTAAAGTTTGGACGGCTAAACATGGTAACTTTGTATTACACATATCCTGTACTTGACGTTTATCAGACTACATTTTTATAATTATGACTTTGAAGTAATGTAAATGAAAGTTAGACTAAATCAATTTTCTCCAGAAATTACTTCAAAACAAGTGACAATTTCTCTGAAAATCGACTTAACTTCAACGTAATTTTGATACTTAAACAATCTACAACATTTGCTGAAACTATTCTTATACATCAATTTGTATAATTTACCACCATAAATTTTTGATGAATTTTTAAAAACTGCCCCTTCTTTTCATATATTACCGGTGACGCATGCTCTCGACCTCATTATTAAAAGGCAAGATGAGAAGACGTGCTAATAGAAACCAATACTTGTTAATTAGATATTACGTAACAAAACGTGTATAATTTCAACGACTGAATCTATCAATTTAAAATTTTTGCTCCAAAATCGACTACGGCCTCTTAACACAACAGCCAGAACATGCAGTTTCCACTTATAGGTAACACAATTGTTGCTCTGAGAGAAACAACATGCAGTACATGCACATTAGTAAATTAACAAGGCAATTACAACAGTTGCACAGTGGGCTATCAAAATCGCTTGGTCTAACTCTACCACCAAAGATAGATATAACTCCGTAATAGATGGATACAGTCTAAGGAAAAAACGTGCCTCGAAAATCACGAAAATATGATTTTCGATCAGATGGCGCCACTAGTTTTGGCCTACACTCGTATAGAGGGCGTTGACGGTTTCGTTTGTTATTTAACAATTTTAACGCATATCAGTGAAAGAACATGGGTCAAAATCATATGAAAAATGAAAATGAAAAAAGTTTTATTGTGCAAATTTGAGTATACAATAAATCACGGCCCTGTGTCCTGAGCTAGGAAACCCTGTGTTACAGGACCCAGTTTCGTTATACTAGTTTCTTAATCTACCTATAGGTATATATTGGTACAAATTGTACAGAGAGTTATTATATAAAAATAATTAATGCAAATAAAAAAAAAACATTTATCCATATTTAAGTATATTTTGTCGTATTTCATAAATCTTTATTTTTAGTTTTAGTGTGTCGATAGATGGCAGTGAATTTACTGTGGTTACAAAATTTACTATGACAGTACCGCTCTATTCTATTATATCCTCTTTGACTTCACTAATTTACTAAATTTTTGTATGCATTCTTATCTAAAAAAATCCCTTAAATATTTTATTGTGTTTAAAAATAAAGATAAACCAGATTACTACACTGATAAGTAAATCGAAGTGATATCTAAGAGATAATATATTTAATTAAATGCACATTACGAGTACATATAATCAGTGATTTTTACGGCAATAAATTATTCTCCGTTTATCTAATAAATAATATATGTGGCTTTCCATCAGAGAAGGGTCCTTATGCTTCATGTGTATTAAGGACGTTTCTATCACAATTTCTGTTGGAATTTCTGATGAAAAAGGTCCCTATTGCACATAAAACATAAGGACCCTGCTGTAATGGAAAACCACGTATGCAGTTTCGAGGGCGGTTCAGTTACAACTTCACTTGATATAGTAACGTCAGAATAATTTTTTGACAATGAAGTACTAATTATACGCAGACAAACTTTACCAACTAGCAATGAGGATATAATAAGATAGAGCGGTACTGTCATAGTAAATTTTGTAACCACTGTAAATTCGCTGCCATCTATCGACACACTTTAAAACTAAAAATGAAGATATATAAAAATACGATAAAATGTATTTAAATATGGATAAATGATTTTTGTATTTACATTTATTATTTTTATATGATTTTGACCCGTGTTCTTTCACTGATATGCGTTAAAATTGTTAAATAACAAACGAAACCGTCACGCCCTCTATTCGAGAGTAGGCCAAAGGTAGTAGTAGGTAGTATCTGATCGAGAATCAAATTTTCGTGATTTTAGAGGCACGTTTTTTTCCTTAGACTGTATCCATCTATTACGGAGTTATATCTATCTTTGGTATTTCCCTCGCGTTGGTGTGGTGAAAAATGTTGTGTTTCTCTCGGGACTAGTTTGTTTAACCCCCGTGCCTTGAAACCCTCGCAACGCTCACGATGCCACTTTTAGCACGAGCGATTAAAAAACTTAGCCCCCTTGTAAAACAAATGTGACGTTTTCAACCAAAAGGTACCACATTGTCGCTTGTTGATAAGGTTGATTTCTAATTGAAGCTATATGGAAATAGCGCCTTACTGACAAGTTAGAAGGTCGAACCATACTGTTCTACCTTAGAGATGGCCAGGGGGCGCAACAAGCCTTCGGGAATTGTCATATACTTGGAAATTTCGACCCATGCCACCGTGGCCGGATAGCCGAGCGGTTCAGGCACCTGTCCGGTAAACGGGGTACGCTGGTTCGATTCCAGCTCTGGACACTGGAGGCTTTGGTCATTTTTTCCTTCGTATATGACATTTATTTCAGTTAATAGTACCCTTTTGGTTGAAAATGGCAAAAATAACAGTTTAAACTGCCGCCGATCACTTCCACATTTTGAATATCAGATTGAATTATATAATCACCCCAAAAAGGTGTTAAATCTAGATTAGATATCAAGTTATCTGGCCCCAACAGGTGACGACTGATATTTGTGTAACACGTCGCACCGCGTGGCAAGCGTGGTAGACATCTTGACGTATTTAGCCAAGGGCGCTCAAGTAAACAATGTACAGCACGGGTCTCTATTGTTTGACATAACCCAGGTAGCAAAATGACGTCAATGACGGCATTATTACGTCATAATGACGTCGCTGACGTCATAATGACGTATAAATGCTACTGGGGAATTATTGAAAGTCATAATATAATTAGTCATAATTTGGTTTTTCTCAGAAACGCGTAACTTTTCAGGATTGCCATAAAACAAACCTAACCTAACCTATCTATAGGATAACCCGCGGATAATCCTGAAAGTTAACGGTTTCAGAACTATGACTAATCATAATATGACAATCATTACATTATGACTTTCAATAATTATGTCAAACAAAGGGACCCCGTACAGCACACTTGTATTTTATACTATAAAATGTGTAGGGTAAACCCGCATTATTTGGTGACACGCCTAATTAGGTGATACAAGTTTTGAAGCATGACACCCAGGAAAGCTAGTGAATTAGGGCCTTTTAAATGGGACCTCACGGCAAAGCCGCCGAAGCCTTGAAAACGATTCAGCAATTTGAAGAGTAATAAGCTCTTTTCCAAAATGATGTAAGGCCATTTTTGGCATAAAATGTTTTATTTTTGCATATAACGTAGGGGGTTTTAATTTTTTTTAGTTTAATAGTTATAGTATATGGGAGCTATACTAAAATGACTATTCAGTATATGATATACTTTGTTTGTACACCTGCTAAGGGAGTTTTGGTGAGACTAATTGAAAAATAACTAGTCTAACTAACATCTCACACACAATGAATAATATGATTATACAGCTGTGTGCAATATAGTTATAATAGCAGTCAAAAAGAAAATGAAAATTAGGGTAGCGCTTTTTAGGGTTCCGTACCTCAAAAGTTAAAAACGGAACCCTTTAAGGATTACTCGTGCGTCTGTCTGTCTGTCCGTCTGTCACAGCCTATTTTCTCCGAAACTACTGGACCAATTAAGTTGAAATTTGGTATACATATGTAAGTTTGTGACCCAAAGACGGACATGTAACGTAACAAATGAATTTTAAACACGGGGGCCACTTTTGGGGGGTAAATGAGAAAATTAAAAAATAAAGGTTTTCAAACTATATCGTGTTACATATTAAATGAAAGAGCTCATTGTAACTATTGTAAGAATCTTAAATATTATTTTTTTTTATAATTTTAGATAAAAGAGTTTAGAAGTGATTCAAGAAAAAAAAACCCACAAAATAGCTCTTTACCTACAGATCACAGGAAAACCTATTAAAAATGTGCAGTCAAGCGTGAGTCGGACTTAATTACTTAGTTTTTGATCCAACCTTACTTGGTTTTTTTAAGACATTTCACTCACGTTTCACATAAAAAATACATTGTTTAAATTGTGTTATGTACGGAACCCTTGGAACGCGAGTCCGACTCGCACTTGGCCGGTTTTTGACCAAGTACTTGATTTGTTTGCTTATTTGAGGCTCTAATGATACCCACGATATTGTCAAATATATTGTACATATATAAATTAATCTTTAGATTTAAGATAATTGCCTTGCCCTACCAGGGCCCATGTGAAACTATTATATATGTAACACCTGTGTACCATGGATGCAATAAATAAATATGAAATATGAATATACTATGGCTGTCAATAACATCGCACCAAAAACATTCCATGTAAAGTGTTTTACACTAAATAGTTATCAGATCCCGTAGTAGGTACCAAGACTTACTCTGTAAGTCCTAACTTTATAAGCTCTAACTGTATAAACAACAACGAAACGCTATCTGTCTCTCTAGCACCCTAAAAAGCGTTTCGTTGTCGTAATTGGCATCTTGACTAGGCCCCCATTACTGAACTAACACATTAAAATGACATTCAGGAAATAAATAAGGATAAATAATAGAAATATTAACATGGGTATAAAAACAACAATACTATTTATTTATTTATTTAATCTTTATTGCACAAAAGAAAACCTTACAGTACAAAAGGCGGACTTAATGCCATAAGGCATTCTCTACCAGTCAACCTTAAGGCTAAGCAGAGAAATTGTGGGCGGTGCTACAAATACAACAGCAAAAATAAAATAAAAATAACATATAATCACATATATACAAGTATAATATACATATATACTATATATATAAATAACGACGAGACCCATTATGAAACTAATAAAAATACACTAAGAAACTTTCTTTCCGCTAGCATAGAAAGCACGTAAGGATTATTTGAACGCGAACTTATTTGGCGCATTTTTTTATGTTAAAAGGAAGTCCGTTCCAAAGGCGCGCCACCTGCACAGTGAACGAATACGACATGAACCCGGTTCGGTGAAAAGGGATGGACAGAGACATATTGCCAGAAGAGCGAAGTTGGCGGTCGCGAGAAATGCCGTAGTAATGAAATAAGGATTTGAGGTACTCAGGAGAGTGTGGATACTAAGTATAAATTATTAAGTGTTCATGTTCAACTACATAGTATTTAATACTAACAGTAACACAAACATAAAAATAAAATAAAAAAACAAAAAAATGTAAGAAAAAATTTATAAGACTAACCCAAGGTTACCAAGGTAGATAAAATGTATGTCTTGTGGATTGTATCTAACCCATTAGTTCCAAACCTAGGGGAAACTACTAGAGATGCCACGAATAGTGGTTTTGACCGAATACCGAATATTCGGCATAACATGCAAACATTTCGGGTCACAATTATTATAAAAACTGTTCGCCAACAAACCACAACGTTTGCTAAAATAAATTTTTTGTTCAACAGAGTTAATGAATGTAGAGTCAAACAAATCAGACCCATGAGAAAAATAAAATAAATTATTGTAATGTAAATACTATTTTTTGTATATTTGCATGTACATGTTTATTTCGCATTTTATACTATTCAGAAGTTATCTTTAGCGATAAGATAAGATAATTATTTACCTCTACTTTTAATCTTTTTAAAAGATTATGCTGTATTCAACATTGTATCGATATATGTAGGTATATAGACAGTCGATAAATGAGAAGTCCCTAATGACAATTCAAACTGCCGACAATTCAAACAAACGAGAATTCCGAATTCCGGCCTCTGTTCATGAGAATCAGTTGATTACAACCTGTTTAGGAGAACATCCAGAGATACAAAAGCATTTTTGCCCAAGCTGAAACATAGACCTTTCCTAACGCTCGCTCGGTCAACCATGGGATAATCTTACACAAATCAACCTACTTCCACGGTAAGCTCTATAAGGCTTGTGTTGTGGGTAGTATGATATTATTATTATTATTATTTATTATTTCATTTTAGACAGGCAGCTGATGCTGGTACGTCTAAATCATAGTTCACTTAGCACAGTTAGCATAGTTTGTCTAGTCTATTCTATGATATATATATATATATATTTTTTTTTTAATGTAATTCTGAACGCACAAGTAACAGCATTTATTTAAGAGTAAAACTAAAAGTAACTAAGAATAACAACTTATTAATAAATAAATAAATTAAAAAACAAAACTACTCTTAATTAAAAAACATCTAAATAAGGCCCCCGCGGCATTGTGCCAAAGATGCTGGCAGCATTCCCTCGCTGAATGGCAATACTTATGCACTGCGAGAGAAAGCCGCCAGCTCTCTGGTCACCGGTTGCATCGACGAGCTTTTTGCTAAGTTCTTTAAAAAGAACTTTTGCGCTTGGACCCCACGGCCCCAGTGTCTCAACACCAAATGCCACAAAGTGGTATTGTGGGCCGAGACCTCGGTACTTAGCGAACTTTTTGCCTTCAGCCGCCTCGGCAGCCGCCCCAGCCCTGAACGAAGTTCTTGGTAGATGGGACGGAGCTAGTGTATCGACGCATGTGGCGTCCCAGACCAGCACCTGTCCCATCTTCCACGGGACCAGGGTCATACCGTCCGGTCTCCTGCCGTCGTCCCTCAAAACGCCGTTTGGTTCAAGGATAGCCGGCGCGTTGACGGTGGCAAGAGAATATATATATTTATATATATTGGATCCTTGATTGCAATCAAATCCAATGTTATTATTCATATGGTTGTGTTGTGTTTATGTGTTGACCACAAATAAAATTTGCAGCACATTGGAGAAAATGCATTTGCAACAATATTTGAAACTCAGTGTAACAAAAATAATAAATTAATACTCATTTGTTTTTGAAAAATATGGATCACTACATAGTATAAAACAAAGTCGCTTTCCGCTCTGTATGTATGTCTGTCCCTATGTATGCTTAGATCTTTAAAACTAGGCAACGGATTTTGATGCGGTTTTTAATAGATAGTGATTCAAGAGGAAGGTTTATATGTATAATTGGTAAAGGTTTTGTGTAAATTAGTTGAACTATCTGTGCGAAGCTGGGGCGGGTCGCTAGTTTAATATAAACACTATATTTAGTTATATTATTAAGGAAATTTGTCAAGTAAATAAAATATTGTTTCCGCATGGCATTTTCCGTAATATAATGGTATATTAAATATTTTTATTATTAACTGCACATTGTGTAATATAATAAATTCTAATAATACAATAAAATAAATCTGAGTCAATTGAAATTCACTCTACTCAGAACTTGCATGTCTAAACAAGGCATAGAAAATAAAAAAAAACACTTAGCATAACAAAAGAGGTTATTCAACCTACTTACTTAATTTTCCTCTAAGTTGGTACAGAACTTGTTTTCAAATCAATATTTTATGGAAGAAAAACGGTAAATTATACAAAAAACACGGGCAAGGCCACATACACGTTGGTAATGTATGCGACAAGAATGTATTTACATGAAAAAAAATGGAATTAACACTCTTTCTATCGTGTTTTCTTAATCTAGATATGTGAAAGAGATTACAGGAAAACAAAGTTTTAAACGGCAAACACTGATTGTAAGACAACGTTTCCATCATTTATAACATAAACGCATAACAGACATTGTTACATTTAGCACCGAAACTAGTAAACAATGATAATTCATAAAATAAATACATTCCAAAAGTTAGGTTAGAATGACTTAGCAGTGTTCAAATTTGGTAGAAATTTACATGCTTATATATTTAGAATGACGGGGAATATTGAACAGGCACTGTATTTACCTTTAGATCTTGATTTTGTGCATGGCAGCAGGTACCGCCTTTACTTTCGTACGGGCACTCGGTGACAGTCCGAGGGTGACATGACAGTACAGTGACAACGGGCAACGGCAACGTGATTGAACCGCAATGCGGCGGGTGGCAGGGTAATTATGATTACCCCAAAAGCGGGGTAAACAATTTTTTTTTTTTTTATTAATTCCTAAAAGCTAACTGTGAGAAACAAACAAGTTTACCCATAATTTGCTAAACATGCAGCCGTAACAACGAAGTGAACTCAGAATGAGGCAAAAGAGGTGAAACCGTAGCGGGGTCGTTCTCTCGGGCTAGAATTATCTTATCTGTCAAGGACAATCTCACACAGTCTCTGTATACCAAAGTCTTATTACACTGCCCAAACTAATTATACTTCGGTTCTTAGCATTAGAAAGAACTCCACAGAAGTAAGCGTGCAGTTTTTATCAGGCTCTGCAAATGTTAATAATAATGGAATTATTTTAAATGAAGCATGATCAATACTTATAAAAAGTGCCCGATTTGGAAACAAGCTTACTTCTGCGAAGTTCTTTCTAATGCTAAAAAAACTAAAAGATAAGATAAGATACATTTATTGATAAAATTGTACAAATTTTACACGTCAATTCAACCATACTAAGTATAAAGGTAAGGTAAGGTAAAGGTATGTACACAGTTCTGACAATAAAGCTATCTTATCTTATCTTAAGGGTTGAAAATGCAACCTCTCGTAGGAATAAACTGTCACCATCTCTCAACGGTCACATGGCCAATACACTAGAGTCAGACCAAGCTAAGTTGGCAGCGATTTTGATAGCGCAGGCGGTGCACGTGTTGTTTTAAACATCAATCAAACTTCTATGAAATTAGCAAAATCGCTGATAACTTAGCTTGGTCTAACTCTATGCGTCTCTTTCATTTGTCTACAAACCAAAAATAAATCAAATGTTTGCTAACCACTGATGATGATACATTTTATAGTACTTAGTAACATTTGTAAATGATTAATGGATCAAATCTCTCGGCTCGTTTATTTATTTTGTGATTGAAATAGGGAAAACAGATTTAAATGTGTATCAACATTATAAAAACTGCGATCACTTTTAAGTCCCTCCACACTCGTGCGCGGATCGCGGTGCGAATGCGAAGCCGCGAACGCGAGTGTGGAGTCTAGTTCGCTAATCAGCGAAGTCGACTCCACTCCACACTCGCGTTCGCGGCTTCGCGTCGCGTAGTCTGGAGCGCGCTTAACATAATTTTCCGCCTTCGTTTAATTAAAGAGGAATTATATGATATGAAACAATTTCATTAAGTAATTTTAATATGATATGATCATAAAATATATCATATTAAACAAAAGATACTCTCTTTAAATTAAATCGACATTTATTAGATATTCACCTTCATATCTTCATACAACTCCTCATCGAGTCAGTGACAGACAGAAATGTAAAATGTATGGGACACCGTTGTATTATTTAATGAATAAATAAGTAGATATGCGACCATGAATTTGAATGACTGTTTACTTAATCGATACATATATTTTCCCCCGACTACACTTTTCCATAGGTACTTTTCTGAGTTTTCTGTAGACGTAGGTTTTACATACAACATTGTGCTCGAGTCAAAGACAAGTTAAGAAAAGAGATTGCACTCTCCAGACAAATTCTCGTTTCTCCTCCTTTTGTATGGTAGGAGCCACCATGCACCAGTTTACTGACTAAGTTCTTTGTAATTGAACAGGTCCCCTGTCACAGGTGGAATGCCATACTTAGATAGTTCTGATATATACTTACTTTACTCTTAGGTTTAGATCCATAATGGATCCATATTTATTTTGTTGTTGTCGCAATGCCATCAGGCATCAGGCGAGCTGTCTGAGCATTGAAAATAGGTACGGTACGAGGTGTATAAATACATGAAATTGAGACCATTGTTTTTTATACTACGTCGGTGGCAAATAAGAATACGGCCCGCCTGATGTAAGCAGTCTCTGTAGCCTATGGTTGCCAACACTAACACTCCGCGCCCTCGTTGAGCTCTGGCAACCTTACTTACCGGCAGGAACACAACCCATGTCTGATATTATTTGGCTGCGGTTTTCTATCCGAAGGTCCACCTTACAGAAAACCGCAGCCAAATAAGCAAATAACACTAGACCCTACTTCCACAGTTGGGCTCTTCTCTAGATCTGGAATGACATCCGCTGTGCTGTACCCTACCACAGTGCCCTTACCTCTCGTTTGAACGTAGTTTAAGTTAAGGCAAGTTAAGGACATACCCGGGCCCGGGTCCACATTTTTCCTTTATCATATTACGATATGACTAAGGTATTACAAATTTACCATATTTATGCGATAAAAATAATTTATTCAATATTTTAGTTGTCAAGTGTGTCATTTAGTAGCAGGTGTGTAAACAATACAATACATACAGTTTAGGTTTAAAAAATAACAATGTATATTATATGAATATCAAATGATAAAGAATTTCTACCCATGTTTATTGCGAAGTAAATTTAAATTTTTAAAATTGTTGTAAAGATGTGGGAATTGATCAATGAAACCACCTCAGTTGATTATAGACTGATTTATTATTTTCTTGCATGCCGCTACAACCTACCCTACATCTTAATCTACCCACATATAAATACTGACAACTCCCCTTTGAAAAAACAAAAATAACAATTTTTTACATATTTTTATTTTACTTTAGGACATGCAAATTACATAGGTATTGTATTACTATTTTCTATATCATACCTTCTCCTTCCTTTAAATATTCCAAATCAAATTAATTATATATACATGTGTATTTGTATATATATGTACATACTTATACACATATATATATATATATACATTTTTTTTTTAATACAAGATGAGAAATAAACTTACACATGCGAGTGTAGGTATCCATCTACATTTCTTCATTATACATTCATAGAATTAATCATACCTACAAATGAATTGGCGCTTACATTTTTTTTTTTTATATATATATTACCTTCAAATTAAACGTATTTTTTTTTTAGACTGCTTCCTAATTTTATCATTAGGTACATAACTAGATTTTCATATTTATCATACGAACACAATTTAATTGTTTACTATCTGAGTAGGTCCTTAATCTAATTGCGACGAGGTTCCGGTACAGGGTAGGTCCACCGATCAGGAGGTATCACCGTCCTGCCAGAGCGAGTAACATAATAATTAGTATTATTCATTTGCAAGTGGTTTGGACTTGGACCCCGGGAGCTGATGGGAGGCTGCGGCGCACAGGGCGTAGTGATATTTAGATCGTCATAATTACATACCACAGGTTGATCTGAGCGCTGTGGTGAGTCAACGATCAGCTGTCTGCGGTTACGTCTTAGAATTCTACCAGACGTCATTTTTATAAGATATGACCGCGGTCCAACAGTACCATGTACAGTTCCGTTTTGCCATTCATTGTTTATTCTTACCTTAACCTTTTCGCCTACTTGGAGTTCTCGCAGGTGCTTAGCTCCTTTATCGTAATAATGTTTTTGTTTACGTTGACGTGATTTTAGATAAAGTTCGACATTTCGCGGGATTTTTGGAGCTAGTAATGTAGGAGAACATGGCAAAAAACTACGCAGTTTCCTGTTATTCAAAAGTTCAGCGGGTGAAGGTAAATCATTATCAAGCGGAGTATTTAAATATTCTAACATCGCTATATTAAAGTCAGATTGATTGAATGTTGTTTTCTTTAACATTTTTTTTATAATTTGGACTGCTCGCTCGACTTGGCCATTAGACTGGGGGTAGTGGGGGGAGGAGGTAACATGTTGAAAGAACCACTCTTTAGAAAATGTTTTAAATTCAGATGAAGCAAATTCAGGCCCATTATCTGAAACTATCACTTCCGGTATGCCTTGACGTCTAAATATTTCTTTTAACTTTTTAATTATCACACTAGAACAAAGGGATTTGACCTTGACTACTTCTACAAATTTACTGTAGTAGTCAATTACTATCAGATAAGATTTTCCATTAAAATGAAATATGTCTATACCTAATTTAAACCAGGCTCTTTTTGGAGGTTCATGCTGCATTAAAGTTTGCTTTACGTTTTGTTTTCTAAATGTCAAACAAGCTTGACAATGTGAAAGGTAATCTTGTAGCTGTGAGTTCATATGGGGCCAAAACATAATCTCACGCGCTCTCACATTTTTCTATTCCTAAGTGACTACTATGTGCGCGTTTAATCATTTCTGATCGCATGCATTTGGGTATGACAACTCGATCTCCCCTCCAAACAATGCCATAAGCAACTGATAATTCGTTTTGATATGCATAGTATGGTTTTAACATATCACTAACATCTTTTTTTTTATCTGGCCATCCTCTTTTTATAGTTTTAGTCAGCTCTTTTAATTCAACATCATCTTGAGTGCATTTTTGAATTTGTAAGAAGTGCGTATCAGTGAGAGGGTTGCTTGCCGAGATTGCGCATACTTGCGCGCGCACGTCGAGGTCGCTCGCCTGTATGTTTTCATCGGCGCCCGCACCTGCCTGGACCGCACGAGATAACGCGTCAGCTATATATAAGTATCTACCAGGCTTGTATACTAAATTAAATGTGTACGGCTGTAATCTTAGCAACATCCTTTGTAACCGAGCGGGAGTATTAACTAACGGTTTTTGAATTATGCTTACTAATGGTTTGTGATCAGTTTCGATCGTGACATCATTTTTTCCATATATGTATGTATAAAACCTTTCACAAGCGAAAACACAGGCGTATAATTCCTTTTCGATCTGTGCATAGGCTTGTTCTGTTTTTGTCAACGATTTAGATACATAACAAACAGGTAAACCATTTTGAAGTAAGCATCCACCTAATCCATTCTTACTCGCGTCTACTGAAATCGTCACTGGTTTTTTAACATCGTAATATTGCAGAACTGGTGGACTACACAAGCATTTTTTTAAAGCATTAAAACAACTATCGTGCCTTGATTCCCAGTGCCAGTGTACGTCTTTCTTTAATAACTCGCGTAATATATGAGTTTTTTCAGAGAGGTTAGGTATAAAGTTGCCTACATATGTAATTAATCCGAGAAACCTCTCCAAGTCTTTGACACTTGAAGGAGTAGGCATGTTCATTATAGCACTAGTGCGTGAGTCATCGGGACTCACTCCGTGTTGCGTAATCTTATGACCCAAGTATTTTATTTCCGATAAGCCTATTTTGCACTTTTCTTTGTTTAGTTTTATATTTATTTCCCTACATCTTTGTAACACTTTCCTTAGTCTAATATCATGTAATGCTTTAGTATCGGCATAAATCAATAAGTCATCTATGAATAATTTTACCCCTTCTATGTCGTCAAAATGTTCATATAATTTCCTATGGAAGATTTCAGACGCGGAGGAAATTCCATACGGCATGCGTAGGAATTTGTACCTACCAAAGGCGGAATTGAAAGTGCAAAGGTCGCTACTAGCTTGGTTCAACTTAACTTGCCAAAAACCCTGTTTAGCATCAAGAGTGCTAAAGTACTTTGCCCCCGCTAGACTTGAAGTGATTTCGTCTAGAGTAGGTAATTTAAAATGCTCTCGCTTAATTACTTTATTTAAATCCTTCGGGTCAAGGCATATTCGCAGGTCTCCGTTCGGTTTTTTGACGACAGTCATGCTATTTACCCAGTCGGTGGGTCCTTCGACTTTTGCGATGATGCCTTGATCCTGCATTTCTCTTAATTTATTTTTAACCTGTTCTACTAACACAATTGGCAATTTTCTAGGGGCATGAATTACCGGTTGAGCATGGTCTTGTAATTGTATTTTGTATTCTCCCGGTAGACACCCCATACCCTCAAAAACGTCGGGGTACTCATCTAATACAGACGTGGCATTTTTTGACCTATCTATAGACAGCTCATGGACTCTTTGTACTAAGCACATTTCTCTACAAGAGAATTTACCAATTATTGGAGTTGACGTGAGGTCTGCTATAATAAACTCCAAAATGTAAGGATTTTTTTTGTACGTAACTTTTAGGTTGCATTTACCCGCAATTGGTATCAAGTCTCGTGAATAACTATATATTTTTACCGAGGTTGTACTAAGGGACTGCCTATCTATACCTAATAATTTTAAGTACCTCTCTGGCAAAACATTTACCCCAGCTCCCGTGTCCAGTTCAAACATAATATTCTTATTGTTAATGGATAAAGTGACAGACCACTCATCATCAAAATTATGTTTATTATTTACCTCATCGGTGGATTCCCCTCTTATTTCGTACACGCGACACATTCGCGAGTAGTGATTGCGTCCATGGCACCTGTCACACAGCTGACCATATGCCGGACACTGAAATCTTCTATGTGTAGACCCACATCTCGAACAGCTATGGCCGCCAGTCCTGTTGGGCTGTGACGACCGCTGCCACCTGCCGCGCGCCGCTGGCTGGTTGTCGTGCCCGGGAGCTGCGTGTGCCGGTCCGGGGCGCCCGCCTCGCCACGATCCACGGCGGCGCCCGCGCCCGTTCGCGCTGACCGCATGCACCGCTTTATCCTCTGTTTCCTCACGGTCTTGTCTATAACAACAGCTTGGTTGACCTTGACGTTCTGTCGCGATTCTTTGCTTATTTTTAATTTCATGCACATGATGTTCCACCTTCTCCTGCTTTATATCTCCAGCTTGAGCACGGGCTATTTCGGCTAGCCTACATATTTCTATGGCTTTTTGCAGCGTTAAGTCACTTTCTCGTAGAAGTCGTTCCCGCAAGTTTGTCTCCTGAATACCACATATTAACCGATCCCTCACAAGGTCACTGCACAGATCTTTAAACTCACACTTTGCTGCCATCACATTTAATTCAAAGACATACTGTTCAATAGATTCGAACTCCTGCTGGTTTCGTGTGAAAAATTTGTGCCTTTCTACGGCGAGGTTCTTTTTGGGTTCAAAAAATTTGTCAAACTTCTTTAACAACTCATCTACAGTTTTTGATTCTTCGCTAAACTGGTCATATACCTCGCGGCACTTATCACCTATTACATGCAGCAAGATGTTAATCTGGACCTTTTGTGGTTTTTTCGCGATTTCACAAGCTTCGTAATAAATTAGAAAGGCCTTTTTCCATTTTTCCCATTCTTTGCATAAATTTCCCGATGTAACGTTGACTAAATTGTTCTCGAATTTGAACGGTAATGGCGGATGCAGCACTGACTCCATTGCGGCGATAATTTATTCTCACCCTTACAATACTCTCTTATTAATAATGACGCACACGTATATTACTGTCCGCACAGAGTTTTACACATTATTTATTATTTTTACACTAACTAAGTCTTTTTTCCGACTGCGCCATGTAAAGATGTGGGAATTGATCAATGAAACCACCTCAGTTGATTATAGACTGATTTATTATTTTCTTGCATGCCGCTACAACCTACCCTACATCTTAATCTACCCACATATAAATACTGACAATTGTGATGATATTTTAAGGCTGTTTTTTTTTTATACCACGTCGGTGGCAATCAAGCATGTTTATATATGGGTAACAAAAGTATAAAACGTGTAGGCGTGTAGAGAAGAAGAATAGGTTGGTATAGTTAGACCAAGTAAAGTCTGCAACGATTTTAATAGCATACGCAGTGCAAGTATTTGTACCTATACATCATAATTTCATAGTAGTTGATAGTAGCAAAGACCTTTAGTAGCAAAGACCTTTATAACTCCGTAGATGAATAGTCTAAGGAAAAAACGTGCCTCGGAAATTTAGAAAATTTGATTATCGCACAGATGGCGCTACCACCAATACCAAGCTTTGGCCTATTCTCGTTTAGATGGCGTTGATGGTTTCGTTTGTTATTCAACAATTTTAACACATATCGGTGAAAGAACACGAGGCGAAAATCATATAAAAATAATAAGTACAAATAAAAAAACATTTATCCATATATTCGAAACGCCATCTATTCGAAAGTAGGCCAAAGGTAGTGGCGCCATCTGATCGAGAATCAAATTTGCTTGATTTTCGAGGCACGTTTTTTCCTGAGACTGTATCCATCTATTACGGAGTTATATCTATCTTTGATAGTAGTTTCGTAGAAGTTGCATACAAGTATTTGACTTGGAAAGGACACTGCCATGCCCCCACTATGCAAATGTCAAAGTTAACAGTGACATCTAGCGGCGAGTAGCTAAAGAACAAGTATGAAGTGGAAACTATGAAATGTAGAGTTAGTGGAAACTGAGGTGGAAACTATGGATGGTATAGAAAGGATGCCAATCTCTTATGGCAGAATTATTGCAAGTGACCGCTTTCAGCTTTAAATAATAGTTCCTAATCTCTCCGGTGGCGCTAGTTAGGCTCTGGGACATGAGTATAACATGAACCATATAAGGCAACAAATAACCCGACCAAAATACGTAGGTTGTTTTTGGTAGTATTTCGCAAGTATTTCGGTGTATGGTGGCGCCGCCTAATTACTGTTTTTTGATGGACACTTTTCATACATAGAGATTTGGCTCCTTTATATAGTCTCCATCATGAATCTAGTATAACTGGATCGGTCATGAGGAGTGGGGGAAAATGACCGAACGGGATAGTCTTATGTATCTTTCAGTAGGAGTAGCAGAGAAAGCGCTGTTATTGTTTGTCCTTGTCATAGTTTCACTTTTCCACCGCTGCCACAACCGAGGTTGTGGCAAACAAATAAGTACGTGACATGTCATGTTTGTTCGTTGCTTGTTTAATTATCGTTGTTTTGTATGAAATTGTGCTTTCTCTTATGAAATATAGTGATGGTTAGCGTTTTGAATGCTTGAACTTTGATAAAATACTGGTGAATTGTTCTGTAATCGGCTGTAATAACCGCTCTGAGCAAAAATATGAGAACATAACCTTTCACACGTAAGTACGGTATTTTACACCTTCCTCTTAACGCAATATGTGAGAATAACATCGTAAAATTACGTTACACTCAAAGCAATGTGGAATCAAACGATTTCAATAAAAATATCACAATTATTTACGCAAATTAACAAAACATTATTTGTAAAATTATCCGCCCAAATTACGTAGGTAGGTAGGAGTCTGAGGTCAGCCATTTTTAAACTTCTTCTTAATTTAGCTGCATAACAATCATGTTAGGGATACCAGATGAAAATATCATAATTTTATGGGTAATTTTGACCTCGAAGTTTTTTCGTACTTCTAATTCCAAAAAATAAATAAACAAATGTTGTGAAGATTAAATGTGGTGTACATTAATTGGTGTGATTGCGATTTGTGATTTCTTTAAATTAAAACCCATAATACATTTTAGTTTACGTTTTATTTACTAAACATGTTTAGTTTTGTACCACCTGCGCGCATTATAGGAGGTATTTCATTCTTTATACGCCTAAAAAGAACGGCCCATTGACATTTTATTTAACAATTTTTTAATACCGTCAAACAAGCTAACTTTGCCTCCAGGGTAATCGCCCCAACGTGATATCAAATATTGGGGTAATTTTTACCAACATGGTATCCCCACGTTTATGACGTCATCTATGTCTATCCCTTACGGGCGCACGCGTATAGCTGGTCTATGTAATGCTAGGTCTATGGTCTCCATGGTGGAAACCATATTTTCAACATGGCGTCCATAAGGCCTCATAATCACGAGCGCGTTTTCAACGCGCGTTAAAAAAGCGCTTGAATCTGCCCGCACGCTAAATTCGATTTTAAGACCTAGGCTCAAAGTTGAAAATCCAACAACACTTGATAAAAAGCGCCGCCATCGTGTAAATAATACACGTTTCCATTTGTGTCATTCAAACGCTTTTTTAACGCACGTTGAAAGAGCGCTCGTGAGTATGAGGCCTATAGCGTCAAGCCCTCAGGCAAGCCAAAGACTATAACTCCGTGTCCTATATATTCTCTTTGGTCAAGCTTACCTGCATTGACCTATAAATATGTATATAACATACGTGTCTTCTATTAAGACTTGGCTTAAAGGCTTAGCATCCAGGCCATACCATTACGAAAAAAAAACAAGAATTTGACACTATTCGTAGGATTGACAGGTAAATTTTACCGTACATTCGTAAAACCATCGTAAATCGTAAAACGCCTCCGCCTCCGTCACTTCCGTCAGTCAACTGTCATCAGTCAGAGTCACTTCACTTGTAAAAAAGAGCCAGTTCTTTTCTAAGAATTCTAAGCAATAAATAACAAGGATTTTTGCCGATTTATACAAATGTAGTTATAGCAACAATCACAAAATGAAGAAATCTGAGCGTTCTGCTAACGCAGACACGTCTAGCGAGGTTGTGCTATGCGAACCGGACGAAACGACCTGTTTAGTTTGCTTCGCCGAATTCCTGGATCCTGACGATTTGGCGCTCCACATCCAGCAAGTACATCCATCTGGGAAGCTCGTAGAATGTCAGTTTTGCGATAAAATTGTATCAGATGCAGAGGCTTACGTTTTACACATAAGAGATGCCCATTTACTGGACTTCAAGAGCTGCTTGATTTGCTACAGAATTTTTGCTAATAACGCACAGTTGAGGAAGCATGAATTGAAGCACCCACCTTCCACGCGTGAAGGACCTGTCCCCTGCTCACAGTGCGGCCAATTCTTCCTTACCAAATCTGAATTACGCCAACACGAATTTGTTACTCATTTTAATTCAGGCGAAGGAGTGTTTCTAGACAAATACTTTGCCTTACTATCATCCGTAATCAACATTAAAGCTAATACATTTATAAAATCGATTGAAAATGAAGATGAGTTCACTGGAAAGCAGTCTACTTACGTCTGCACATTTTGTAAGTACCGAAACACTGATTTAGAAGCGTATGTAATGCATTTAAGAAAGAATAATTGCCGAACACTTACTTGTGAAAAGTGTTGCTCTGTTTTTAAGAAAAAGGCTGGCCTTACCCTTCATGTAACCAAACAGACGGACTGTGGATCTGTCGTAGAAGAATTATGCAAGCCAATTAAAATTAAACCTAAGCAGTGTGTGAAATGTCAGAAATATTTTGATAGTAAGAGTATGAAAGGTCACATTTGTATTCAGAGCTTGAAATGTTCCCACTGTGAGACTGTGTTTACAACTATGTATGAATTGTCCGAGCATCAGTCTAGAGCACATCCTTTAGCGGTAGAGCTGACCATGTGCAAATTTTGCCGGAAAGAGTGTGTCGGAACAGTCATGTTAGAAAAACACATGCAAAGATCCCATAGCCAGGAGCTTCATCTTTATAAATATACGTGTTCTTATTGTGATACAACATTCAAGCACCCCCAGCGACTATTCGCACATTATTTTATGAAACATAAAGACATTGAGCCATATCTTTGCAAGATTTGCGACATAAAGTTTAGGATACGCAAGCCTTTCACTTTGCATATAAAACTTAAACATAAAAGTGAGGGTTTTGTTGAATTTGATGAAAGACTCCATGTCTTTTTCACTGATAAAAAATCTGAAAAACCTTTTCAACCTGTCTCTAAGTATGGCCAAAAACCCCCTGCAGCTGATGGAAACAAAAAACAAAACAAAAAAAATCGAGACTTGCAGTTGGCAAACATGGAATCAGATGTAAACTTTACTGATACAGAAGGAAACCAAACCGATGCAAATGAGACGAAAGAAAAGTCAAGCCGGCCAGTCCGTAAGCGTAAGAAACCTGATGTAATCTTGGAATTATCTGATTATGACAGTGACGATGAACCACTTGTAGTCACAAAGAAGAAAGCTAAGCTAAAGTCGCAGTTAAGAAAACGACCACTACAATGGAAGAAGAGAAATCTAAAAAAGCCCTCAAAAGGCCAATTCACATGTGACATCTGCAAAAAGTATTGTTACACGTTCCAGAACTATCAAAACCATCTAAGTATGCATTTCAAAGATGAGTCTAAAAGGTGTGTAAAATGTTCGCTTTCATTTAAGACTAAAGTTGATCTGGAAAGACACATGAGGGATCAACATTCTAGTTCACGATTGACAGAAACACTGAAGAATATACTAGAAAGGAGAAAGAAAGGGGAACAGACACAAGAGATGTCAGCCACAAAGAAATTCCTCAATACCATAAAGAAAATCAAAATTGAAAAAGATAATGTAACTGCAACTATAAAACCTATTAGTAAAGAATTGTCAGTACAGAAGTTCATAGAAAGCTTTACACCTGAAGGTGGGGAGGTTAAAAATGTTCAAATAACAAATAGTGCTAGCCTAATCAAAGTTGCAAACCCAGTCCCTAAGGAGCCTGTTATAAAGCTAAACAAATTCAAACCAACACCAGAAATTAAGGAATCACTCATCCAGCTAGCAATGCCTGTCAAGTTTAAAAAGTGTAATGAAAGACACAGTGTCACTGTTAAGAAAGTAAAATCTATGCCAGTCCATACAAGGATTAACTTCATGTATGATGATGGCAACCAATTTGAAGATGACAATGATTACAATAATGACAATTATGAAGAAGAAACTAAAGATACTAATATACCAGAAGCAGAACAAGAAGTAACTCTAGAAGTAACGGAAGAGGTGCCTAAGAGAAATCCAGCCACACATAAGATAGTTATACCAAAACTGCCTAAAGAATTGAAGTCTATAAGGATAGCACATCTTTTACCGGAAGCACCTTATTATAAAATTGTAAAAATGGATGATATAATAAAGCAACATCATCAACAAGAACCAGTTAAAAAAGATGATGGAAAAGCAAATGCTCCACCCGCAGAAGTCAGGTTACCGGATGGGACAAAGCTGGTCCATGTCAATCCTCTTGCACATCTTCTCGGAGACACACCTGTGGAGCAAATTGTGAAACCAAACAAATATTACAAGACAGGCACGAGAAATTTCCAAGATCTTCTAGCAAATGCTTTGAAAAAACTAGATAATCTACCCAAAAAGCAGGCTAAAAGGAGAAGTGGAAAAACAGAAAATGTAATTAGAAAAGAAATAGAACTTCCCGAAAAAGATGTGAGTGAAACTGCCGTTGATCTATCAGATAATGTTCCTCCAGAGGATCCTGATAAAGTTGACTATGAATGTTTGATCGATGTTGATCCTGATGTCACAGAAAGAAATCTTAATAATCAAACTTTGATTGATACAGAAAAAGACAAAAAAAATTAAGTGATGAATGAAATGATCACGCTTGATTTACGACTTTCGAGATTACTATTACGATTGAAAATATTTTTGTTTTCCTAATATCTGAGATAATAATGAGGGCTACCGTTTTTGTGCTCACCAGTTGGCGCCACTGTAGATGTAGGTCCAGAAAAAACAGGTCTCAAAATTCTTCGATGCTCATTTTTATAAAATCTATACGTTCACAAAGGTATTTTAATGTCTAGATGTGTAATTTTTCCAACCTATTAGATTATTTTAAACCGGGTCACTCACGTATTATTAAGTCGAATAGCTCGACATGTTTCGGTCCAATTTACGAGGACCGTCTTCACGGAGACACAACACGTCTTCACTGGTAAATTGGACCGAAACATGTCGAGCTATTCGACTTAATAATACGTGAGTGACCCGGTTTAAAAGAATCTAATATGTTTGAATCTCACAGGAGTTTTATATTTAAAAAAAATTCAATCTGTTTAATTTTGCAATATTTTAGTTGGCACTTTTTTAAACCACTAACATTTATTGAGCTATATCTATTGTTAACCATGATTAATCAAAGATATGAAAGATAAACAAAGATTTACCACAATTATGAATAAGGAGTGAAAATTTCCGATAAAAAAGTTTGAAACCTCCCAAACTTCTATGCATTTGACATTTTAAAAGACCTCCATCTACACTAGCGCCCCTAGCGGCTAAATTAAATGCGGTAGCCCTCATTGTACCTCATTGCCTAGACAAGATTACAATCGTACATTGACAAACACCAAAGGAAAATAAAAACATGTATCGGGATGACAGATGCAACGAAAATTCACGTGACTATTTCCATACATGATTTAAGTTAAGATTGGCGTTTTCAATCCACCATTGTCACCTTGGCTAGGCCCCCTGCCGGCCTAGCCAAGGTGACAATCGCTATCGCTTCGACAAAGAATCGCTTTGTGTCTCTCTATCACTCTTCCATATTAGTGCGACAGTGACAGTTGCTTTTCGATCGCTACGCAGCGTAAGCGATTGGCATGTTGGCTACGCGGCCTGGTCTATGTAGAAGTAACATGTCTATTCTATAAACTCGAAACGAATCATATCGAGTTTATTGACATCATTTCAAAGTTGGTGTTTGAATTTAGATAAGAATCCTATATTAGTTATTCAGCTCAGCTCAGCTACAAAAGTACAAATACAAGAGAACATCTTAAATTCTGTTTATATCGTGTGGTTTCACGGTCCTACCTATAGTACTTATCCAAGTTCGATATGGTTCGATGAAATTTCAATGGGGTTGGCCGGTAGAAGTATTTAGCAGATGGCGCCAGCATAGCTTGCCCTGTCAATCCCTAGAAGTGTGTAAATTTTTTGTTTTTTTAATGGAACTATGCCGTGGATGCCAGCTCTCATAGAAAAAGGGGCAAGCTATGATTGCGCCATCTATGAAAACATTTGACAGTTGCCAACCCCATTACATTTGGTATGTTTTGTTCCATTTCCTGCAAAATATGCTCAAATTTGTTTTTTTCCCGTATACCTAGCTGGGCTTTAGGTGTGTGAATATGTACTTGGTAAAATATAATGTAATAAAAAAACAGCATTATTTAAAAATATGTTTTATTACAATTGAAGCTAATCCTTTTAAAGAATGACCAGTTTATTGGATAATACATCACAGTAATACATACATACATGCAAAATCGTGCAACAAATAATTTTATATTTATAATATTATAACGATATTACTTATTGTATTTTACTTAAGTTTATTTTATAACAAAATGTCAGTTGTTACAGTATATGCATAATATTATATGCTAGGCTAATAATTCCTTCATATTTATAGCAATTCTTATATTAAATCATAAAAAAAGTATTTTTAATGCAAACAAATATACAATGACGATTGTATTGTCCAATCTGAATTGTATTGCGATTTTAAATTCGAATTAAATCAACTGTAAAAAAAAGTTGTAGTCACCATGAATAAGAATATTCGCAAAAAAGAATTGCCATAGCATATAATTTAGATTTTAATACTGTAAGTTAAATACGAAATAAATGTAGATGTAATCAAGCAAATGTCAAAACAGTTAACAATAAAATATTTAAGATCTTAAATTTTTGGTTTTAATTATATTACAATTTGGGAAGTTCATTATCCTAAGGGCGTCAGCTAGCTGGCACGGTTGCACGGAGCGGGTTAAAAAAAATAGTATGAGCATTGCTAACTGGCGCGGACGCGGACAATAACCCCCGCGTGCGGGAGCACGGCGGACGCGTGCGGCGGGGATTTTAACTAAAATAACACCCGCATGCGGGCGCCCATCCACACTAGCGGACGCCCTAAAACTGTTGAAAACTTTGTTTCTACCATATGTCATACACTCATAGATGAAAATATGAACTAAAATATTAATATAGAAACAATTTAATATTCAAAATTGAATGGTTCGAAAGGAATAAATGTCAAATTACTGAAAGAGGTATTGATGTAAAGATGAAACTACAATTATAATTAAACCTAAAATAAAGGTAGATTTTACATATATTAAAGCGACCTTTTTAACAATAAGACTTATAAAGAAAACTTAATTTATTTTTTACATTTTTTAGGAATTCATCCGTAGCTCGATTAAAACGCTCATTTAGTATAAAGTACGATGGAGTTTATAATAAATAACGCGTGTATAAAGTACGCAAATATGTATGCGCTTGCTTTTGATCGAATCTCTCATTTATAATAAATTGAAATAGATATACTAAATAAAAAGTGACCAAGCCCTCCAGTGGTGCAGGCCGGATTCGAACCGGCATCTTCAGCTTACGCGGCTTGGACCACTAAGCTACCCGGCCACGGCGGCACCCGTCCCAATGTCTCGAGTATATACAATTCTCATTAAATATTGTTAATGTCTGTATTTTTATTAAATTTCAATGTCACTAAATAATTTACTACGATCGAGATACGGATGTAACAAAACGCTTAACTTTCTATTTAAACTACACCAACGACTTACTAAATGTAGAAGAGTTGTAGTCTATGAATGCTCCGATTTTGGCAGCCTAAGTAGATGGCGCTGTGTGGCGTCATGCTTTTTGGTGACTGGTAGTCAAACGTAAAATTTTGACAATCATAGTTATCAGATAATGTACGGAGCCTTACAAGTCTTCTAAAATTAATATATCTTTAACTATATATAATTATCCGTGACAACGGAGTAACTTTGCCTGGGAAGGTAAACTTTGCCCGGAAAGGTAAACTTTGCCCGGAAAGCTAAACTTTGCCACCCATCATTTAGCACGAACCTAGACGCCGCCATACAATCGAAGAAACGCTCTCATTTTAAAACGACTTTCTAAAATTCGGAAAAAACATGAAATTTAAGTAGCGACTACAAGTTTTATATACAATTCTAACTATACCTCGTTTTTTTTACCATTAGAAAAAGACTACGCGATCTTGACGTCTCTTTATTGAAAAAAAATTAGAAAAATAATTCACAGCAAATATAAACACACAACATATAACAAATTATATGGGCATTTGCCTGAAATAAATAATTGAATTGAATTGAAATATGTAACAATTATATAATTTGTGTTGACACGCTAGCGCCGTCCCACCTCCACGGTACTACACACAAAGCCGGCGCGGCAGCGGAGGCGGCCGAGGCCCTCAAAAAGCGCAAATACGGGAGTCTCGACACCAACTACAACTTTGTTGCATTTGGAGTCGAGACTCTTGGTCCGTGGGGCCCCGCAGCACAGGGCCTATACCGGCAATTGGCGAAACGGCTGGTGGATGGGACCGGAGATAAGAGAGCTGGCAGCTTCCTCGCCCAACGCTTGAGCATAGCGATCCAGCGCGGAAATGCTGCCAGCATCCTCGGCACCATGCCACGGGGGCCCATTTTAGATTTAGATTTTTAGTTTTATAGTAGTTTTAGTTTAGTTAATTGTAGTTAAATTTTTTCTGTAAGGCTTTATTTATTGTTTCTATTCTAAGTATTTAATCCATTATACTCGTAGTCATTATAGGTATCACTTAATTGCTTACTCTGATAAAATAAAACAAAACACCGCTAAAAAAAAAAAACATATATATATATATAATATATGTTCATTTATATTGTGTTGGTTTCAAAAGTAAGTTACTATTTTTTTTTATATATAAAAAAAATTGAAGATCGTGTTACGTGTAGTCTTTTCTAATGCTAAATAAAAAAACTGGACAAGTGCGAGTCAGACTCGCCCACCGAGGGTTCCGTACTTTTTAGTATTTGTTATAGCGGCAACAGAAATACATTAAAATGTGAAAATTTCAACTGCCTAGCTATCACGGTTCATGAGATACATCCTGGTGACAGACAGACGGACAGCGGAGTCTTAGTATTAGGGTCCCGTTTTTACCCTTTGAGTACGGACCCCTAAAAATGATTCACAGCAAATATGTAACAATTATAAAATATATATGTTTACTAGCTGGAAAAATTCTCATAGCAATCTAAATTTGAGCATATTATGCACACAAATTAGCAGGCACTTCGTTAATTATCTCAATTCCACCCCGCTTTATACTTTCTTAAGGGATGATTTTAGGGATAAAAACTATCCTATGTCCTTCTCAGGGACTCAACCTATCTCTATGCCAAATTTCATCTAAATCGGTTCAGCGGTTCAAGCGTGAAGAGGGAACACACAGACAGATAGACAGACTTTCGCATTTATAATATTAGTATATGGATTTACATTGTTTTGGTTTTTAAAAGTAACAGTTACTGTTTATTTTATTTTATTTTTATTAAAAAAATAATTGAAGATCGTGTAATCTTTTCTAATGCTAATAAAACGAGGTATAGTACAGTCGCCATTAGTTATATTGAAGCGGCACAATTATTTAAAAATATCTGAACACTCACTCTAATGCGTTGACAATAGAGGCGTGTTCAGATATTTGTGAGCACCTCGGCCGCTCCGATATATCTGATGGCATGGCATGGATGATTGTCAATAAAGCGCTATTTCCATATAACTTCAATTTGAAATCAACCTTATCGACTAACGACAATGTGGTACCTTTTGGTTGAAAACGTCACAAATGAGAGCGTAACGTCGATTGTATCAATTGTATGGGTGCGGCATTGTGCGGCGGATACGTGTGACTTAGGGCCACTTGCACCATTCCACTAACCCGTAACCGGTTAAACCTAGAGTTACCATAGTTACAATTTGACACTGGGTTAACGGTTAACCCCGGGTTAGTGGGATGGTGCAAGTGGCGCTTAAGGGAACCTCTTAACCACGACTATTTGGGGCATTTTCTATGAAAAGGGACCTTAGTCGATGGCGTTTACGCCGCACAGCGTCGCGCGGCATTGTATTTATATCGGAGCGTCGTTAATAATGGCGTAACGGACAATAAGGCCCCTTTTTAAAGAAAATACCACATGTTATACCGCTCGCTTACGCCTGTATCGTCGGCCTGTGTGGAGATGTGTCTGACGATTCTATGCACATTTCTGACGCCTGCTCGGCGAGCTCCATCGTGATCTGTCAATATAATAATAAGTAAGAAAATATGACATTTTACTTTACAGTACCTATTGTATAAGAAAATACCTATTGTGTAAGAAAAGTACGATACATAGTTCTATGCTTTACAGTACCTATATATAAGAAGTGCCGATTAGTACATCACCTCACCACCTGCACTCACACGATCTCATACACCCACACACACACATCCACACTCACTCACTTTCACACACACACACACACACACACATAAATTAAAAACTACTTGTTGCTACGGAGGAGCGGGGCTTCCTGATACAAGTGTAATATACTTAAAAGGAAGTCCCAACCTACTACCTTGTAATGTAACATTTTATTAATGAAATAAAATATTTTCATTTTCATTTTCATTTCATTTTCATTTTCAATAATAAATATTTAAAAAGGTTTCATACTAGCTTCTTTACTCAAATAGGGGTGGTATTGGTTAAGAGTAATCTTGAGTCCTGTGCTTCAAGAATCTATTCGGAAGCTCGAGTCCTATTGAGTTACGTAAAAAGACTAAGTGCCAGTTGCACCATCCGCACTTGACAGACTGATCAACGTGACCCGGCGCGTCGCGGCGGTTTACTATGAAACTTTCCATACAATAAAATTTAGCGAACTCTTTAACGGTGACAAACAGTTTGGTGCAACCGACCCTAAATAAAGGACGCCCATCTCGGCTCGCGCTGCGGCGTGCCGGCGGGTTCTATCATAGTATAAACAGGGCAAAGTATGTCATCTTCATACAAACGCACCGCGCGCGACTTGTATGTGTGCGCCATAAGTATCTATGCGTCGCCGCACGCACACTCAAACAAGATCTCTACTGGCGCACTGAGAAACGGGTCAAGATTTTGTTTGGGTGTGCGTGCGGCGATGCATAGATACTATGGCGCATACATACCGCGGTGCCTTGTATGAAGACATAGAGTAACTTATACTAGAGCGGTGCTGTCATAGTAAATTTTGTAACCCCAGTAAATTCACTGCCATCTGTAGACACACTTTAAAACTAAACATGAAGATTTATAAAAATACGATAGAATGTATTTAAATATAGATAAATGATTTTTTTTATTTGCATTAATTATTTTTATGATTTTGACTCATGTTCTTTCACTAATATGCGTTAAAATTGTTAAATAACAAACGAAACCGTCAACGCCATCTATACGACTGTAGGCCAAAACTAGTAGCGCCCTCTGAACGAGAATCAAATTTTCTTGATTTTCGAGGCACTTTTTTTCCTTAGACTGTATCCATCTATTACGGAGTTGGCGGCCAGCAGCGCGGCCAGGTGCGCGGGCGGCTCGCGCGCGGCCACGGCCAGCTGCAGCAGGCAGGCTGCGGCGTGCCGGGGGGTTCTATGTCTGCTATAGCTGGGGGGGAGAGAGACAGTATTACCTTCTGTCGGGCGGTGGCGGTGCAGTCGGGCGGCAGGGGCAGGGCGGCCAGCAGCGCGGCCAGGTGCGCGGGCGGCTCGCGCGCGGCCACGGCCAGCTGCAGCAGGCAGGCTGCGGCGTGCCGGGGGGTTCTATGTCTGCTATAGCTGGGGGGGAGAGAGACAGTATTACCTTCTGTCGGGCGGTGGCGGTGCAGTCGGGCGGCAGGGGCAGGGCGGCCAGCAGCGCGGCCAGGTGCGCGGGCGGCTCGCGCGCGGCCACGGCCAGCTGCAGCAGGCAGGCTGCGGCGTGCCGGGGGGTTCTATGTCTGCTATAGCTGGGGGGGAGAGAGACAGTATTACCTTCTGTCGGGCGGTGGCGGTGCAGTCGGGCGGCAGGGGCAGGGCGGCCAGCAGCGCGGCCAGGTGCGCGGGCGGCTCGCGCGCGGCCACGGCCAGCTGCAGCAGGCAGGCTGCGGCGTGCCGGGGGGTTCTATGTCTGCTATAGCTGGGGGGGAGAGAGACAGTATTACCTTCTGTCGGGCGGTGGCGGTGCAGTCGGGCGGCAGGGGCAGGGCGGCCAGCAGCGCGGCCAGGTGCGCGGGCGGCTCGCGCGCGGCCACGGCCAGCTGCAGCAGGCAGGCTGCGGCGTGCCGGGGGGTTCTATGTCTGCTATAGCTGGGGGGGAGAGAGACAGTATTACCTTCTGTCGGGCGGTGGCGGTGCAGTCGGGCGGCAGGGGCAGGGCGGCCAGCAGCGCGGCCAGGTGCGCGGGCGGCTCGCGCGCGGCCACGGCCAGCTGCAGCAGGCAGGCTGCGGCGTGCCGGGGGGTTCTATGTCTGCTATAGCTGGGGGGGAGAGAGACAGTATTACCTTCTGTCGGGCGGTGGCGGTGCAGTCGGGCGGCAGGGGCAGGGCGGCCAGCAGCGCGGCCAGGTGCGCGGGCGGCTCGCGCGCGGCCACGGCCAGCTGCAGCAGGCAGGCTGCGGCGTGCCGGGGGGTTCTATGTCTGCTATAGCTGGGGGGGAGAGAGACAGTATTACCTTCTGTCGGGCGGTGGCGGTGCAGTCGGGCGGCAGGGGCAGGGCGGCCAGCAGCGCGGCCAGGTGCGCGGGCGGCTCGCGCGCGGCCACGGCCAGCTGCAGCAGGCAGGCTGCGGCGTGCCGGGGGGTTCTATGTCTGCTATAGCTGGGGGGGAGAGAGACAGTATTACCTTCTGTCGGGCGGTGGCGGTGCAGTCGGGCGGCAGGGGCAGGGCGGCCAGCAGCGCGGCCAGGTGCGCGGGCGGCTCGCGCGCGGCCACGGCCAGCTGCAGCAGGCAGGCTGCGGCGTGCCGGGGGGTTCTATGTCTGCTATAGCTGGGGGGGAGAGAGACAGTATTACCTTCTGTCGGGCGGTGGCGGTGCAGTCGGGCGGCAGGGGCAGGGCGGCCAGCAGCGCGGCCAGGTGCGCGGGCGGCTCGCGCGCGGCCACGGCCAGCTGCAGCAGGCAGGCTGCGGCGTGCCGGGGGGTTCTATGTCTGCTATAGCTGGGGGGGAGAGAGACAGTATTACCTTCTGTCGGGCGGTGGCGGTGCAGTCGGGCGGCAGGGGCAGGGCGGCCAGCAGCGCGGCCAGGTGCGCGGGCGGCTCGCGCGCGGCCACGGCCAGCTGCAGCAGGCAGGCTGCGGCGTGCCGGGGGGTTCTATGTCTGCTATAGCTGGGGGGGAGAGAGACAGTATTACCTTCTGTCGGGCGGTGGCGGTGCAGTCGGGCGGCAGGGGCAGGGCGGCCAGCAGCGCGGCCAGGTGCGCGGGCGGCTCGCGCGCGGCCACGGCCAGCTGCAGCAGGCAGGCTGCGGCGTGCCGGGGGGTTCTATGTCTGCTATAGCTGGGGGGGAGAGAGACAGTATTACCTTCTGTCGGGCGGTGGCGGTGCAGTCGGGCGGCAGGGGCAGGGCGGCCAGCAGCGCGGCCAGGTGCGCGGGCGGCTCGCGCGCGGCCACGGCCAGCTGCAGCAGGCAGGCTGCGGCGTGCCGGGGGGTTCTATGTCTGCTATAGCTGGGGGGGAGAGAGACAGTATTACCTTCTGTCGGGCGGTGGCGGTGCAGTCGGGCGGCAGGGGCAGGGCGGCCAGCAGCGCGGCCAGGTGCGCGGGCGGCTCGCGCGCGGCCACGGCCAGCTGCAGCAGGCAGGCTGCGGCGTGCCGGGGGGTTCTATGTCTGCTATAGCTGGGGGGGAGAGAGACAGTATTACCTTCTGTCGGGCGGTGGCGGTGCAGTCGGGCGGCAGGGGCAGGGCGGCCAGCAGCGCGGCCAGGTGCGCGGGCGGCTCGCGCGCGGCCACGGCCAGCTGCAGCAGGCAGGCTGCGGCGTGCCGGGGGGTTCTATGTCTGCTATAGCTGGGGGGGAGAGAGACAGTATTACCTTCTGTCGGGCGGTGGCGGTGCAGTCGGGCGGCAGGGGCAGGGCGGCCAGCAGCGCGGCCAGGTGCGCGGGCGGCTCGCGCGCGGCCACGGCCAGCTGCAGCAGGCAGGCTGCGGCGTGCCGGGGGGTTCTATGTCTGCTATAGCTGGGGGGGAGAGAGACAGTATTACCTTCTGTCGGGCGGTGGCGGTGCAGTCGGGCGGCAGGGGCAGGGCGGCCAGCAGCGCGGCCAGGTGCGCGGGCGGCTCGCGCGCGGCCACGGCCAGCTGCAGCAGGCAGGCTGCGGCGTGCCGGGGGGTTCTATGTCTGCTATAGCTGGGGGGGAGAGAGACAGTATTACCTTCTGTCGGGCGGTGGCGGTGCAGTCGGGCGGCAGGGGCAGGGCGGCCAGCAGCGCGGCCAGGTGCGCGGGCGGCTCGCGCGCGGCCACGGCCAGCTGCAGCAGGCAGGCTGCGGCGTGCCGGGGGGTTCTATGTCTGCTATAGCTGGGGGGGAGAGAGACAGTATTACCTTCTGTCGGGCGGTGGCGGTGCAGTCGGGCGGCAGGGGCAGGGCGGCCAGCAGCGCGGCCAGGTGCGCGGGCGGCTCGCGCGCGGCCACGGCCAGCTGCAGCAGGCAGGCTGCGGCGTGCCGGGGGGTTCTATGTCTGCTATAGCTGGGGGGGAGAGAGACAGTATTACCTTCTGTCGGGCGGTGGCGGTGCAGTCGGGCGGCAGGGGCAGGGCGGCCAGCAGCGCGGCCAGGTGCGCGGGCGGCTCGCGCGCGGCCACGGCCAGCTGCAGCAGGCAGGCTGCGGCGTGCCGGGGGGTTCTATGTCTGCTATAGCTGGGGGGGAGAGAGACAGTATTACCTTCTGTCGGGCGGTGGCGGTGCAGTCGGGCGGCAGGGGCAGGGCGGCCAGCAGCGCGGCCAGGTGCGCGGGCGGCTCGCGCGCGGCCACGGCCAGCTGCAGCAGGCAGGCTGCGGCGTGCCGGGGGGTTCTATGTCTGCTATAGCTGGGGGGGAGAGAGACAGTATTACCTTCTGTCGGGCGGTGGCGGTGCAGTCGGGCGGCAGGGGCAGGGCGGCCAGCAGCGCGGCCAGGTGCGCGGGCGGCTCGCGCGCGGCCACGGCCAGCTGCAGCAGGCAGGCTGCGGCGTGCCGGGGGGTTCTATGTCTGCTATAGCTGGGGGGGAGAGAGACAGTATTACCTTCTGTCGGGCGGTGGCGGTGCAGTCGGGCGGCAGGGGCAGGGCGGCCAGCAGCGCGGCCAGGTGCGCGGGCGGCTCGCGCGCGGCCACGGCCAGCTGCAGCAGGCAGGCTGCGGCGTGCCGGGGGGTTCTATGTCTGCTATAGCTGGGGGGGAGAGAGACAGTATTACCTTCTGTCGGGCGGTGGCGGTGCAGTCGGGCGGCAGGGGCAGGGCGGCCAGCAGCGCGGCCAGGTGCGCGGGCGGCTCGCGCGCGGCCACGGCCAGCTGCAGCAGCCGCGCGCCCATCTCTGCGCGCGCCGCGGCGTGCCGGGGGGTTCTATAGAGAAACAATCATAATTACACTCCCGGCCAAGTGCGAGTCGGACTCGCGTTCCAAGGGTTCCGTACATTACACAATTTAAACAATGTATTTTTTATGTGAAACGTGTTACGTAAGTGAATTGTCTAAAAAACCCGTAGGGGTCGGATCAAAAACTAAGTAATTAAGTCCGACTCACGCTTGACTGCACATATCTTATAGGTTTTCCTGTGATCTATAGGTAAAGATCTATCTTGTGTATTTTTTCAAAATTTTAGACCCAGTAGTTTCGGAGATAAAGAGGGAATGGTAATTTTTTGGCTATTTTCTTGAATAACTTCTAAATCGTTTATCCTAAAATTATAAAAAAAATGTATCTGAGACTCTCACAATGAGCTCTTTCATTTGATATGTGACACGATATAGTTTGAAAAACTTTATTTTTTAATTTTCTCATTTACCCCCCAAAAGTGGCCTCCATGTTTAAAATTCATCTGTTTACGTTGCATGTCTGTCTTTGGTTCACAGACTTACAAATGTATACCAAATTTCAACTTAGTTGGTCCAGTAGTTTCGGAGAAAATAGGCTGTGACAGACGGACAGACAGACAGACACACGAGTGATCCTATAAGGGTTCCGTTTTTTCCTTTTGAGGTACGGAATCCTAAAAAATTTTTTTTTATACTCTTTACGTAGGACTTAATTATTTATTTAGGTAACAACTTCGTATTATTAGATTGTCCCATTAAAATTGAAATAATAAACCAAATAACGTAATTATACCGGTATTTTTGTATGGAAAAAATACCGGTCCCAAATCTGACCCCTGCTGACCACGCTGACTTTGCACAAACTTAGCAGTAAGGATTCGTACATGTCCCTATATATAAACTCCATACTTGACGGAGCTCCTGGCATGAAAACTGAGCGCCGTTCGACTTGAGCCAATATCAGTGTAAAATCAGAAGTAGCTAAAATTACCTACTCAAGACACTTATCATATAATGTTTTTTTCAACACACTTGCTCAAAACGACGTTTTTATTCCACCGATTTTTGGCTCATAATCCTAGATATTAAACACGCGTGCTCTTTCAGAGTATTATTCCACTCGTGCTTTTTCATTATATTATCCGACTGAGTTAAGAAGGTAACTGATTGCTAATAATATGCATGGAAAGGGAGCCTTCTTTAATTGGTCGGACTAGCGGGCACCGGCGCGCTCGCCGCCCGCGGCCGGGGCGAGGGGCGGCCGGCAGTATGACAGATGCAACACACAATACTAACTGTTTGAACTATTAAAATTTGATTAATATGAGTATCTTTTTTTTCTCGCAAGTGTGTTGAAAAACGTCGTATGAAACGCGTGTGCATTGGTCATTACACACATCGGCTTTCTTATTGCGCGCTCGCTTACAGCTCGCGCGCACAATATCGACTCGTGTGTAGTGACCAACTTAGCACACTTGTATCATAATGTACTATTTCAGTTAATCATAAAATAGACTCACTTAACCGCGAGGCCCGCTTGGGCGCGGCAGGCGGCGGCCACGCGAGGCCGGAGGGCCTCCAAGCGAGTCTGAACGCTCTCTCTGTCGGCATCCATACACGATACTAGGCTGCGGATCTGAAACATTACAATAAATAAATTAAATTCAGAAAAGTAAAAATAACAATAACATCCATATGACACCAGGACACCACGTACATCAATCTTTTTAATAACAAAACTTCCGTGAGACACAGACATATTAAACATATTAATAACCGACCGGCGCAGACTGCGGGCCGCAGCCCTCCGCACCGGTCCGTCACCGTCGACACAAGCTCCTGATGACGCTCCTCGGTACGGAGTGAAACATGTCGAGTGTTTTCGACTTAAAATACGTGAGTGACCCGTTATTAATATGTTTAATATCAATCTTTTTTGTAGAAAACTAAGCAATCTATCAAACTAAAGTGAAAATTTAAAAATATCTGTCCTATTATGTTGATAATCGAGACCTGATGATACGAGAGGCCCCTTGTAAAAAACGGGACAACGATAATTAGTAGCAAAGAGAATTAAGAATACATAGTGCTCACTCCATACATCGGTTTTGTAACCAAAAAGACTGTTATTTCGTAGTCTACATCTAGCGTCAAGTAACGGAACTATCAGTACTGCTACTCGGGTCGGGTCGTTTATAGTTCGTTTTTTAGCATTAGAAAAAAGGTAAACAATCTTGACGTGTCTTCTTATAGAACCAACAGCTATTGAAAAATATTGAAAAACGCTTTTAAAAAATATAGTTTATATTATTTATGAAAGCAAAATAATGTAAAAGATCGTATATAATTTATAATTGTAACATATTTGCTGTAACTTATTTTTAATAAAAAGACAAATCAAGATCGCTTACCGTCTTTCTAATGCTTAAAAAAACGAACTACAGCAAAAGAACGTTTAACTGAATCTCATTATGCAGTGAATCGTTTTCAAGGGTAGTACATTGATACGCAAATTTATCAGCTAGATTGTTCGTAGAATCATTGGGTATCCTGAAAATATCTGAGGTTCCGAGAGCCCCTTACCTCGTCGCACCTGATGTAGTGGTGGAGTGCTTGTCCTCCGTGCTGCCAGCCGCTGACCTCGTGACGTTCTGCGGCCTCGTTTAGCTGTTCAAGCAGCGGTGCTATACTGCGCAGGTCATCTGTGTCAACTTATGGCTAGACTATATAAGTACCTCGTCGCACACCCTGATGTAGTGGTGGAGTGCTTGTCCTCCGTGCTGCCAGCCGCTGACCTCGTGACGTTCTGCGGCCTCGTTTAGCTGTTCGAGCAGCGGTACTATACTGCGCAGGTCATCTGTGTCAACTTATGGCTAGACTATATAAGTACCTCGTCGCACACCCTGATGTAGTGGTGGAGTGCTTGTCCTCCGTGCTGCCAGCCGCTGACCTCGTGACGTTCTGCGGCCTCGTTTAGCTGTTCAAGCAGCGGTGCTATACTGCGCAGGTCATCTGTGTCAACTTATGGCTAGACTATATAAGTACCTCGTCGCACACCCTGATGTAGTGGTGGAGTGCTTGTCCTCCGTGCTGCCAGCCGCTGACCTCGTGACGTTCTGCGGCCTCGTTTAGCTGTTCGAGCAGCGGTACTATACTGCGCAGGTCATCTGTGTCAACTTATGGCTAGACTATATAAGTACCTCGTCGCACACCCTGATGTAGTGGTGGAGTGCTTGTCCTCCGTGCTGCCAGCCGCTGACCTCGTGACGTTCTGCGGCCTCGTTTAGCTGTTCGAGCAGCGGTACTATACTGCGCAGGTCATCTGTGTCAACTTATGGCTAGACTATATAAGTACCTCGTCGCACACCCTGATGTAGTGGTGGAGTGCTTGTCCTCCGTGCTGCCAGCCGCTGACCTCGTGACGTTCTGCGGCCTCGTTTAGCTGTTCGAGCAGCGGTACTATACTGCGCAGGTCATCTGTGTCAACTTATGGCTAGACTATATAAGTACCTCGTCGCACACCCTGATGTAGTGGTGGAATGCTTGTCCTCCGTGCTGCCAGCCGCTGACCTCGTGACGTTCTGCGGCCTCGTTTAGCTGTTCGAGCAGTGGTGCTATACTGCGCAGGTCATCTGTGTCAACTTATGGCTAGACTATATAAGTACCTCGTCGCACACCCTGATGTAGTGGTGGAGTGCTTGTCCTCCGTGCTGCCAGCCACTGACCTCGTGACGTTCTGCGGCCTCGTTTAGCTGTTCGAGCAGCGGTACTATACTGCGCAGGTCATCTGTGTCAACTTATGGCTAGACTATATAAGTACCTCGTCGCACACCCTGATGTAGTGGTGGAGTGCTTGTCCTCCGTGCTGCCAGCCGCTGACCTCGTGACGTTCTGCGGCCTCGTTTAGCTGTTCGAGCAGCGGTACTATACTGCGCAGGTCATCTGTGTCAACTTATGGCTAGACTATATAAGTACCTCGTCGCACACCCTGATGTAGTGGTGGAATGCTTGTCCTCCGTGCTGCCAGCCGCTGACCTCGTGACGTTCTGCGGCCTCGTTTAGCTGTTCAAGCAGCGGTGCTATACTGCGCAGGTCATCTGTGTCAACTTATGGCTAGACTATATAAGTACCTCGTCGCACACCCTGATGTAGTGGTGGAGTGCTTGTCCTCCGTGCTGCCAGCCGCTGACCTCGTGACGTTCTGCGGCCTCGTTTAGCTGTTCGAGCAGCGGTACTATACTGCGCAGGTCATCTGTGTCAACTTATGGCTAGACTATATAAGTACCTCGTCGCACACCCTGATGTAGTGGTGGAATGCTTGTCCTCCGTGCTGCCAGCCGCTGACCTCGTGACGTTCTGCGGCCTCGTTTAGCTGTTCAAGCAGCGGTGCTATACTGCGCAGGTCATCTGTGTCAACTTATGGCTAGACTATATAAGTACCTCGTCGCACACCCTGATGTAGTGGTGGAGTGCTTGTCCTCCGTGCTGCCAGCCGCTGACCTCGTGACGTTCTGCGGCCTCGTTTAGCTGTTCGAGCAGCGGTGCTATACTGCGCAGGTCATCTGTGGACATGTCAACTTAGTTGCAATCGGAAATAGATGGAGGATAATTTGTTAGAAATATCTAAACCCAAGTTATCGCCACCTTCCTGACCTTGTCCCGACATTTTGCCAAGGTTTGTTTGTAGGGCCACCAATTCGCAAGAACAGGCACAAGTTTTTTTACAAAAGCGCAGTACATTGTATGTTTTATGTATGCAGTATGTTTCGGCTTGCAAAGTAGACGGACGTTTTTGTCACTTTACCTCTTTATCATAAACAAGAATTTTTTCCACGAGGAAAGAAGGTCGTTTATTAGTCCATTTATCTATATAGTCTATGACATAGTAAATTTTGTAGCCACAGTAAATTCACTGCCATCTATCGACACACGATTAAAACTAAAAATAAAAAATATCAAAAAAAATATTTTAACATACATACAAGGAACATACAAGCCTAGTTCCAATAGTTGACACTTCACAGTTAGTTTGTCACCTCTATCAAAGAGGATATATAGGATAGAGGAGTACTGTCATAGTAAATTTTGTAGCCACAGTAAATTCACTGCCATCTATCGACACACGATTAAAAGTAAAAATTAATGGTTAAAAATATCATAAAATATATTTATATATGGATAAATGATTGCATTAATAATTTTTATATGATTTTGACTTTGACCCATATTGTTTCACTGATATGCGTTAAAATTGTTAAATAACAAACGAAACCATAGTGGCGCCATCTGATCGAGAATCAAATTTTCTTGATTTTCGAGGCACGTTTTTTTCCTTAGACTGTATGAATCTATTACGGAGTTATATCTATCTTTGCTTCCGGTTAAGGGGGGAGTAAAACAGTTACCGGCTAACACAGCTTCAGGCAGCAGTTCTTCTAGCAGCACTTTGTGAGCGGCGTTCCATTGCTCAGCGCCGACCAAGTGCTCCACCTCCACTGCCGGTAGGTGCTACGACAAAACATTAATGCATTAACATTTTGACTGCCATTTGTCATTATGTGTTTTCGGGTAATTCCGATAAATAGACCTTGATGGGATGGAATTATGGGTGATTTTCGGAACTAACAAATCGACATTCAGAAGGTATCCGAAATTACCCGAATATACTTTATGCAAAAATTTCACGCATACGCCAACATCATTGGTTATATTGGTATATTATAAGGGTCTCCGGCAAGCTCGGTTCTCTATACAAATGTAGTTCCGCTCTCGTTTTAAAACGACTAGCTAGATTGCTCTGAAACTTTGTACAGTACTGATTAAATTGTAGGGGGCAGCATAGGAACCCCTATTTCTTCTTCTTCCTACCCTTATCCCACGTTATGTGGGGTCGGCACAACATGTTTTTCTCTTCCATTCTCCTCTATCTTTCGTCACCTCAGGACTCACTCCTTTCTTTCTCATATCCTCTTTTACACAATCCATCCATCGCTTTTTGGGTCTACCATACGCTCTCCGTCCATCAACATTCATCCCTAACATTCTTTTGCCTATATGGCATTCATCCCTCCTCATCACATGCCCATACCACGCTAACCTACTACTTCTTATCTTCTCCGTTACTGGTGCTACTTTCAAACTTCCCCTAATATACTCATTCTTAATCCGATCCTTCCTCGTCACTCCACACATCCATCTCAACATTCTCATTTCCGCTGCGTGCACTCTTCTTTCATCCGTCACTTTCGTCGCCCAGCATTCTGATCCATACATTACAACAGGTCTCACGATCGTCCTGTAAATTTTCCCCTTAAGTTTAAGAGGCATTCATGGATCGCAAGTTGTTCCAGACCTGTCGCCATTTCATCCATCCCGCATTTATTCTATTTTTCACGTCACGGTCGATGCGTCCGTCTCTCTGGATCAATGACCCAAGGTACCGGAAGTCGGAGCAGACTGGTAGGGATACACCATCTAAGGCAATATTGGAAAAACTGGTTAGACCACCGAAATCGCAGAACATGTGCTCCGTTTTGGTTCTGCTTATTTTCAGTCCCACACTTTCCAGCTTTTCTTGCCAGCACAGGAACCCCTATTTAACTATTTAACCATTTAAATCCCATGCCTATCGTGTGCGGCGCGTCATTGTGAACCTTGTCTGGATGCACGAAGGTTGATATTGGGCTGTCGCAGCGCGCGTCAGCTGACTTTGGTGGTAATGACGCGAAGTGTCAATATAAAATTTAAGTTTACGATTTCGCCCGGCATAACATTCAGCGTGCTGTGCTGCTAGGCGAGCGTAAAATATAGAGGGCAGCACCTATAGGCGTTTAGAACAGTAACAATGTCAAATTAAAACAACGTAGTCCGTCTGTATCAAGGGCCTGACACTTTTTGATAGAGAAACATAGTCTTATTGCGATTCCTATAAGAGGAAAGAGAAAATAGTGCCACGCTTTGTCCTTATCAACGACCGGGTGGCATCATAGGTAGGAGGCGATGGCGAAATTTCGAAATTTATAAGAGTGAAAGAGAAAAAATCCTATGCTGCCCAAATTTTATATGAATATTGTTTCTCTTACCGGGGGTCGCTCGATGGAGCGTCTATAACTACATGTATATACCATAGAGTAACTTATACTAGAGCGGTACTGTCATAGTAAATTTTGTAACCCCAGTAAATTCACTGCCATCTGTCGACACACTTTAAAACTAAAAATAAATATTTATAAAAATACGATAAAATGTATTTAAATATGGATAAATGATTTTGTTTATTTGCATTAATTATTTTTATATGATTTTGACCCATGTTCTTTCACTGGTATGCGTTAAAATTATAAATAACAAACGAAGCAGTCAACGCCCTCTATACGAGTGTAGGCCAAAACTAGTGGCGCCATCTGATCGAGATTCAAATTTTCGTGATTTTTCGAGGCACGTTTTTTCCTTAGACTGTATCCATCTATTACTGAGTTATATCTATCTTTGTATATACTATGTGTATGGTATGTATAGTCTCACCTCGTACTTGGCGCGGTGCGCCTGCGCGAGCAGCAGCCACCGGCGCGGCACGTGCAGCGCCTCCATCAGCTCGAGCCGCGCGCGCAGCTCCGGCGTGTCGGCGCGCGAGGGCGCGTGGCGGGACAGCACGCCGCGGATCAGGTGCCCGCGACTGAAACAGCATAGAGTAACCATAGAGTAACTTATACTAGAGCGGTACTGTCATAGTAAATTTTGTAACCCCAGTAAATTCACTGCCATCTGTCGACACACTTTAAAACTAAAAATGAAGATTTATAAGAATACGATAGAATGTATTTAAATATAGACAAATGATTTTTTTTATTTGAATTAATTATTTTTATGATTTTGACCCATGTTCTTTCACTGATATGCGTTAAAATTGTTAAATAACAAACGAAACCGTCAACGCCATCTATACGACTGTAGGCCAAAACTAGTAGCGCCCTCTGAACGAGAATCAAATTTTCTTGATTTTCGAGGCACGTTTTTTCCTTAGACTGTATCCATCTATTACGGAGTTATATCTATCTTTGGAAACAGTAACATCTAACATAAGAAGAACCAACTTCCTAAATATTTTTTCGACTCGTCGACTGTAATAGTTGAATTTCGTATACCAAAACTGTAATTGGGTACTGTTAATGTATGGGCTCCCAATTCAACTATAATATTCATTTCGAAACGGTTTAGTCGACTATAATGAAATTGACCGATCACAGCTCGCCGCGGTCAAGAGGACGAAACAAAATGATAGCTCAAAATAATTATTTATTTTAGGTTGCATAGTAGAAACAATTGCTTCATAAGTTAGAAACGCGCATGTGACACCCTTAATACAGCAACAGCCATAGACTACGAAAACCGCTTAGCGTTGCTTGTTAGTCTCCATAGGCTACGGTGGCCAAAATCGAGAAAAAAAACTGTCTAAAAATTGAATTTAGCGCGGAGCAAGTACCAGGGCCTCATGAGTTACGAGGAGGTGTCGTTGACCAACCCGCCGGGCCCCGGTGGCCGGGGCGCGCACGAGTATGAAGGTATCGCGGGCTGCGGCAGCTCGCGTATCTTAGCTGTATACTTTTGGTTTGTTTACCTATATGATTCTACTAGTTTGAAGTATTATTTTTGTTGACTCGTAGAAAAAATATTGTATACAATCGTGATACAACGGAGAGCTTTTCAGTCGAGTACCGTGTTAAGGCCACGAAGCTTGCTGAGTGGCCTTATTGGGTACGAGATTGAAAAGCTTGATTATATCACTATTGTATAAAAGTTGCTATAAAATAAATACCCCAACAACTAGTCCGTCTTTGCTTTGGTTTTGCATTAGCCTTAAGATAAAACTGTCACTATAACACAAATTGATCCAAGTATTATTTGCTAACTTTGCACCAACTTTCCTGAACCTGCAACTTTTCAAATATTTTTTGTTTGTTATATACAATATCCACACTATCCTAGCATGGTACGGGCATGTGATGCGGAGGGATGAAAGTCATGTGACGAGAAAGGTATTAAGAATGAATGTGGAGGGAAGTACGAGGAGAGGAAAACCGAGGAAAAGGTGGATGGACTGTGTGAAAGATGATATGAAACTAACGCAAGTGAATGATGAGATGACGGGTGACAGAGATGTATGGAAGAAAAAGACATGCTGCGCCGACCCCAAGTGAATGGGACAAGGGCAAGCGAATGATGATATACAATATCCACACTTAAGCCGTTAGGGTGGTGAGCCAACGCTTGCACGGCGAGATGCGAAACTCCTGCCGCCTCTAGTTGTTCGCGACTCCAGTGATGCTCTCTATAGACGGGCTGTCGAACCACACGCCGAGAAGGAAGCTATGAGAAACAACATCCACACTCACGCGGCTTCGTTAGGGTGGTGAGCCAACGCCTGCACGGCGAGATGCCACGCTCCTGCCGCCTCTAACTGCTCCGCTACTCCAGTGATGCTCTCTATAGACGGGCTGCCGAACCACACGCCGAGAAGGAAGCTATAGAAACAAAATAAACATCAATTAGCTTTCAAATTGTCTTTACTGGTATAGACCAATTTCATAAACAAGAAATAACCGTTTTACTTCGTAACCTAAAGTTCAGTTGTCGACTCTTGGCTTATACCTCTGTATTACTTCTAAATGGTCCTTCGAGTCGGATAACCGCATTGGGCGAGTAGTTTTTTTTTTGTGAATCAAATTTTTCTTTACTCGTTGCCATGGTTACGGTCACAGGGTCACTCTTTAAATCCTGGTTTTATGGCATTTAAAGTAACCAAACATACATTTTTGTGGTAGTTATTTCCACAATTGGCCATCTACCAAGCAAGATAATATTATTCAAACAAACTGTGTTACTGTCGCCTGGCTGAAGGGACAAAATAACTATAAGAAATAGTTGATTTACCCTTTGACTGTGTGTTAATTTCAGCCGGATATCAACCAGCGAAAATTGAGCGCATAATGTGTATAGGATAAAATGATATATGTACCTTAAACTGTAATCGGTAGGGTCGGGGGTGTAGGCGGCGGGGTGCAGCTTGGGTCGGTGGTTGAAGGCCCGAGCCCGGAGCAGCTCGTAGCGGAGGTCGAGCACGCGGCGTTGCTTGCCGTTCTGCAATAGATAGAGGTTTGAAAGCAAGTTTTTAATATTCTTTCAACTGTTTGCATTAAGTACAAGAATCATAGTCTTCTAAGGCTCAGCCATACAAATGAAAAATCAGAATGTTGCCACTGAAATTTGAACCTATAGTGTAGGGAATAGAGTTGAAAATTTAACGAAACAGAGTTGGCAACTGTTCCAATTGAATATGATTTAAATTTCATTGAACTGAATAAGTACTACAGATAAGACAGATAAGGAGGATAAAAGAGCTCCCGACGACGGATTGTGTTGGATGCGACGGACCTGCATTACACAAAATTGAAGTCTCAAGCGTCCATAGACAACGGTAGCCACACCGACGTGGTTTAGCAGGTAGATATGCCTGTTTGCCACCAGAGACCAGAGACAAAAATGTTCAAAATATCATTTGTAGGCCGAACGAAGCAAGGTTTTGTACTTATTAGTTGTAGTATTACTTCTAAATGGTCCTTCGAGCCGAATAACGACCTTGGGCAAGACCGAGCAAAGCGAGATCTTGCAGTTCAGTACTATATGGTCCTTCGAGCCGGATCACTGCCTCAGCAAGATCGAGCGAAGCGAGATCTTGTAGTTTATTACTGGTCGTACGATTCAGATATGAAACATCAAAAACATGACGTTTAAAACAGAAAAATGTATACAGGATACGTACATCGTGGACGGTGACGTCATATTCCCCCATATAGGGGGGCAGGGGACACTTGAGCTCGGCCTGGTCGTCCAGCACCACGGTGAGGTCGGCCTCGGCCTCCGTGCCCGACACGAAGAAGCTCTCGTACGTGCGGATCACGTGCTCCAGGGACGGGACGGGGGCGCAGATGTATCTGTAGACAAATGGGTTGAGTAATTTTAATATTAGGTAAAAATGTTAACTAAAAGAATGAAAATGACTTATATTGACCAGGATATAGACCGTGATTACCTTTTGTATTGTTTATGAGCTCCCGATATTTCGACGCAGTTACATGCATCTTGTTCACGGGTCTATCCCGGTTAATATAAGTCTAGTGAAACTAACCGTGAATAATTCAAAACTCTTATTAGAATGAAAATGGCTATCAATAGGGAATATTACGCGAAACACTGCGTAGGTGGCGCCACTAACCACAATCTGAGGGTCTATCGCGAACGAAAAATCGAAATTTTGTTATGTGACATCTCTGTCACTCTTGCATATTCGAGCGATAAAGAGGCCGATAGCGAAATTTCGGATTCGAGTTTCCCGGTAGATCCTCTGTAAATCAACCGCCTTGATGCATCGATGTCATATTTTTATTATCTCTGAAAACTTGTCAAAAACCTGTTAAAGGTATGTATAAGTTACTCTATGGTTTACTAAAGGTAAAGGTATGTATAAGTTACTCTATGGTGGTATGGTAATACTTTAATTTATTTATTGTGACATTGAATTCAAATTATGATTAATTTTTTTTATTCTTTTTATTTTACTTTTACTTTTACAATTGCCAAAATCGGAATGTATGGAATGTTATTAATTTTTTTTATCTTTTATCACTTTTACAATGTTATTATTTGATGATTATAATTATCTTATTTTATTTCTTTACACAAATTACGGTAGATATATTATAATGAAATGTTTTAATAGGTATTAGATAGTAAGTTAAACATTGTTGTTGTGCCCTAACAGGGTGTCATGAATTTACTTACTTTATTTGTAACACCTTATTTTATGTATCATGACTGTGCAATAAATGAAATATGAAATATGAAATGGTTTACTAAAAAGGCTAGTGCTGCACTCTAATATCCCCTATTATAAGGCCGTTCGTACATTTGGCACTCTCCCCACTATGCCAGCAGATGAAATAAGTGATAATAGCCCTAAACAACAACAACTCATTCCAGACAGTGCTCCCTCAGTTAATTCAGAACCTGCAACCGAGACACAGGAGAGTAGGAAAGTAAACCTTGTAAACGGTGATGCAGGTGAAAATGATAGTTTTGGCAATACCTTCACTATAGCAGATGACTCAGTCTGGGAAAATGTGCGGTACAGGAGAGGGCGGATGTCTAACACACCCTCCGATGGAGTTCGTAGTGGTACTGAAGGAGTGTCCGCGGGTGACAACCATGCTGGCAGCGACAGGCGTGGTAGCAGTGCTAACGGACGCATAGTGGGCCGAGCAGGCGCCGAAGGTGGCGTATGCCGTGGCACGGCTCCGCCCGGCACAACTTCCTTATCTGCCGCGGAGCGTCTGCAACAACTGCATCTGTGCTACGTCGAGCAGGGAACTACGGTGGAACAAGTGCGGGAGCATCTGAACACTATCTGTGAAAGTGATGTGTGTACGGTTGAATCCCTTAAGTCCCGTGGGAACTATTCGTCATTTAAACTTGGAGTGCCCACAAAGTTCTCTGAGCTTGTGCTGTCAGCTAATAACTGGGCCGAAGGAATATGTGTTAAGTGTTGGCGACAGAACTTTCGTTCGGGCCGGGGGAAAACCCGCGTCAGCGGCCCGCCCCCGGCATAAAAAACTTTTGTTTTATTACCAAAATGTTCGGGGATTGCGATCCAAGACTGGCATGTTTATTCAAAATGTTACCATCAGTAAGTTTGACATCATTGGCCTTACTGAAACCTTCCTGACAAGCTCCGTGCGCGACGGTGAGCTCTTCCCCAGTGGGTGGCGCGTGGCGCGCCGAGACCGCGCGGGCGACGCTGGCTGGGGCAGGGTGCTGCTGGCCGCACGCGAGCGCTACTCAATGCGTGTCCTTGATGACATCGATGGCCTTACCGTAGATATGGAGTTGTTATTTGCAATAATTACTTATAAGGATTTGAAATTTTTGTGTTGTGTCGTATACCTACCTCCAAGCTATAATACTGAGCAGTATACGAATGTCTTGACATGTATTGAGAATGCTGTATGTGCTTATCCTGACTTATGTTTCATCTTGTTTGGCGATTTTAATCTCAATTCATGTTCATCTAATGTAAAAAGTGACTTTGATATTTTTTGTGACTTTTGTAAATTGACTCAGTATAATAATGTTTTTAACGACCACGGGGGCATGTTAGATCTCGTGCTGAGTGATTTAGATGGGAAACTGCTGTCGGTATATACTTGTTCTGATGAAATGCTAGTACCGATGGACGCGTACCACCCGCCCCTTGCGATTTTGGTGACATTTCCATGCGGCCTGCCTCCGCCGTCCGTGCCGCCGCGCCCGCGCGCCGCTTCCTGCCCGGACTGGAACTGGCGAAAGGCCGACTACGAAATGCTTTATTCGGCCCTGGCGGCTATTGAGTGGACCGATCTCCTAGCAGCTACTGATGTTGACTGTGCTACTGAAATCCTGTATGCCAAACTTTACTCGTGCATTAATCAATTTGTTCCTTTAAAAAACCGCTCTCATAACCAATCTAAATACGTATACCCAAAATGGTTCACAGGGGAGATTATACGTAATATTAAAACTAAATACTTTCACTTGAAACGCTTCAGGCAGGAGGGCAAAGACTTCAACAGACATATGTTCAAATATTATAGATCGCAAGTGAAATATTTAATTGACGACGCATATAAACTTTACATTCAAAATCTGCAATGTAGTATTGTTAATTGTCCGGAAAAGTTCTGGGATTATGTTAAAGACAAAAAAAGGGAACGACAGCACAGTGATCAATCGTTCTATATCGATGGAAATGTAGTAAGTGGTCAGGGCGCTGCAGATGCCTTCGCTAATTATTTCAGCTCAGTGTTTCAGCAGGATAGGCCGATCCTGGACGCGGCGGCCGCGGCGCGAGAGGCATACATTTCTGGTGACTCAAGGTCAGTTTCCATTCCCTTTGTCTCTGAGTCTGATTTTAGAGCGGCTATTCGCAAACTAAAACCTCGCTCATCTGGTGGGCCGGATGGTATCCCAGTGTTCCTGGCCAAAGATTGTGCTGATACCTTGATTGCTCCTCTGTTGCACATATATAACCTCTCACTCAAATACTCCGCCTATCCAAATCGCTGGAAAACTTCTAGGGTGACACCGGTTCCTAAGGATGGTAACAATACAGATATTACCTCCTTTAGGCCTATAGCTGTTCTTCCTGTGTTTGGGAAAGTATTTGAAATCATACTTAACCGCCATTTAAGTCTGCAGGTGGCTGATCGCTTGCAACCCAGTCAGCACGGCTTCCGTAAGTCGCGATCTACAGTCACGAATCTCGTTGCCCTCGCTGACTATGTCTGCAAAGAGATGGATGAGGGGTACCAGGTCGATGCTGCGTATTTCGACTTCAAAAAGGCATTCGACCTGGTCGACAACGACATATTGCTGAGGAAGCTAGCGCTAGCGGGCTTCACACCAAAGCTATTAGATTTCTTTGCTAATTACATGTGTGGCAGGCAGCAGTACGTCAGGGTGGGCGGCTTCGAGTCTAGTGACTACTGTACGCTGTCTGGTGTGAGTCAGGGCAGTACCTTGGGGCCCACTCTTTTTCTCCTCATGATAAACGACTTGCCCGACACAATCAGTGCTGCTAAGTGTCTTCTTTTCGCCGATGACCTGAAGCTGTTCCTAGGTATTCGTAGTATTAGCGACAGTGCATCGATGCAAGCTGATATTGATGCTGCTGCCAGGTGGAGTGAGAGAAATCGACTTCCCTTTAACGTGAAAAAGTGTAAGGCGATAACTTTCTCGCGTAAGCGTTCTGATCTCCAAACTGGGTACAGCTTGGCGGGTTCCTCGTTGGAGAAAGTTAGTGAAATCCGAGACCTAGGTTTAATATTAGACAAAAAATTCGACTTCCATTCGCATATCACTCGTATTAGCAAGCAGGCCAGTAAAACCTTAGGATTTGTAATGAGAATATCCAAGCAGTTTCACGTTGGAGTGGCTAAGTTTCTCTTTAACGCGTACGTGCGCAGCAAGTTGGAGTATGGTGCGGTTGTCTGGGATCCGTATGAGGCGAAGTATTCCCTAATGCTTGAAAAAATACAACGAAAATTTGCACGCTGGTTGTATAAAAAAGCCTACGGATATTACCCGTACCTCTACCCTTCCATCTTTGTCTCGGGGATGGTTGGGCTAGACACGCTCGAATTAAGGCGGAAGTTGTTGCTCCTGGTGCACTATCTCTCAATCGTTCATCACCAAGTTGATAGCCCAGAGGTGTTAGGGAGGATAGGGTTGTTAGTGCCTAGGAGGGTACCGCGGGATGTAGACGGGGCGGTCGCACCGCGTCGCCGGCCGTGTGTGTTGCTGCGGCCGGCCGCTCGCACGTGTTACGCGAGGCACGCACCTACCACGCGTGCTTTATCATTGCTCCATTTAATGCTCACTCAGTATGTAGACGCTGACATGTTCGCCGATCGTTTAGCACATTTGTGCAGAACTGCTAGGCAATTTTTGAATTTTTATAATTTTAATTGACTGTCATGACATTTTATTTTATATGTTGTATATTTTATTGACATTGTTTAATATTATACCCGATTTTTTTTTGTTTCCTAGCGTGTAAGTAAATTTGAAATTAGAATTTGTTTTGACATTTTTATGCGCATGTTTTTATAAGTATTAATGTTGAGGTTAGTTTTAATTAGTTTCCATGTTCCTACTCATATCTGTACTCCTAGCATGTAAGTGAATTGGTTTTAAACTGTAAACTTACATTGTTTCCAATAAATAATAAATAAATAATAAATGGTTTGAACAAGATACCTGGCGGTGGCATGTAATGTTTGCAGCCAGTCGCTTTCCATGAGCTTAGTCCGGGGGCTCTCCAAGCCAGCGAGGAGTTGTAAAGAGGCCAGTCGGTGGGCTGACACTGTGCTTTCGGCTCCGCACTCTCGCCATTGGGACAGCTGCCGAGCTATGAGGCTTCGGAATACCCCGTCTCCTGTAAACAGTTTAAGGGTTACTTTGCGTTTTCATTGACGCTTTTTAGGGTTCCGTACCCAAAGGGTAAAAACGGGACCCTATTACTAAGACTCCGCTGTCCGTCTGTCCGTCCGTCTGTCTGTCTGTCACCAGGCTGTATCTCATGAACCGTGATAGCTAGACAGTTGAAATTTTCACAGATGATGTTTTCTGTTGCCGCTATAACAACAAATACTAAAAACAGAATAATATAAATATTTAAATGGGGCTCCCATACAACTAACGTGATTTTTTTGCTGTTTTTTTCCGTAATGGGAACTTCGTGCGCGAGTCCGACTCGCACTTGGCCGGTTTTTAATTCTGTCCTTACATCTCTTCATACAATACAGGTATCCTCTACATACAATTTTATTTTTGAAATTAAAATGTTGTCCACTGATATGTTCGGAAATTTGGAGTATTTTGTCAGGCGTTTGTACCGTAACAAATGGGTCCTACTTCCTCATTTCAGGCGTTGTTCCAATGTGATGGGAACTAACATGAGTATGATTAAAAGCATCATAGTCACTCACTGAACATATATCGAAACAAGGTTTAAATATATTCTCAATTAAATATCTTCGAAAATCTGTGGTAAAACTTACCTGCCGCTTGCGCGATGAGTGATGCCATGTGCATGTCTCCGTGGTCTCTCGATACCTTGCAGGCTTCGAGCAACCGCCCGCCTAATAGCAGGGTCCATACACGCGCACTGTGCCCGTCCGACTCTGAAACGTAAATGTTTACTTTATCGACCGAACAAAGCAGAGTCAACTATGAATGCGTCTGACTGAAAATAAGTGACGCTTTCTTTCTGTGGCGCAAGCTGAGTAGAGTAGTAGACACTCGAGCGGGGCGAACATTTTAAACAAATTCAAATATGTGCGAGCATGCACAGTATACCAAACTGTAATCGCATACTTTTCAATATAGGCTCCCGACTCAACTATAATGACTTCTTTCAAAACGCTTTAGTCAATTGTAATGGATTTGACCAATCACGTGTCGCCGCGATCAAGAGAAAAAGACATCAACGCGCTAAATTTTGTTTATTTGTTTGTTTGTTTCTTGAATGTTTTTCTTTTTTTTTTCTTGTATACTTGTTTTTTTATTTTTGTTTGTGCTCTTTATGTATATCTTTTTGGTTTGGTTAATATGTTTGTATATAATTAGGTATTCTTTGTGTGTAGCTTTGTAATGTTTTAATATGTATCTGTGTGTTATCTGTCGTGGCATCACCGAATGGGCCCTACGGAAGACCAGCGCTGGCTTTATAGCTAGCATTATGCTGAGTTGGGTCCATTTCGTGATGCACACTTGATGATCTCTTCTTTTCTTGCTGTTGTTGTCTGTACATGTTCGTACTTGTGTTGTGATCGTCACGAATAAATGTCTTTTATCTTTATCTTTTATCAAATAAGAAGCGCGTTCATGTCTTTTGCAAGTAGTGCTATCTTTTTATCTACTGAGATACTTATTAGGTTTTATAGTAGAAAAAGTATTGCAAAGTTAAAATATTAGGTTAGGGGGATAAAACTGATGAAACGCGAGATGAAACGGCTATTATCTAAAAATCTATAAACATAGGTAATGTTTATCCTTCATTTCGCTCTCGTATTCCAAAGAGCTAATTTGGATTTAACTCTTTGTAACTTACCATCTTCTGCCTCTGGTTTGCAAGGCCGCTCTAGCTCACGGTCGGTTATGCCAGCTACTGTCTCCGTCAGCCAACGTAATAGCTCCCGATGACGGTTTACTATCGACAAGTCATCTGTACCGGGAATTCCTGCAAACAACCAGATAGATATAACTCCGTAATAGATGGATACAGTCTAAGGAAAAAACGTGTCTCGAAAATAAATAAAATTTGATTCTCGATCAGATGGCGCCACTACCTTTGGCCTACTCTCGGATGGCGTTGACGGTTTCGTTTGTTATTTAACAATTTTAACGCATATCAGTGAAAGAACATGGATCAAAATAAAATAAAAATAATTTATGCAAGTAAGGGCAAATCGCATGGTAGCATGGGCATGTGATGCGGAGGGATGAAAGTCATGTGACGAGAAAGGTATTAAGAATGAATGTGGAGGGAAGTACGAGGAGAGGAAAACCGAGGAAAAGGTGGATGGACTGTGTGAAAGATGATATGAAACTAACGCAAGTGAATGATGAGATGACGGGTGACAGAGATGTATGGAAGAAAAAGACATGCTGCGCCGACCCCAAGTGAATGGGACAAGGGCAAGCGAATGATGAATTATTACAAATAAAGAAAAATCATTTATCCATACATAAATACATTTTTTGATATTTTACTTTTAGTTTTATTCGTGTGTCGATAGATTGCAGTGAATTTACTTTTTCAACCAACTTTTTTAATTTTATAAGCTTTACGCTCACTGTGATACTGGGCCGAAAATCTCGATGACTATAGTCTGAACTCTGAACTTTATTCTCACGGAATTAATGTAAATTGGCCGGTGACAAAAAACTTTTGCAGCATACATGGTACTTAAACTGTGCATATTTTCCATATTTATTAGAAATCATTTTATATTCTACTCCAGAAATATTGACTCTGTTAAAAGGATTCTAAATTTTAACATAAAACATTTTGGTATATTAATGGAAAAGAAAAAGCTGCTTTTGTCGGGTAGTTTATTTATTGCACTGGTATCACTATGGCGATTCAAGCGGGCAACCAAGTTTCGAGATTGAGTGCTTCCGTAACCGCTTCTAATGGCTTCAATTTAAACCGCCTTCAAAAAAGTGGAGGTAATCAATTTGAATGTTTTTTTGTAAGTATGTAGGTATGCTACCGCAAAACTCCGTCAATTGTTACTACCTACATTTATTTTTAAGTTTTTCTGCGAGTCCTTACTTTGAGAACCCCTGACTTGCCTGCAAGCTGGCCTATGGAACTCTCCGCGCGAGCTCGGATTTATACCTACGACTCGCTTCCCGCCGGCGGTACTAAAGCTAGCTAGTTGGTTGCCACACGCGCTCACGCACGTTACTGCGCGCTATGCCAAAGTAATATCTTCGTAACGCACAAATAACACAGCTTGTAGTGTGGATGGATGCAGAAACAACAAAACAAATAAAAAAATATAGTTTTTTCCTCTTTCAACAGATGAGGAAAAGTAAGTATGTATGTAGACATTCTTAATATAGGTACTTACACCTACTGTTATTATTTTTACGATAGTTACAAGCTACGTAGGTACTATTAAATTGTTTTAAAGATGTAGGTAATGTTTTTTACGACACATTTATAGTTAGATATCTACCTAAGATACCTAAGTGTTTGAAAGAAGCGTCGGCAACCCTAGCGTTGTGTCGGCGCGTGCGGTGCGGGGAGCGGCGCGTTGAAGGTCACTCCATTGTATTTTTGTGTAGGTATCAAAACGGTAGGTATTTGCGTTTTCTTTGAGAGATAAGTATCTGTTCGTAAGAACTATTATATAATCTGTGCTGCAAGTGTCACTTTGACAGTGACAGTTATATATACACTATTGTATGTTGCACTATAGTCCTTATCACGTCGCAATAAGGTATACAAAGAGTCAATTAAATGAGCAGATTGTTACTTACCGCCGTTATCTAAGTCCGCGCCCCACAGCGCCTCGCAAAGCGTCCACACTTCATAGCAGTACGCTCCCGACACACCAAACTAAACAAAAAAAAAATGTTATTATAGTACCTAACGTTTAAGACATAATTTGCATGTTGCTAGCATAGCTGAGGAGCGTCTTTTCAAGAGGGTTTATTTCCCTATGAAAACCATACAAAAATAAGCCTTGTGAAAAGACACACAATCCTCACACTCAAAGGGTAAAAACGGGACCCTATTACTAAGACTTCGCTGTCTGTCTGTCCGTCTGTCACCAGGCTGTATCTCATCAACCGTGATAGCTAGACAGTTGAAATTTTTACAGTTTATTTATTTCTGTTGCCGCTATAACAACAAATACTAAAAAGTACGGAACCCTCGGTGGGCAAGTCCGACTCGCACTTGTCCGGTTTTTTAGTTTTGGTTACCAAACGCGCTGTACAAGTAACCTTAGTTGTCCTGTCCCGGTCCTGCCCCGCCTGCTCGCGGAGCGCCCGCAGGGCTTCCCTCCGGTCCCGCGGCGCCTCCTTCAGCGTGAGGCGCGGACAGTGCTCCCCGGCGGACTCCTCGGCGGGGAAACACGTCGACCATTCCAGGAGGATTTCCATCTGCTTGGTGAGCGTGGCCTGCAAGAAATAACAACGTTAAGCTTTATTTTTATATCCCGGATACTATAGTACATTATTGTCGAGGCTCGGAAGTAGCTACTTGCTGGCTGAGGATTCGTTTTAAACGGACGACCTTGGGAGTCCGTTTAATTGAATCCGAAGCCAGCAAGTAGCCTTCCAGCCGAGTCATATATAGTGCTTTTCTCAAAAATGGCGCAATAAATACAAATACAGTAGAAATATTTTACAGAAGCAACGTTCTTATGTATATATTTTCACAGAAAAAAGTTAAAAGATTTTCTTTGCCGCCGTTTTATTTTTTTATTAAAAATGGAAGTGTATTTTTCTGCTGAAAATACGCCAACCTATTTGAGACACCTAAATAGTCGCGGTACCAACATTATAATAATAAGTACTGATCATCTGTTTGGCTGTTTAATGGACCTATGCCTTCATTTGATATGGCCACTTCAACTTTTAAAAAGTGTGGAACTCGACAAGTAATGGAATTTGTATGCAACATTGCAGTCCCGAAATCGAGACTGCAATGTTTTTAACTTTTTAATTTTTTGACTGACCATAAACTACGCACTTCGCGACCTACTTTTTAACCGGCAACGTCGACTTTGCCGTCTATTTTTGAGAAAAATATCTTATTATATCCTCCTTGGAAATAGTAACTGATGACCTTACCATAAAGTTGTTGGTGGTGTCAGTTTGTCCTATAGCGAGCCTGGCGACCACAGTCTCGCTCCAGTCGTCTTCAGCACGTCCCGCGACGTACTTGCCGATTTCTGATAGTTGTGCCGCTGAAAATATTAAAAATATTAACACGCGTCGACATTTCATAGCCGTGGCTCTAAACACCTAAGTATATGTGACGTTTTACATCAAAAGGTACCACATTGTCGCTTACCATAAGGACGAAATTGGATTGTATCTTTATACGAATAACCTGTCAGCGTCTTTACGGCAAGCGACAATGTGGTACCTTTTGATTGAAAACGACACATAAGGTCTAAGCTATCGGGCGTTTTCAGAAATCGGCGTAGGTTCAACCGCTGTTCGGATTTTGAGAAATTTGAAGTAGGTAACACGCAACGATTTCTGAAAACGCTTATAACCTTGTAAGTCCCAATGTGCATTAGAATGTACACTTTGTTTCAATCTAATTTGAACCTTTCAAAAACTATATAAAGTAGTATTTCTTTTGTTTAATTGTTTTGTAAAACAAACGAAAGTCATTTTAAACTTTCGCGGTTTGAACACATATTAAATCACATTTACAAACGGGTCTATCGCGAATTTATTTTGTTACTTTTATTTACCGACGTTTCGACACAGGTTTCACTGGTCGTGGTCGCGGCTAACTTAGTTATAGTTAGCCGCTTAGCCGCGACCACGACCAGTGAAACCTGTGTCGAAACGTCGGTAAATAAAGGTAACAAAATAAATTCGCGATAGACCCGTTTGTAAATGTGATTTAATAAACGAAAGTCACCCTAAGTTATTATACAAGAAGGTTCAAATTATAAATAGGGAAACTGTGTATGGTGGGCTTTATGAGGATAGTAGCAACATGTGCATATAGAATAGAATAGAATAGAATTCATTTGTTCATGGTGTAGTTTACCATACAAACGTATTACAAAGAAAAAGTATATTTGAAACAAAAAGTATATACTTAGTTTACCACGAAATGGTCCCGCCTCAGCATAATGCTAACCCTAAAGTCAGCGCTGGTCTACCGGCGAGACCATTTGTGGCCCTTATCTATCACCGAACGCATCCACTTTGCGGTGACGTCAGCGCCATCAAACCTGCGCCTGCGCTAAAATGTCATGACGACTTATAAGGCCATGCCGCACAAGTGTTGTTAGATAAATTTCCTATTTAATTCATATAATATTATTATTATATTATATACGAATGCGCAGGCAGCTTAAAATAGCTGATACGTGCATATCAATGTCCTGCACTTGTGTTCTGTCCATTCGTAAAATGTTTGTCGATTCTGTTTTTAAAGGAGTTCACTGAAGGCGCACTGATTACGGATTCGGGCAAACTGTTCCACACTTTCACTACACGGTCAGACAGGAAGTGTCGTCTTGGGTTGCTACTACTCTGCGTCCGTGCCAGCTTCAGAGAATATGTATTAGTTTTCGTAAAAATTACATAAAATAAACTCGATAACATTACAAACAAGATGAAATACAAACATACAACGTAAAACAAACAACATATGTTTGTTTACCTCTAGGCAGGTCGGCGAGAGCGTCATACGTAGAGGTGAAGACCATAGCGCCGCCGGGACCGAACCCGACGCGACTGTGGCGAGCGCGACTCACTGACAGATCCGCTATGCATGCCGCGTCCAGTTTACCTACATATAAGTTTTGAATGATTCACGGTTAGTGTCACTAGACTTATATCACGAGAGAGAGGTAATCACGGTCTATATCCCGGTCAATATAAGTCTACCTACATACACTCCAGGCCAAAAGTATGGAAACAAGCTTGTATTTCAATAGAAAAGTGTGATTTTTTAAGCGATGGTTGTAATGTATAGATCAGAATGCTGGGCGATGAAAGTGACGGATGAAAGAAGAGTGCACGCAGCGGAAATGAGAATGTTGAGATGGATGTGTGGAGTGACGAGAAAGGATCGGATTAAGAATGAGTATATTAGGGGAAGTTTGAAAGTAGCACCAGTAACGGAGAAGATAAGAAGTAGTAGGTTAGCGTGGTATGGGCATGTGATGAGGAGGGATGAATGCCATATAGGCAAAAGAATGTTAGGGATGAATGTTGATGGACGGAGAGCGTATGGTAGACCCAAAAAGCGATGGATGGATTGTGTAAAAGAGGATATGAGAAAGAAAGGAGTGAGTGCTGAGGTGACGAAAGATAGAGGAGAATGGAAGAGAAAAACATGTTGTGCCGACCCCACATAACGTGGGATAAGGGCAGGAAGAAGAAGAGATTGACAATTTGGTAAAAATAATAATAGAACATTTTAAAACTAAATTACTCTGGCTGTGATAGTTGCTAATTCAACATTTTGTCATGTAATTAAAGGGTAGGTATAATTATGTAACTTTTTCCTACTTTAATTTTTTTAGCTTTTCGACAATATTTTAGGATAGAGGTTTGCCTAAGTAAGTCTTAGTTTACAAATATATACAACAAAGATAGAAACATGAGATATTAAAGAAAACAACGTTGTTTCCATACTTTTGGCCTGGGGTGTATAAGAGCTAAAATGTGTGAAAAGCTCTCTGATATTGATAAAATAAGTCATTACATAATTTTATATACTAAGAGTGTACAACGCAAGCATGGCGCATTTTTCGCGTCAGCATTTAATATAATGAATGACTTTATAATAATTATTGTTGTTTATGCGATTACGCTTTAATTCGATTTATAATTTAGTTTACGTACATACGTGCTCCTAGCTAGTACTCATCATATACCTTGGTTATAAATAAAAATATTTACATAAATCAGTATTTCCATCAACATATCAATCAACCATCAAGATCAAGAATCATATCAGCTCAGATGTACAACCCGTACAAAGAGCATATTTGGATTCTGTAATCACGCATTATACACGGTGGCTAAAAAATAAGTGCAATTCCGTTGCTAGGGAGGTTCTGGGATTATACTGAGCAACTTTTACTATGAAACCAACCCCGAAATCGCGAAAAAAAATTTGGCTGTTTCATAAATTTTGGCTGGTCCATTTTCTATAGGAGGGTAATTTTTTTTTGCGATTCCCTGATTGGTCCCATAGTAAAAGTTGCTCAGTATAATCCCAAAACCTCAACGGGAATGCACTTATTTTTTAGCCACCCTGTATAGATACAGACAAACAATTAAAGATAGGACTTTGCAACTTCAAATATACATTGTTCATAAAAAGGATTTTTGGAAATACCATTTAGTTAATTAATTAGTATGAAATATATGTCACGTTTAACATTTGCGCCCATCGTGTGCGGCGCGTCATCGTAAACCTTATCTGAATGCACGAAGGTTGGTATTGGGCTGAAGCCGCGCGCGTCACTTGACGTCGTTGGCGCGCAGGGGTCGGAAACCGGTATTTGCTCCGTACAAAAATACCGGTACGTTCTTTTTCGTTCTTTTGTTTATAATTTCATTTTTAATGGGACGTTTTAATAATGCATAATTGTTTTCTAAATACATGATTCAGTCCAAGGTAATGAGCATAAAAAAATCAAAATATTGGGCTATTTCGGGGTTTTAAAAAAATACCGGTTCCGAGCCCTGGTTGGCGGTCAAAGGGTGAAGGGGTGAAGGTGTCATAGTTACCAGCAATAGTCAGTTTGAACGGCATCACTTTCCTGTGGTACTTGAGTACGATTTTCTCTGGATTGACGATGAGAGGCCGCATAGGTAGATCTGTAAAGTTCGTATAGTATTAGTGTAACATTTTTGTGAATATATAAGCAGTATCAAAGATAGATATAACTCCGTAATAGATGGATACAGTCTAAGGAAAAAACGTGCCTCGAAAATCACGAAAATTTGATTCTCGATCAGATGGCGCCACTAGTTTTGGCCTACTCTCGTATAGAGGGCGTTGACTGTTTCGTATGTTATCTATAATTTTAACGCATACCAGTGAAAGAACATGGGTCAAAATCATATAAAAATAATTAATGCAAATAAAAAAATCATTTATCCATATATAAATACATTTTAACGTATTTTTATAAATCTTCAATTTTAGTTTTAAAGTATGTCGATAGATGGCAGTGAATTTACAGTGGTTACAAAATTTACTATGACAGTACCGCTCTATCTTATTATATCCTCCTTGGCAGTATCAAACGTTATGTACCTATACGTATATAAAAATTTGACATCACTATTAAGGCGTTAGTGAACTAACGGTATGGCGTGCACTTTCAAACCGAAGGTAGCTGGTTCCAGTAACCAGTAACTTATACTAGAGCGGTACTATCATAGTAAATTTTGTAACCCCAGTAAATTCACTGCCATCTGTCGACACACTTTAAAACTAAAAATAAATATTTATAAAAATACGATAAAATGTATTTAAATATGGATAAATGATTTTTTTTATTTCCATTAATTATTTTTATATGATTTTGACCCATGTTCTTTCACTGGTATGCGTTAAAATTATAAATAACAAACGAAACAGTCAACGCCCTCTATACGAGAGTAGGCCAAAACTAGTGGCGCCATCTGATCGAGAATCAAATTTTCGTGATTTTCGAGGCACGTTTTTTCCTTAGACTGTATCCATCTATTACGGAGTTATATCTATCTTTGCTGGTTCTAACTCCGACTCGTACCAATAGGGAATATTACGCGAAACTCTGAGTAGGGGGCGCCACTACCACAATCTGAGGGGCTATCGCGAAACAAGAAACTCGAAATTTCGTTATCTAACATCTCCGACTCTTGCATATTCGAGCGATAAAAAGGCAGATAGGGAAATTTCGGATTCGCGTTTCCCGGTAGGTCTTTTGTAAACAAACCGCCTTGATGCATCAATGCCATAACTATAAAAATTGATAATGAGCAAATTGAAGAAGTATCACATACAAAGTTCCTAGGCATTGATATAGACGAATATTTAAATTGGAAACAACAAATAGACGTAGTTTCCACTAAAATCAATAAATTTATTTATGCCATAAAAAAACTGAAGCGTATCACTTCTGACAAAACCGCGCTACTTGTTTATCATAGCTATGTTGCTTCTGCACTGCGCTATGGAATAGTATTATGGGGAAATGGCACAAATGTAAAACAAGCTTTCATAGCACAAAAAAAATGCGTGAGGGCTATAGCGGGAGTCAGGTGGTCAGAGTCATGCAGGCCGTTGTTTAAAAAGTATGGAATCTTGACAGTTCCGAGCTTATACATCTTAGAAATGTGTAAATTCGTTAAATGCAATTTGGAATTATTTGATCAGAAATGTAACATTGGAAAGCGCACAGTCACACATAAAGCTTTGATTGTCCCAAAAAGTAGATTAGAAGTGTATAAGAAAAATTGCTACCACATGGCTGTCCGCATTTACAATGCACTTCCTATGTCATGGACAGAGTTACCAAGCAACAAATTTTTCTCTAAGTTAAAAACCTTTCTATTAACTGAATGTTTATACAATCTCGATGATTTTTTTCTCAGAACAGAACAAAATCGATCGCTTGACATGTAAATTATAATGTATATTGACTTGAATTGTAATGTAAACTATACTAATATTGAATTGACTCTGTCTTTGGAATGTAATTTATCTAGCTATTATATATATATATATTACTATTGTATTTTAGGAATAAGTCTATTTGTATACCCTAAACCGGTTGATTGTGACACTTACTATTATAAGATACTATTGTAACATCTGTATACTGACATGCACAATCTGACAATAAATGATTACTTACTTACTTACTTACTTACATATTTTATTATCTCTGAAAATTTGTCAAAAACCTGTTAAAGGTACAGTATGTATAAGTTACTCTATGGTTTACTAAAGAGGCTAGTGCTGCACTCTGGTGGCAGAACATTGCAGTAATACACGCTATTTGGAACTTATAGTCATTATTACTTGATATTTATCAATCGCTGTTCGGTGAACCAAAGATCCGTAATAGATGGATACAGTCTAAGGAAAAAACGTGCCTCGAAAATCAAGAAAATTTGATTCTCGTTCAGAGGGCGCTACTAGCTTTGGCCTACTGTCGTATAGAGGGCGTTGACTGTTTCGCTTGTTATTTATAATTTTAACGCATATCAGTGAAAGAACATGTGTCAAAATCATAAAAATAATTGATGCAAATAAAAAAATCATTTATCCATATTTAAATACATTTTATCGTATTTTTATAATTCTTCATTTTTAGTTTTAAAGTGTGTCGACAGATGGCAGTGAATTTACTGAGGTTACAAAATTTACTATGACAGTACCGCTCTAGTATAAGTTACTCTATGGGTGAACGGAAACATTGAGGGCTTTATCTTGCTTTTTCAAATATACGCTTGAAGATAGTGACATTTTTGTATATTTCGTAATTTATTGTTGATGTAAAAATTTGAATTTTATAAATTAAAAATATTTGTTATGTTTGTTGTTACTTTAACATATTTATTATGAAATGTTTAAAGTAACTATTTGTTAGACTTACCCGCGCCAGACGATATGTCAGGTAGGTGTACTAATGCCCCGGTCTCCTCTACGTCGGGGGGCAGGTTGTCCCTCGGGGCCAGACGGAACACGCTCCTCGGTGCTGGGACTTGCTGGTCGCCCGTGGACGTTGACGTGCCGTCGTCCATCTCCATATCTGAAATAGGAGTAATATGACAGTGGCGGTGTTATACAAATTTAAAGACAAGCCAGAACTCATTTGCAAATTTTTATTTAAGAGTTAAACATGTAGAATGAAGTGAACAATGAGGGCTTCCGCGTTTAATTTCGCCGCTAGGGGCGCTAGTGTAGATGGAAGTCTTTCAAAATGTCAAATGCATAGAAGTTTGGGAGGTTTCAAGCTTTTTTATCGGGAATTTTCACTCCTTATTGATAATTGTGGTAAACCTTTTTCCATCTTTGTTTGATCATGGTAAACAATAGATATAGCTCAATAAATGTGAGTGATTTAAAAAAAGTGCCAACTAAAATATATGCAAAATGAAACAGGTTGAAAAAATTACACATTTAGACGTTAAAATACCTTTGTGTATATTAGAACGTATTGATGTTATAAAAAATAAAAATAAGCATAGAAGTATTTTGGGATCTGTTTTTCTGGACCTACATCTACAGTGGCGCCAACTGGTGAGCAAAAAAACGGTAGCCCTCATTGTCTCAAAGCTAGAAGCCTTGAGTTCGGATCCCGGTAAGGACATTTATCAGTATCACGTATAACTGTTCGTAAGTTAAGGGTGTTTTCTATATATTTAAGTACGTATCATCGCCTTGTACCTATAGTAGAAGCTTTGGCATATGGGGACTAGGTTAATCTGTGTAAGAATGTCCCCAAATAGTTATTTTTAATAAGCAAGGATTTAAAAATCAAGCTCAATAAATGTTTCGGAATTCCACTAAGTAGCCTTTTTTATTCAACCCCAAAGAGGATTAAAAAGAGGTTAAACGCGAAGTCGATGGTGTAACCATTAGAGTAACTTTAATTTTTAATGTCTGCAAACTCAAGACAAATCTTTTAATATAAGAAGCTAACTTACCATCAGCATAAATGGATGCCTTCATCAATTGCATATGATGGCTCTGTCTGTTCTCAAACCGGGCCAGTTCTGCAGTGGGACTCTTCACTCCAAATCCTAGCGACAAAATAAGTTATTCTTTAAAAAAAATATTTATGATAATTATTACATAAGATTCTAAAATCACATTTTTGGCACAAGCTTTCACCAATAGAATCACTGCACGATGAGCGACGAAAACAAATGAATTGATTCTATTGGTTCTAAACAAACCAAGGGCCTGACACTCTTTGATAGAGAAAGATAGTCTTATTGCGATTCCTATAAGAGGAAAGAGAAAATAGTGCCATGCTTTGTCTTTATCACCGACCGCGCATTTTTTCATGGTCGGGTTATGGCATCATAGCAAGGACGCGATGGCCAAATACCGAAATTTATAAGAGTGAAAGACAAAAAGGATTATGCTGCCATACATGAAACTGTCAATACATGAATATGTCTTTCTCTTACCCCTGGTCGCTCGGTTTCATGTCTTTTCATTGTCATTTGAATATACTATGTCTATGAAACAAACACATCCCTCGCAACGCATACTCGCACAGTTCTGGTCGAAGAAGAAGATACAGATGCAGATAATTTGGAACACCTCGGCCGCTTAGCTATTTCTGATGCTGTAGGCATAAATTTCTGAACATGTAGGTAATTTTGAAGTATTACCTCTGGTGGAGTCGTAGAGGCTCTGAGGCTCGCCGTTGTCCTCTGTCGTGTCCATCTCAAAGGCTGCAAAAAAAAAAACAAGATAAAAAGAGTAATTTTCTAGATTTTAAAAAGATAGAAGTGTTTATTATTGTCAAAGACAAGTCGAATCATTTTTAGGGTTCCGTACCCAAAGGGTAAAAACGGGACCCTATTACTAAGACTCCGCTGTCTGTCTGTCCGTCTGTCACCAGGCTGTATCTCATGAACCGTGATAGATAGACAGTTGAAATTTTCACAGATGATGTATTTCTGTTGCCGCTATAACAACAAATACTAAAAACAGAATAATATAAATATTTAAATGGGGCTCCCATACAACAAACGTGATTTTTTTGCTGTTTTTTTCCGTGATGGTACGGAACCCTTCGTGCGCGAGTCCGACTCGCACTTGGCCGGTTTTTGTATATTACAATTATATTTCCATTTAATAAGAGAAAGAATGTGCTAAACTAATAAATTATATTCTTCATGATACTGTGTCCCCTGTACTGATAGCTATGCTATGTACGTGTATAATAGTTAAGTGTTTCTTAGTTTTAATTTAGTTTTAAGTGTCTATTGTATACCCGAATTGGGTTACCGTTGAAACTCACATGTATCACACCACATAACACCTCTGTAACACGGTTGTACAATAAAGAAATATCTTATCTTATCTTATCTAAAAAACATTACCTTTCCCAGCCTGACCCAGCAGATCAAGAGACGTATGCTGCATAGCATACAAGCTATCATCTCCCAATCCCGGCGCTCCGAGACCACCGAGGCCGGGCCCGCTGAGGCCGAGGCCGCCCAGGCCGGGGCCGGCGAGGCTGCTGAGGCCTCCTAGGCCGGGGCCGAGGCCGGGCGCTGATGATACTGGTGGTATTTGAGCTGTGAAAAAGAAAATCTGTTTATGCTGCTACCGTCACACGAGCGTAAGGTGAAATTTTATTTACTGTTCGTTGCTATTCTGTTATACAGTACCGGCCAATAATGTTTTTACGGTATAACTTTTTTTATATTTGTAAGTGACTTCAACCTCACTGTTTTAGGTAGTCTATTAGTATTACTTTGTACGGGCGATGAGAAAAATTGGTCTCATGTAATGGTTTTTTTTTATGTATTGTTAACTTCGTTTTTTTACTAGAGATTTTTTAGTAATATGCTGGGTATCCTATTGTAATTCACAGTATTTCATTGCAATATTCATCATATATTTGTATAAAATGACTAGTAAATGAGTAATCAACAAACTAACCTATATTGTTTACTCTATACAAGCTCATACAGAAACACTCAAAGGTGATATATTATTGGCCGGTACTGTATAAAATAGATCTTGTAGTAACAAGTGGCAAGTTACCGCTTGAGCACCGTGTTGGGTCACTGTGCGAGAAACAAATCCGAAATAGCGACTTTAATATTAACACCATAAGATTTTAACTGCAATGTTGACACAAACGGTCAAAGTACCTGGGGCAGCATTTATCTGCAAAGATTCATTAACAAGTTGCTGCTTGAGCACCGTCGGTGGTGGGTCACTGTGCAAGAAATACATCCGAAATAGCGACTTTAATATTAACACCATAAGATTTTAATTGCAATGTTGACACAAACGGTCAAAGTACCTGGGGCAGCATTTATTTGCAAAGATTCATTAACAAGTTGCTGCTTGAGCACCGTCGGTGTTGGGTCACTGTGCAAGAAACAAATCCGAAATAGCGACTTTATTATTAACACCATAAGATTTAAATTGCAATGTGACACAAACGGTCGAAATACCTGGGGCAGAATTTATCTGCAAAGATTCATTGACAAGTTGCCGCTTGAGCACCGTCGGTGTTGGGTCACTTTGTGCAAGAAACAAATCCGTAATAGCGACTTTATTATTAACACCATAAGATTTAAATTGCAATGTGACACAAACGGTCGAAATACCTGGGGCAGCATTTATCTGCAAAGATTCATTGACAAGTTGCCGCTTGAGCACCGTCGGTGTTGGGTCACTTTGTGCAAGAAACAAATCCGAAATAGCGACTTTATTATTAACACCATAAGATTTAAATTGCAATGTGACACAAACGGTCGAAATACCTGGGGCAGCATTTATCCGCAAAGATTCATTGACAAGTTGCCGTCGGTGTTGAGTCACTTTGTGCAAGAAACAAATCCGAAATAGCGACTTTATTATTAACACCATAAGATTTAAATTGCAATGTGACACAAACGGTCAAAGTACCTGGGGCAGCATTTATCTGCAAAGATTCATTGACAAGTTGCCGCTTGAGCACCGTCGGTGTTGGGTCATCTTCTTCGTCCGAGTCAGTTAAACCATACTTGCTGAAATGCTCCACCTGTCGACAAATGTATGATCATAGTTGTCGTTTCATTAATGTAACTGACCGAGCGTTAGCGAAGGTCTCCGTTTAAGCTTGGGCAAAAATGCTTTCGTACGTCCGAATGTTCTCCTCTACAGGTCGCAATTCTCAACCGATTTTCGTGAAATTTTGTGAGCAGGTTCGATGATCAAATAGATTTTATTTGCCAATTTCGATGTTGAAAATTTTTCAAAATGGCGGAGCCATACATTTATTGAGTTCTAACAGAGCCACTAGTATAATATTCGTTCGGCATAAACGCACATGAAAAAATACTAACAGAATATAACAAGTAAAACGCGAATTGCGCAGCAGGACTAATTTCATAAAATGACCGATTAAATTTTGATGTAAAAAAAAAAACAATCCAAGAACCCATGGAACACAAGAACTAATCCAAATCGTAAGGTACTCTAAAATCAAATGTAGTTTTACAGTTGGTATGGGTAGATTTTGATAGCAATAAGTACTAGGCCGAGTTATATTTTGACCTGTTACAATTCGGTGCCGTGTCCAGGATACGTTTTGAGCGTTTGCATATGTGTTTTCCTTTATTTATAGTAATACTAGCGACCCGCCCCGGCTTCGCACGGGTGCAATGCTGATGTATTATACATATAAACCTTCTTCTTGAATCACTCTATCTATAAAAAAACCGCATTAAAATCCGTTGCGTAGTTTTAAAGATCTAAACATACATAGGGACAGACATCCATCCAGACAGCAGGAAGCGACTATGTTTTATACTATGTAGTGATATGTGCCATTCTCAATCAAAAGGGTACTTATTGTCGGTTGTCAATAAGGCGCTATTTCCATATAGTTTCAATTTGAAATCAACCTTATTGACAAGCGACAATGTGGTACCCTTTTGGTTGAAAATGTCACATATTCTTATTTAGGATTGCCTTTTAAATAGTTGGCTCTTGTTGGTCTGACTTGGGAGTGACAGGTAAGTGTCAAACTCGTATGAAACTTTTAACTTTGTATTGTAATAACTTACTCGGAAGACCCAGCTGCCGGTCTGCGGGCGGTATTCGATGAATTTCGTGTCGTGTTTGTCGCAGACACGCCGCAGCTTACCCTCGTAGTCCATTGTTAGTAATCTGTAACAAATGTGTACCTCAGTTAATAGCTCAATTGTGTCGTTTTCAAGCAAAAGGTACCACTTTGTTGCTTGCCATATGGACGCTCTGATAGGTTATTCGTATAAAGATACTAGCAAATTTCGTCCGTATGGTAAGCGACAATGTAGTACCTTTTACTTGAAAACGTCACAATTATTGACGTTATTAACTGCATATAAAACGTAATCATGACCCGATTGTTAATTGGAAAAGCGGTCCAGCCAAGACAAGACGTATCGAGGTTGGTTCAAGCCCAAATGTTGATTCCATTAGGTAACTACATAGAGTAACTTATACTAGAGCGGTACTGTCATAGTAAATTTTGTAACCCCAGCAAATTCACTGCCATCTGTCGACACACTTTAAAACTAAAAATAAATATTTATAAAAATACGATAAAATGTATTTAAATATGGATAAATGATTTTTTTTATTTGCATTAATTATTTTTATGATTTTAACCTATGTTCTTTCACTGATATGCGTTAAAATTATAAATAACAAACGAAACCGTCAACGCCCTCTATACGAGTGTAGGCCAAAACTAGTGGCGCCCTCTGATCGAGAATCAAATTTTCGTAATTTTCGAGGCACGTTTTTTCCTTAGACTGTATCCATCTATTACGGAGTTATATCTATCTTTGGTAACTATAATATACAATTATTTATCTACTCCAGCACTTATTTGTCAATTAAATGACTGCTAGTGATATCTAAATCAACTTCATTAGAAGTGCGGCGCGTTGGGCGAGCCGGCGCTTGTCTATAGCAGGGGTCGGCAACCGACTCGAAGACTAAAGAAAATTGTACTCGGTTGTTGTATTTTATGCACTAGAGCTTAAAAAGCGATTTTATGTCCTCTACGCACGACTTAAAGTCGAACTTTACGAGCATGAGAAGTAAATTTTTTTTGTTACACTTCTCATAAATTACCTCAGGTAAAATGGGTGGCTTCATGCCCTAGTGTGCAACGGTACAGTCTAAGGCAAAAATATCGATCCAGACAAATGGCTCAAAAATATGTGAACACGACTTTATTGTCTCAAGCGTAAGAGTGTACGCATATTTTTGAAACTTTGGGAATGTATATATATTGTTAAAATAATACACCAATCATCATCAAATAAAGGATTTAATACAATAAAAACAGAAATAACTTGGGAAACTCCACTAGGCGACGCCATTACGGCGATGCTCATCTGTCAGTCCTTGCTGAGCTGTACTCGCGAAAGCCTCATTATCCGATATTAATATTTATGCCCTTGACTGTACACAATTAAAGTCTATCGACTCCACTTCGTCTCGTTTTGTATCTTCGGCCCTTGAATTTGAAGATCTAATTACCTGTTGCACAAAATACTATTATGAACTGTACCTCTCCGGGTCCGTGATGGGGGTCTTCTCCGTCTTGTCCCTGGGCCAGATCCGGTCGAGCGTGACCACGGCGCGCCGGTTCAGTCCTTGGCCCACCGGTGGCTTGTCTGAATCCTCGGGGTACACAATCACCTCCTTGTTTAGGAAGTGCACTGCAAATCAACAATTTAATTAAGTACCTACAGGGTAGTGAAGTAACCAGTCAAGGTAGCTATGCTTTACCAGATGTCAAATTGTCAAAACAAGTTGTTATTATGAAGTATGTTTGCTCAGCAACCCTTAAGGCCGTTCCATCGGTTTGCCGCTGTCACTGTCACATTTCGCAAGAAAGAACGGGAAAGATCATGCGCGCCAAATGTCAATTTTGATCGAATTTTGTCGATTTTTATTTATTTTAAAAACGTTACCTAACAATATCAAAATTCGAAAGCTATGTAATTACTATTTAAGTTAAGATTGTTTTTTTCTTCTTTTTTTGTTTATAGTAATACATAATAAATAAGCGAGTAAAGTTTAATTAAAAGTCTGAGTTAGAGGTTACTTTGGGAATTAATTGTATCGAGCGAAGTGTCATAATTCGTGTATCGGAAGCTATGATATTAAAGATAATATAGTCAAGAACTAAATATATTTTTTCCACGTCTACAACTATCAACGCCTTTTAGAAAAACATGATCATATAAGGAGTTTTCGCCTCCTGGCTCAGGGAACCGCCTTAAGTCAATTCTTCGGTTTAGAATTTCAAAAGTCGAACGTGAAAATGTAACACCCGGTGTTTCTGACACCGTTGTGGGGTGGTCGTTCGCCGTCATTTTGGGGACGGCTGTGTGCCAGCTTTGTCACTACCGGCCGTTATACAACCCCACGACCCCTAGCCTGGTGACACCGTTTAGCGGGGCCAGGCTTCGGCGCCGAAGATGTAACAATGGAAGCGCTAAGAAGAGGCGAGGAGGTATTCGACCTGACATACTGAAAAAGTCAGTCAAAACCGGAAATGATAATATATACAAATAACTACATATATTTGTTCCCGAGTCATGGACGTTTTCTATGTATTTAAGTATTTGTATAAGTATTATATATATCGTTCGTTCGTATCGTTGTCTGAGTACAACAACAACACAAGCCTTCTTGAGCTTACCGTGGGACTTAGCCAATTTGTGTAAGAATGTCCCTATAATATTTATTTATTTAAAAAATAAATAAAAAAAAGATTAAAAAAACTACATGACTTTTCATTTGCATGTCATTCCTACACAGTTTGGTTTTCTATCGACGTTATCGATAAAAGACTGTTATCTTCGCTACGCCGCCTGACCTTATCAGTGTAGATCATAGAGTAACTTATACTAGAGCGGTACTGTCATAGTAAATTTTGTAACCCCAGTAAATTCACTGCCATCTGTCGACACACTTTAAAACTAAAAATGAAGATTTATAAAAATACGATAGAATGTATTTAAATATAGATAAATGATTTTTTTTATTTGCATTAATTATTTTTATGATGTTGACCCATGTTCTTTCACTGATATGCGTTAAAATTGTTAAATAACAAACGAAACCGTCAACGCCATCTATACGACTGTAGGCCAAAACTAGTAGCGCCCTCTGAACGAGAATCAAATTTTCTTGATTTTCGAGGCACGTTTTTTCCTTAGACTGTATCCATCTATTACGGAGTTACATCTATCTTTGGTGTAGATGAAGATATTGGAGGTACAGTCGACATCAGATATATCGGAGCGCCCGACTGTACATTCAAGTTCATACCCTCATTATTCGAAAGAGCTTGTGGGCATAGTAACGGTAAAGAGGGTTACGCCGCAGGGGATGTTAGTGGGTATTCTCCTCCCCTTCCTCTGGCTAACAAAGGATGTACGGGAGGAGCGAGTCCCACATACAACCCCCCAATGGGCTTCCTCAGCCCGGGGGTAAGATGCGTAAATGCATTAACCCCAGCGTCAACAAAAAAAAAAGATATGTATAGTAACTTACCTAACGCGTCGAGATCTAAGTTAGCAACGTCGACCTCGCAATCGTAAAACACGTTCCCGTAGTTCTTTCTGCCGATAGTCAGGTGCGGCACCACGCACGAACCATCCGGTCGCATGTATGCTACAGAACAAAAGTGGATATTAAACTATTGACACAGAATAAATAATAGTACTAGCTATTATATACTATAGCAAGGACACGACAGGTACAGAACATTCACTCTCTAACAAAACGCGTTTATTATGACAGATATGACCGCTAGGTGGCGCATGCGCGAACAGGCGTCCTGTCCGTAGCGGTGCGCGGCAATTACTATGGCTAGACCTCAGAACTAGCTCCATGCATGAATTAATTTTTATTTTTGGATTCATAATTTATATCGTTGGAACACCGGAAATGATAAAAATACTTTAATAAACCTTAACATTATTTTATTAAAAAATATTTAAAATGTTGAAAATTTTTGAGCGGTTGAAACGCTCATAAATTTTGGCGCGAATTCGACAGAGCGTGATGACGTCACACGTTGGGCGGCCTAACTGACGTTTGCTACTAATGACACTAATCTGTCGAACGCGTGACGTCACGTGGCGTTTCGAGCGTTTCGCTCACTAGCTTTTCGCGGGCAAATTTTTGTACTTTTTATTTATAATTTTAAGTAATTAAATGGTAATTTAAAAACGGAAATGCATTTGTAACATGATATAACGGTAACAAACATCCGAATAAAACATATTTCGTTCAAATATAAACTTCATGCATGAGGCTAACTGGGGGCGGCCGCATGTATTTGTAGCGGCGCGACGAAATCGCGGATTGAGTCACGCCTGCTATTGATTTAAAGCGTAAACAGATTAAGTTTTTTTATACTACAAGAGGGACTAGCAAACAAGGCAAGTTAGTTTTAGGGCAACTACTTGATACTTGTGTAGTATGAATTATCTCAGATGATTTTTTTGGGGCTTGGGCCCTAATCTGTTATTTATGTTTAACAGATTAGGGCCCAAGCCCCAAAAAAATCAGTCTTAGTTTCTTTTAAGAGCGGTCGTCAGCACGTACCAAAGCAACCTTGTCGCTTAAAAAGCAACTATCGTGATAGTATTAAGGTTCAAATTTATGTGGCAGCTCATACAGAGAACAATCAGAGTTGTATTTTCTTTTGGAGATAACATAACGTGTTATCTCCTAATGGGCTGTTTCATGAATTTGAACCATATCACTTGCGTTTCTATGTAAGTTGCTTAAAAATAGTACTGAGAGTACGCCAGAAGTCCGCCAGATTTCTGTCGCGGGGCGAGGTAATTCGAGTGGGGGCGGGGCGGTGCGTGGCCGTTCTGTATGATAATACTATTACTTATTCTGTGCTAGTCACAAAACATTTAACATGTTACGCTTACCCAGTAGAGTATTCTGTACCCCACGAGTCCCACGACAGAACGGGAGCCCTAGAATATCGTACAAGGCGTCACTTACCGACCATCTCCTCTAGGGAGGGTATGGTGTAGTATCCAGGCCTGGTCAGTTTGACGCCCGCCGGGTGCGGCGCGGCCGGCGGTGGCTCGCGGGTCATACACTCCTCATCTGAAGATAAAACAATTATTATTACAGTACATATGGTGCTACTTTCTCGCACTAGTGCGTAAATGAGCACTTTTCGTGCATATGTCGAAAGTTTAAAGGGCCATATGTACTGTAAAACGTTGTACGATACACGTGCGAATAGGTAATTCGCAACTCGTGTCGATTTAAAACACTCCCTGCGGTCGTGTTTTAATTTATCGCCACTCGTTTCGAATTTCCTCTTTTCCGCACTTGTATCGTAAATAACTATTAATGTCTAGATTCGCATTGTTTGTTGTTGTGGTGCTTTTATTAACATACCCTGGGGTTTTGGGTGAGGGAATGTTTTACCAAAGAGGATATAATATTATAGAGCGGTACTGTCATAGTAAATTTTGTAACCGCAGTAAATTCACTGCCATCTATCGACACACTTTAAAACTAAAAATGAACATTTATAAAAATACGATAAAATGTATTTAAATATGGATAAATGTTTTTTTTTATTTGCATAAATTATTTTTATGATTATGACCCGTGTTCTTTCACTGATATGCGTTAAAATTGTTAAATAACAAACGAAACCGTCAACGCCCTCTATACGAGAGTAGGCCAAAGGTACTGGCGCCATCTGATGGAGAGTCAAATTTTCGTGATTTTCAAGGCACGTTTTTTCCTTAGACTGTATCCATCTATTACGGAGTTATATCTATCTTTGGTTTTACTAACCAATAAATAGGTAAAAACTGTAAAAATAGAAACTTTTCTAATATTTCTAAGCACATTTGGCGCTTACTACCTATTTTTAATTCATAGTTTGGTAACAATTATACAACTATAAACAAATCATAAACAGAAAAAGATATCATATACTATAGAAAAAATTGACGAAGCCCTCCAGTGGTGGAGGCCAGATTCAAACAGCCCTCTTTAGCTATCGCGGCTATTTTGGACATTTCACCATTCTGTGACCATTTGTCAGAGAAAAATAATCCCGAAAATCTTCATAAAATTCTCGATTGTACGGGACAACTATAGACAAGTTCTTCATGGAATGATCCTAAAACGATTTCCGTCCTGTTTTAGCGCAATAAAATATATGTAAACTAGAGACCTGCCCCGGCTTCGCACAGGTTACACAAAAACTTTACAAATTATACACTAAAACCTTCCTCAAGAATTACTTTATTGATAGGTGAAAACCGCATCATAATCCGTTGCGCAAGCGTACATAGGGACAGACAGACAGCGGAAAGCGTCTTTGTTTTATACTATATAGTGATAAATACTATGATACCTACTTAACCTACTGTATTACTGGGAGTATGGTGGGAGGTAAGGTAAATATTAACCATATATTCCGCTTATATGATGCGATATATCGCTTGACGTGCACGCACTCTGTTCTCCCCAGAACTGGAAGACGCTCGAATTACTGCGATGCTGGGATCCTATAGGGGAAAGGAAATGATGGGTTAGGGTAGGGTAGGGTAGGGGGGGAGTTCGCCTTTGTACTTCCATTACTGTAATTTATTTTTGTAAACCTGTTTTGTGTACAATAAAGTGATTACTACTAAATACTACTATATTTCTGTGAAACATGCCGGAATAAAAATTGACACAAACAGAAAAAAAGTAGGGCGAACTATTTTCATTCACAGAATTAGTTATTACTAAAAACTTTCATAATAAATTGTTTCTCACGACTATATTAAATAAAAAATCGTCGTTTAATATACGTGCGCAAATGTCGGTATACTAATCCCGGCACTTACACCCCTTAGAAGCCTCCTGGACCTCTCAAGACTCTTACTACACGTACATACGTGCCCACTTGCATCAAAGTGTATTCCCACGACAAACACTGTCGATGTTCTCCTTGTCCCTTTCGCTCCTGACGCCGAGTTCCCGCAATGAATGTTTGCGGGGTATCGTTGTCAGCCTGTCAAACACAGATCCAGGTCTACATATGTCACTCACCGGACAAGCTGTCGATGTTCTCCTTGTCTCTTTTGCTCCTTACGCCGAGTTCCCGCAATGAATGTTCGGCGGCGGAGGGCAGCCGTTTGCGGGGCATCGTTGTCAGCCTGTCAAACACAGTTCCAGGTCTACATATGTCACTCACCGGACAAGCTATCGATGTTCTCCTTGTCTCTTTCGCTCCTTACGCCGAGTTCCCGCAATGAATGTTCGGCGGCGGAGCGCAGCGGTTTGCGGGGCATGGTTGTCAGCCTGTCAAACACAGATCCAGGTCTACATATGTCACTCACCGGACAAGCTGTCGATGTTCTCCTTGTCTCTTTCGCTCCTGACGCCGAGTTCCCGCAATGAATGTTTGGCGGCGGAGCGCAGCGGTTTGCGGGGCATCGTTGTCATCCTGTCAAACACAGATCCAGGTCTACATATGTCACTCACCGGACAAGCTGTCGACGTTCTCCTTGTATCTTTCGCTCCTTACGCCGAGTTCCCGCAATGAATGTTCGGCGGCGGAGGGCAGCGGTTTGCGGGGCATCGTTGTCAGCCTGTCAAACACAGATCCAGGTCTACATATGTCACTCACCGGACAAGCCGTCGATGTTCTCCTTGTCTCTTTCGCTTCAGACGCCGAGTTCCCGCAATGAATGTTCGGCGGCGGAGGGCAGCGGTTTGCGGGGCATCGTTGTCAGCCTGTCAAACACAGATCCAGGTCTACATATGTCACTCACCGGACAAGCTGTCGATGTTCTCCTTGTCTCTTTTACTCCTTACGCCGAGTTCCCGCAATGAATGTTCGGCGGCGGAGGGCAGCCGTTTGCGGGGCATCGTTGTCAGCCTGTCAAACACAGATCCAGGTCTACATATGTCACTCACCGGACAAGCTGTCGACGTTCTCCTTGTATCTTTCGCTCCTTACGCCGAGTTCCCGCAATGAATGTTCGGCGGCGGAGGGCAGCGGTTTGCGGGGCATCGTTGTCAGCCTGTCAAACACAGATCCAGGTCTACATATGTCACTCACCGGACTAGCCGTCGATGTTCTCCTTGTCTCTTTCGCTTCAGACGCCGAGTTCCCGCAATGAATGTTCGGCGGCGGAGGGCAGCGGTTTGCGGGGCATCGTTGTCAGCCTGTCAAACACAGATCCAGGTCTACATATGTCACTCACCGGACAAGCCGTCGATGTTCTCCTTGTCTCTTTCGCTTCAGACGCCGAGTTCCCGCAATGAATGTTCGGCGGCGGAGCGCAGCGGTTTGCGGGGCATCGTTGTCATCCTGTCAAACACAGATCCAGGTCTACATATTTCACTCACCGGACAAGCTGTCGATGTTCTCCTTGTCTCTTTCGGTCCAGACACGGAGTTCCCGCAATGAATGTTCGGCGGAGGTCTCGGCGGCGGAGGGCAGCGGTTTCCGAAGGGGCTTCGTTGTTAGCCTGTTATAATAAAGTGGTGTAAAAAACCGGCCAAGTGCGAGTCGGACTCGCGCACAAAGGGTTCCGTACCATTACGGAAAAAAAACAGCAAAAAAGTCACGTTTGTTGTGTGGGAGCCCCATTTAAATATTTATATTATTCTGTTTTTAGTATTTGTTGTTATAGCGGCAACAGAAATACATCATCTATGAAAATGTCAACTGTCTAGCTCTCACGGTTCATGAGATACAGCCTGGTGACAGACAGACAGACAGACGGACAGACGGACAGCGGAGTCTTAGTAATAGGGTTCCGTTTTTACCCTTTGGGTACGGAACCCTAATAAACTAGTGGTTCTGTGAGCTGTAAACCTCGCGAGCCGTTTTTAAAGTTTTCCAAAAACTGAATTGATAACAAAAATAATTTATTTATTATTTCGGTCAAATATAGTTTATTTAGGTTAGGTATATGTAAACATCCCAGTGTGTGACAGCCTAGTTCCAATAGTTGACACTTGACAGTTAATTTGTCACCTTTATCAAAGAGGATATATAAGATAGAGGAGTATTTTAAATTAAAAAAAAAAATCAAAACTTCTTTATTGCGCTACATATTATTAGGCTACATATTAATTAAATTATTTATTCAACGACCAACTAGGATCAATCAGTGTTAGTAATGCTTATGGGTAATCTTATACTACGGTTAGTAACAGCAAGTATTGTCATAGTAAATTTTGTAGCCACGGTAAATTCACTGCCATTTATCGACACACGATTAAAATTAAAAATAAATGGTTAAAAATACCAAAAAATGTATTTATATATGGATAAATGATTGCATTTATAATTTTTGTATGATTTTGACCCATATTCTTTCACTAATATACGTTAAAATTGTTAAATAACTAACGAAACCGTCCACGCCATCTAGTCAAGAATAGGCCAAAGGTGGTAAAATGTGGTGGCGCCATCTGTCGAGAATCAAATTTTCTTGATTTTCGAGGCACGTTCTTTCCTTATACTGTATCCATCTTATACGGAGTTATATAAATCTTTGCCTCTTTTAAACCGCCCGTGTCGGTTCATAACTCCCAAAATTCTAATAACCGATCTAAGAACCGAACTCGTCCTGCCCACCATACTCAGTTTAAACCATTGAAATTTAAAACCAAATTATTTGGTAAGTAGGGTTGATTTTCCTTTGTTTCAAATTTTAAGTAAAAACAAAAAACCGACCAAGTGCGAGTCGCGCACGAAAAATAGCAAAAAAATCACGTTTGTTGTATGGGAGCCCCATTTAAATATTTATATTATTCTGTTTTTAGTATTTGTTGTTATAGCGGCAACAGAAATACATCATCTGTGAAAATTTCAACTGTCTAGCTATCACGGTTCATGAGATACAGCCTGGTGACAGACAGACAGACAGACGGACAGCGGAGTCTTAGTAATTCCCGTTTTTACCCTTTGGGTACGGAACCCTAAAAAGGAATTTCAGCGTAACTTCAACCTCTCCAGGCTTTTCATTCATAACTTGCCAAAAATGGAATTTGTCCTTTAGGTATCACATTGAGCCGGACGAGGGTACAGAACCCTAAAGACGTTAACTTACCAACTAGACCGACGTTTTCAAATTTTAAGTAAAAAAAGGAATTTCAGCATAACTTCAACCTCTCCAGGCTTTTCATTCATAACTTGATAAAAATGGAATTTGTCCTTTAGGAATCACATTGGGCCGGACGAGGGTACAGAACCCTAAAGACGTTAACTTACCAACTAGACCGACGTTTTCAAATTTTAAGTAAAAAAAAAAAAGGAATTTCAGCGTAATTTCAACCTCTCCAGGCTTTTCATTCATAACTTGCCAAAAATGGAATATGTCCTTTAGGAATCACATTGGGCCTGACGAGGGTACAGAACCCTAAAGACGTGAACTTACCAACTAGACCGACGTTCAGGAAACTGTGCCGGTAACTCCTTATCTGTAAACAATTGGGATGAAGTTACGTTAATCAATCCGTACTTTATCTTACCGAAAACGATTCTTTCCTAAAAAAAAATGTTTAATCCTCGTGCCTTGAAACCCTCGCGACGCTCAAGGGGCATTCCACGAGAATGTCCCTTACGAAATGCTTTTGCCTTGTATGGCAGCTAATTCAATCAAATCCGTAAAGCTCGAGATTATACTGCGAGCTTGCCGGTAAAGTCATGAAATATTACCAGACCCAATATCATTTCCTCAGCCTTTTCAAAAGTATTAAAAGAACAGCGTTTCGTAAAGGACGTTCTCGTGGAATGCACCTCAAGAGTTCACTTTTCGAACCACACGCTATGCTCGTGGTTCAATTTTGAAATATTTCGCTGACTCGAGTATCAATATAAGCATGAGCGGTTAAACAAGAACTTTGCTCCCTTGTAAAACCAATAACTATTTTACATATCGTCAGGTGACAATAAAAACTCACTAATTACTTTTGACGACCAGTCTGGCCTAGTGGGTAGTGACCCTACTTGTGAAGCCGATGGTCCTGGGTTCAAATCCTGATAAGGGCATTTATTCAGTGTTGAGCACGGATGTTTTCTATGTATTTAAGTATTTATACTTAACACAACACAAGCTTTATTGAGCTTACCGTGGGACTAAGTCAACTTGTGTAATAATGTCCTATAATATTTATTTATTTACTAAAAAAATATTAAACAAAAATCAACCTTATTACGGTACTAATACGGTTCACTATGGCTAAGAACTTGTTGTGGTAATTAGTGAGTTTTGGTTGTCACCTGACGATATATGAACACTCAGAGACAGTCGCCAATGACAATGTAATTTAATGTAAGGCTTGATTTCCTCCTACGCTACGTTATTTCCTTCTATGGGCCCCCGCACAGCGACGCTGACGTCCGCGGCAGATATTTCTTCTGACGATACGCTCAACCGACGTCAGCGACCGACTTTAGCGTAGGAGTAAATCAGGCCTAAGAGGGGGGGTCTTAGCTCAGATTTTTACCTATTAGTTCGGTCGCATTCGAATGCAGTGAATCCATCATTGCCCGCCGGCCTAGCAACGCTTCCTAACCAATCAAATCGTTCCTAATAGGGAATATTACGCGAAACTCAGCGTAGGTGGCGCCACTACCACAATCTGAGGGTCTATCGTGAAACAAGAAAATCGAAATTTCGTTACCTAACATCTCTGTCACTCTTGCATATTCGAGCGATAAAGAGGCAGATAGCGAGATTTCGGATTCGCGTTTCCCGGTAGATCCTCTGTAAACAAACCGCCTTGATGCATCAATGTCATATTTTATTACCTCTGAAAACTTGTCAAAAAACTATTAAAGGCACAGTATGTATAAGTTACTCTTATGGTTTACTAAAAAGGCTAGTGCTGCACTCTGGTGGCAGAACATTGTAGTAATATCCCCTATATATAGGGGGGGAGGAGGGGTAGGTACGCTCAGGTATGCGACGCTGAGCTATTGGCCTACACCTCAAGTCCGTCATACACGTCCCCGTCGGCCCTGTATCTGCCGCCGCGGATCAGGGCCGAGCTCACCCAGGGTTACACTTGTGGGTGGGTCGTCTCCCCCGGGCAATGCTAGTGGTCGTAACGGGCGTCGCTACATTTACCAACATACCCCGGATCACTAGTAGCCAAGTATGAGGGCCCCGCCTGGTGTGGGCCACGCCAAGTGATGTGGCATCCCCACCCGCCAGGTGTTCCTTTCCTTACCCTAGAATTCCTGTCTGTAATCCCATGCTCCAAAACGTCATTTCCCGTCTGTTATTCCCGTCTTACCTTCCCTTCTCCTGGGGTTTGCAGTCCGGAGCCTGAATGTGCGGAACGATCCTCCGCACATTTGGGACCCGGAATGCAAACCCCAGGCTTCCTTTCACACCACTTCTCCTACTCCACTCCAAGAGGAGACAACCTCTTTAAAAAATCCCCAATCTAAGGTGGAACAATCGTGCCGAGAGATGCGTGGCTGAGGGGAAGCTCAGCCGCTAACGATGACCCTCGATACCGGGCAACCTCGAGGAGTATTTTGCCTTGTTCCGGCAAGCGGGGCTCTGCTGGAACCGACCACATTTTTCCCTAGCTTCTCGTGGGATTTGTATGGAGAACGTTAATAATAAAACTGAAGGTACCCTGGAAGACCTATGCCAGGAACTAATGCCCCTGATGGTAGGTGCGGAAAACTCTGCCCAAACATCAGAGCAAGCCATGGAGGGAGTGGAGAGCGTCGACACGGATGAAAGGAGCGATATTCATTGCCCAAACATCCCAACGGAGGCTCCCAACCCTGACACACGTAAGTCCGTCAAGAAATTGACGGGCTCTGCGAAGGGCCGCTACAAAGCTCTTAGAGGACTAGGAGTTGCGCACGAGGAGGCGCTACGACTGTCCGCAAAGAGCTTCGCGGAACTTAAAAAGTTGGGATACAAGTTCGGGTCCTCACACTCCAAACCCGAGCCGAAATCGGCCAAACGGCCGCGCTCGGAGGAAAAATCACCGCAGGGGAACGCCAGCAAGAACCCAAAGGTGAGTGAGAGCCCCCCAACCCAACCCCAACCTCTACAACCCTTTAACGAGGTCCTTAGCCAGGTCCGGGTCGGAATCAAGGACTCCAAGCCGATGAACGTCGCGCAGTTGGGGTCCCTATGCAATACCATCTTGCAAAAGATTGCGACTCTGGAGATGGATGAGGGACCAAAGTTCAAGGGTTATGCATACAAGCCAGGTTGGTTACTCATTACATGCAGTGACCAAAGATCCAAAGCCTGGCTTGAGGAAGTAACACCAACCCTAAAACCATGGCCGGAAGCCAACCTCGGGGTCATCCCTGAAAATGAGCTTCCTAAGCCTAATATAGGGATGGTGTTCATTCCTGAGATAGACGACTCCATGGTCAAGCAGTCGCTATCTCTACTCTATGCGCAGAACCAGGGGCTGCACACAGAGTTATGGAAGACTCTCCACACCAAAGTCGAGAAGGGTGGGGTTTTGGTAACCCTGTCTCTGGACGACGTGTCGGTGGAGAATCTTAAAAAAAAGGACCTAAAGGCAAACCTAGGTTTCCGGGAGGTCCAGTTTCGGCTAAAGGGCCAACCTAAGACCCAACAGCCCGAAACGCAACCCACCCAAAACCCAACACCGCAGCCTGCAAACCCTGCCCCTCCCACCACCCTAACCCAAACACCCGCCCGAAAGGTGCCTTCAGGTCCAAAGCGTGCGGCTCCTTCCACTTCCAATCCCACTCCAGGACCTCCGGGGTTGCAGCGGTTTCTCGCCAACAGGGGAGGCTACAGGGGCAAAAACCGCCCAAGGGGTAGAGGGAACGGAGGAGGCCACCAAGGGCACGGCAGTGCCCACCGCCGTGGCAAATAAAAAAGACGCTACCAGGGGTAGGGGGGTGATGTTCCTTCAGGCCAATCTCCACCACGCCATAGCGGCCACAGCGGTCGTAGAGAAGCTTTTTGGCGAAAATGGCCTGGACATCGCCCTCATACAAGAACCATGGATAAACACCAAGTCCATGGCAACAGGACTCAACAGAGCAGGAAAGGTACTAATCTACGAAAAAGGAGCTAAACCGAGAGCCTGCATCGTATTTAACAAAAATATTAACCTCTTGCCTGTTACAGAGCTATGCAGTGAAGATATAGTAGCTGCCTACGTCGATCTCAAAGGGAGAGGAGCACTGAAGGTAATAGTCTGCTCCGCCTACCTGCCCGGAGAGAAGCAAGACCCCACAGAAGAACTGACTAAAGTGCTAGAGTACGCTCAGGCACAAAAGGCGGAACTTATTGTGGGTTGTGATGCCAACGCCCACCACACCATCTGGGGGAGCACTGGAATCAACAAAAGGGGTGAGTTACTATCCCAATTTATCTTTACCAATTGTCTGCACTTGTTGAATAAGGGCAACACGCCCACCTTCGTAACTAGAGCTAGGCAAGAAGTATTAGATATAACCTTCGCTACTGAAAAGGCGGCAAGCTGCCTAGCCAACTGGCGTGTCAGCAGCGAAAATTCAATGTCGGACCACAGACATATTTTGTTCAGTGTTAAGGACTCTCTAGATAGGGAACCACTAACGCGTAGAAATCCAAAAGAAACGTCATGGGAAGCCTATAAGGCTGACCTGGAAAATCGTCTAAAGGATGTACCAAAATATGTCAAAACACCAGACTCTCTCAACCTGACAGTTAATCTATTATCTGAAGGCATACTTAGGGCCTACGAACAAAGCTGTCCTTTGAAAGAGGCAAAAACTACTAACACAACGACGTGGTGGAACAAAAGGCTAGAAAACCTCCGTAGGTCTACACGTCGCATATTCAATCACTCGACCACGCCGAATGAGTGGGAAAGGTATGGTAGAGCGTTGACTGAATATAATAAACAAATCAGGAAGGCAAAAAGGAGGTCATGGAGAAGGTTCTGTGAAGAGATTGCCCAAACTCACAAAGGAGCGCGAATTCACAAAATACTTTCCAAGACACCGACCAACTATCTCGGCCTTCTTAAAAGACCAGATGGCACTTTTACGAGCACAGAAGAGGAAACTCTAGACTTGCTCAGAGGCACCCACTTCCCCGGTTCGTACACAACCAGTAACACACAGTTATGCGCCCAAAGGAATAATCAAATCCACAGGGCACGCAATATCGACTGGAATTTGGCAACTAATATCTTTAGACCAAACAAAATTAAATGGGCATTGGAAAAATTTAAACCATTTAAATCGGCAGGAGAAGACGGAGTGTTTCCAGCACTTTTACAGCAAGGACAGGACCTCCTCCTCCCGCATCTGGCCAGAATATTCCGAGCAAGTTTTGCGTGGGGAATTATACCAGATCAATGGACTAGGGTCAAGGTACGCTTCATACCGAAAGCAGGGAAAAAGGACTATTCACAACCTAAATCCTTCAGACCTATTAGTCTAACATCGTTCCTACTCAAAACGATGGAAAGAATCATTGATCAGCACATTAGAGCGAAATATCTGGTGGATAGACCACTAAGTGTAAACCAACATGCTTACCAAAAGGGGAAATCTACGGAGACTGCCCTACTCGACCTGGTTGACAAGGTGCAGAAAACCCTAGAGGAAAAGCAAACCGCTCTATGTGCGTTCCTTGACGTCGAGGGTGCTTTCGATAATACGCCCACAGAGACCATACTTAATGGTATGAAATCAAAGGGAGTAGACGAAACCACCACCAGATGGGTACATAGCATGCTCTCGAACAGAGTAGCCACTCTGACCCTCAATACTATAGAGCATGAATTTTATACCACAAAAGGGTGCCCACAAGGAGGCGTTCTATCCCCACTATTATGGACCCTAGCAGTGGACCAACTTCTTGCAATTATGTCAGGCCAAGACTATGACACACAAGGATATGCCGACGACCTTGTAGTCATTGTCAAAGGCCCTTGCCTCCACACTATATCCAACCTAATGCAAGGAGCTCTAAACACAATATTCAAATGGTGTAGAGAAAATGACCTGTCCATTAATCCGAGTAAGACGGTAATAGTACCATTTACAAGAAAACGGAAGCTTGAAAAGCTTACAGAACCAAGACTTAATGGACAAATAATACCGTTCTCAGAAGAGGTCAAGTATCTAGGGGTCACTTTCGACCAAAAGTTAACTTGGAACGCTCACCTGAGGAAAATTATACAAAAAGCGAAAATGGCCATGTGGTCATGCTGTCGAATGGCAGGAGCAAGATGGGGTATAAGACCCAAAATTGCTATGTGGTTATACACAGCGGTAGTGAGGCCCATTATAACCTACGCCTCCGCAGTCTGGTGTAACAAAACCAGCCAAAAGACGGCAATAGATACTCTAAACAGCCTGCAACGCATGGCTTGTTTAACAGTAACAGGCGCCTTCTCCTCGACACCGGGGGCGGCCCTCGATGCACTGCTGGACATTTTACCACTCCACTTGCAGGTGCAAAAGGAGGCCAAGCAGTGCGTCTACAGAATATGCACGCTAAACAGGCCAAAATGGCGCTCTCAAGCACTAACCAAGCTGAAGGCCTGGGTTTTTGCAAATAAAACCCTTAGCATGCCCACTGATGACACGCACACAGAATGTCAATTTATCAAACTGTTCTCAGTAGAAATACCTCCTAGAGACAAATGGACCAACGGCCAAATGTACTTTGAGGAGGGAAGCCATATTTGGTACACAGATGGTTCCAAGAAAGGCAATGATGTAGGATGTGGGATCTATGGTGAAAGACCTAAGCTCAGAGCTAGCGTCAGCATGGGCACACAGGCCTCAATCTTCCAGGCAGAAGTCTTCGCCATCAACAAATGTGCGGAGATCAACCTGGATAAAAACCTAAGACACCAACATATCTACATCAACTCAGACAGCCAGGCTGCTCTGCTGGCACTAGATTCACTTGAGTCAAACTCAAAACTAGTCCAGAACTGTAAAAACAACCTAAATGCACTGGCTAACTCCAACAAAGTCATACTTAGATGGGTACCAGGGCACTCCGACATTAACGGAAATGAAGAAGCGGACGAACTTGCTAGAAAGGGCGCAGACACAACCCTGGTCGGCCCAGAACCGTTCTGTGGAACCACAAAACGGGATGCATATTCTCTGCTCAGCAACTTAGAAAAAACGAGAGCAATCGATTGGTGGAAGTTCGTCAAAGGACAAAAACACTCGAAAGCTCTAATTAAAGGATTCAACAGCAAAGTTGCTAAGGAGCTTCTAGGGCTCAAAAGACACAAAACCTGCGCGGTGACTAGAATACTGACTGGACACTGCAAGTTGAACAAACACATGTTTCAAATAGGAAAGATACAAGATCCGACATGCAGGTTCTGCCAGGAGTCAGAGGAGACTGCAATGCACATTCTCTGTTCCTGTGGACCACTAATGTCAAAAAGAAGTACCTACTTAGGGCGGCACGTACTGCAACCCTATGAGGTACAGAACATTACGGCCCAAAGAATCTGGAATTTTCTGGATTCAACGGGCATTAGTAATGAGCTTTAAAGGGCCGTCACAATAGATCACTGTTTGGTCGACGTGACACTCAAAGGCCCACAACGCCCCAAATAATAATAATAATATCCCCTATTAGAAGGTCAAGTTCACAGTGACCAGTTGGAGGCATACTTTCGAACACAACGGTTGTGTCCCGCCCATTGTATGTTAACCGAATTAAATTTAATGATAATTCCCTGCATTCTCAACGCGAACGAACTTTACGTATAATTACTGAAGTACTCACCTAAATCAGGATAGAGTCGGGACGTAGGCTCTTCTTCGCTTTGTTTCTCCTTATCGTGCCACGCAGCCTTTGGAGAACTGAGCCTATAAATATAACCAAAAATTAGAACCTCATGTTTTGGTTAATAATATGTAGATACCAAAGATCTAGTCTAAGGAAAAAAACGTGCCTCGAAAATCAAGAAAATTTGATTCTCGTTCAGAGGGCGCTACTAGCTTTGACCTACTGTCGTATAGATGGCGTTGACGGTTTCGTTTGTTATTTAACAATTTTAACGCATATCAGTGAAAGAACATGGGTCAAAATCATAAAAATAATTAAATCAAATAAAAAAATAATTTATCCATATTTAAATACATTTTATCGTATTTTTATAAATCTTCATTTTTAGTTTTAAAGTGTGTCGACAGATGGCAGTGAATTTACTGGGGTTACAAAATTTACTATGACAGTACTGCTCTAGTATAAGTTACTCTATGGTAGATACAAATTTAAATGTTAACATGATGTTATGTAATAAAGATTTGCAACTTACCAACTGGCATGTTTCTCTGAACTGAGTTCTATATCTGAAACAAATTTGAAAGAATAGGCTAGATGACAAATTTTCATTAATGGTATCAATCGATCAGGTTTATTTTTAGGATCAAATGTCTATATGGGACCCATTGCATTAAAGCAATACAAAAGTCAGAAATAATAGTCAAAGCCCGACAGTCGTACTTCACTCGCGAAACGCTTCTAACAAAACGATAAGTGAACGTGACGTCAAGTTCATTGAGAGCCCATTTTGAATGTATGGACAAAATAAGAAAATTGCGTTTTTGTCGATGAAATATTGCGTTTATGTATATAGTTGCCGTACAATATTTTTCTGGACAAAATGTAAGAAATCGAATGGTACCCTTACTTTTTTCCTTTTTAAAAGTTGAAAAATTACTTAAGTTTTGAAACTTTCAAGTCCCGTATTTTTGTATTATTTCCATATATTATTTTAATTTCTACATTATTGTGATAAATTACTCATTTGCTATCCATGTTACTACATTTTGTTATTAAATTCAACATGTGTCATCAAAATAGTACATTGTGCAACATGGGGCGTAAGTTAAACATTGCAAACGAGAGTATAGTTAAATCGCGACGGCTTGCCGGAGCGATTTATAGACTCGAGTTTGCATTATGTATGTGTGAACCCGGCTTATCGCGAACATACATACATACATACACACAAACAGCCAGACGCGGCGGGGCTTTGTTTTATAAAGTTTCTTTCTTGGCTCCATACTTATATATTAATAAAGCAAACAAAATTATTAAGCCTTAATATAAATAACATTAGTAATTTTCAATTTAAAAACATATATGTCTAACATTGTAACCATACGCATGTAATCGGGAAGGAACCTCTTGAGACACAGGGAAACCTACTTTGTGAGCCAGGAACTAATGTTAAGTAATAATTTAAAGTTGCAATAAAGATTATTCTATTTATTTATAAGGGGTAGTGATGATTTTTCTAATGTAGGTAAGTAATGAAACTCACTGTTATTGTTGCTAAGGTTCCGTCGTCCGTCTGGGTCGTCGTTAGAGTTGACCTCCGTCCGCTCTTTTTCCGTCTGGGTAGGCACGTCTCTATGGTTCTGCTCGTCTAACGATCTGCGAAAACAAATACTTTCAAAATATTTATCAGTACGCCCGCACCCGCAACCGCCGCGGACACTCGTGCCTGAGGATGGATTCCCAAAGAATCCGAAACATGTCACCAAAAGCGACTAAAAATAATAGTGAGTAAAAACCGTACTGATAAATATTTTGAAATATGTCTCACGATAGTTTAAGTGCGACAAATACTTTCATTGTTTATAGTATAAAAAGTTTTTGGCAAAAAAATCATTAGCTTTAATAATATTGCATTGTCATCCGATTTACATATGTATGCAAAATTACAGCTCAGTTGGAAATTGGGAAGTGGGTCAAATTTAGCTTCTAAGATTTGACCCACACTAACTAAACTAAATGTTTAGTATTAAACAAATATTAATATTAATAATTAAATATTAATATTAATTAATATTAGGTCATTACGACTGGTTCACTATAAGGTAAAGAAAGAGTGGTAACTCCATACATCAGTTTTTGCGCTTTATTTCGTAGTCGACATAAAGTCTGTTTTTTTATTCCGTAGACTAAAATGACGTTTCATGTGTATGAGATGACATTACCACACGAAATGTCATTTTAGTCTACGGAATAAAAAAACAGAATATAGTCAAGTAGCGGAAATCTCAGCACTGATACTTGACAATAGATGTCGCGGCAAACAAAGAGTCTAATGCTCAACGTTTTTCAGCTAATATTATAACCAGAGTAACCGGTAAGATAGTTATTTTCAACTCTGTCAGCTTTTAACATTAGTTATAAATTGTGACGTTTTCAATCAAAAGGTACCACATTGTCGATTGTCAATAAGGTTGATTTCAAATTCAAGCTATATGGAAATAGCGCCTTATTGACAAGCGACAATACAGAATACAGAACTTTATTGGTAAATAAGTACCCTTTTGGTTAAGCATGGCACAATTGTATGCACTTTTCGTCAGTTGCGACACATTCGACATCTAGTGTCGAGTAGCAGTACTGAGAGTTCCGCTACTTGACGCTAGATGTAGACTACGAAATAAAGCACGTTTTGGTAAGAAAACTGATGTATGGAGTGAGCACTCTATGTCTACTTATATTACTCTAAGCAATAAGTACCTTAACTTAGCGGTTTCACTCACGTATTTTTAGTCACTCGCGCGACATGTTTCACTCAGGCACTGGTAGTGCTTGAAAATGGAGACCTAGGCCACAGAATAAGGGCCACGCACCGCCCCGCCCCGACTCGAATTACCTCGCCCCGCGACAGAAATCTGGCGGACTTCTGGCGTACTCTCAGTACTATTTTTAAGCAACTTACTCACACTATGACGCATGACGCGTGTACAGACGTGCCGTTCACACATAGAAACGAGTGATTTTTATGTATAGCGTGTCCGCCCTGTGCCTAGGCTCTCCGAAACATGTCGCGCGAGTGACTAAAAATACATGAGTGAAACCGCTAAGTTAGTTAAGTTAATATGTCTCGCGATAATTTAATTTCGACAATAACCTGTTTTGTGTTTCTGGTTCCGGCGTGGCGGTGTTCTTGGGACGCAGTACGAGGCGCTTTCTGCTCGGTTTGAGAGTCAGCTGGTCTTCTAAACTGGCGTCGTACTCTTCTAGACCGTCGAACAGTGATTTCTGTAAAAAAACACCGAATGTTTACATACAAATGTAAGATACATTGACGTATATTAATAAATAGTAAGTTAGTAAGTAAGCTCTTTATTTGCCATTTAACGCAAATAGTTAACGTTAAAAAAAGGTCATAAACATTATAAATTAAAAAACCGGCCAAGTGCGAGTCAGACTCACGCACGAAGGGTTCAGTACCATTACGGAAAAAAACAGCAAAAAAATCACGTTTGTTGTATGGGAGCCCCATTTAAATATTTATATTATTCTGTTTTTAGTATTTGTTGTTATAGCGGCAACAGAAATACATCATCTGTGAAAATCTCAACTGTCTAGCTATCACGGTTCATGAGATACAGCCTGGTGACAGACAGACAGACGGACGGACAGACGGACAGCGGAGTCTTAGTAATAGGGTCCCGTTTTTACCCTTTGGGTACGGAACCCTAAAAAGCATTACACATTTAGCTGAATATTCTTGGAGGCGACCAGTCGCAGCAGATGTAGCTCACATATTAGCCAAATAATGGAAACCTTGGCCCAAAAATGGCCTATTTATGCTTGAGCTACACCAACATTAAGTGTTTCGTGTAGTGTATTTTTTTGGTTACATCGAGCTAACTGGCTAGCTGGCGCGGTTGCACGGAGCGGGTTAATGAAAAATATATATATGAATGAAAAATAGTATGAGCATAGAGTAACTTATACTAGAGCGGTACTGTCATAGTAAATTTTGTAACCCCAGTAAATTCACTGCCATCTGTTGACACACTTTAAAACTAAAAATGAAGATTTGGATCAAAATCATAATATTTATGATTTTGACCCATGTTTTTTCACTGATATGCGTTAAAATTGTTAAATAACAAACGCAACCGTCAACGCCATCTATACGACAGTAGGCCAAAGCTAGTAGCGCCCTCTGATCGAGAATCAAATTTTCTTGATTTTCGAGGCACGTTTTTTCCTTAGACTGCATCTATCTATTACGGAGTTATATCTATTTTTGGTATGAGCGTTGCTAAGGGTGTTACCACACCAATCCAATACCACATGGAAGTGTCGACACATGCCATCGATCGATTGGTGCGGTAACACCCAAACTGGCGCGATTTTACCTACAATGGCACCCGCGTGCGTGCGCCCGCGAAGTGCACCCGCGCCAGCGGACGCCCTTAATAGCAACTTTATATACAATTTGCATACAAATTGCCCCATTTTGATTGTTTTTAAGTGCTATTACTCTATTGATGAATTTTTTAATGATACAACCTTATCGAATTAAAATATATATATGTAAATGTTAATAAAACGTAAATCATATTTTCTTGTACATTGAATCAATTTAGATTTTAAGCAATTATGTAAAATATTAAAAATCAAATTTTATTATTATATATGAATTTAATCATTTTATTGTCGACGTTAAATTTAATGGTTCCTAATCTAGTTAAAATGAAAAATATGTATTTTTGACGTGTCATGTTGCATGCAATATATATAAAAATAAATGTTGAAATATTATTGCTTTAGTATTTAGTATTAAGTTTTAGTTAATAAGTACATTGCTATATACCCTAACAGGGTTCATGTGAACACTTTAGCTGTAAAATGCTCTTTGTAAGACCTTCTGTAAACACATGATTATAAATGCAATAAATGAATTATGAATTAACGTTTACCTGAGGGTGCGAGGAGGCCCTGGGCAGCACTTTGAGCCGTGAGACAGAGGAGCCGACTCTGTAGTTCGCGTCGTTGGCCAGCACCGCCGCTACGGCCGCTGGATTTGTGGGCTTTAGAGCATCTTCCGCTGTTGTGGCTGAAAATACAACGATTATCAAAAAAACCCGGCCAAGTGCGAGTCGGACTCGCGTTCCAAGGGTTCCGTACATTACACAATTTTTAACAATGTATTTTTATTGTGAAACGTGAGTTTTCAGTGTGAAACGTGAGAGATCAAAAACTAAGTAATTAAGTCCAACTCACGCTTGACTGCACATTTCTAATAGGTTTTTCTGTCATCTATAGGTAAAGAACCGTTTTACGATTTTTTTTCAAAATTTTAGACGCAGTAATTTCGGAGATAAAGTGGGGAATGGTCATTTTTTCGCTATTTTCTTAAATAACTTCTAAACTATTTATTTTAAAATTACAAAAAATATATATTTGAGATTCTCAAAATGAGCTCTTTTATTTCATATGTAACACGATATAGTTTGAAAAACTTTATTTTTTAATTTTCCCATTTACCTCCCCAAACTGGCCCCAATGTTTAAAATTCATTTGTTTACGTTACATGCCCGTCTTTGGGTTACAAACTTACATATGTGTACCAAATTTCAACTTAATTGGTCCAGTAGTTGAGAAAATGGGCTGTGACAGACGGACAGACAGACAGACAGACGCACGAGTGATCCTATAAGGGTTCCGTTTTTTTTCCTTTTGAGGTACGGAACCCTAAACATATATTATCCAGAATTAGTTTCTAGAACATAGAATTAACTTTTTCTTGTTGCCATGGTTACGGTGGCCTGATTCACTCTATTGTCATATATATACTCATATGTGTGGGTAGAGAAATAAACAATCAGTCTTACAACTAGCTTACGTGTATTACTTGCTCCTTTGTCCCGGTACATTTTTTAACATGGCGCAGTCGGTAGGATACGAACCTACGCTCCCACAGGGAATCTGATTTCCAAAGAAATACTGGTTTTATTTAAATTTACTTACAAGTATCAGGGACCAAGTCTTTGAAGAGCGGTGAATCTCCGTAGGGGCGGGCGACTAGCGACAGAATCTGCTCGTGGACGTTTTGAGGGGCCGCTGATAGAACGCTCCTGAAACAATCACAGTAAATTTGTAGCCACAGTAAATTTACTGCCATCTATCGACACACGATTATAACTAAAAATAAACATATCAAAAAATGTATTTATATATGGATAAACGTTTTTTTTACTGCATTAATTATTTTTATATGATTTTGACCCATGTTCTATCACTGATATGCGTTAAAATTGTTAAATATCAAACGAAACCGTCAACGCCATCTATACGAGCGTAGGCCAAAGGTAGTGGCGCCCGCCATCTGATCGAGAATCAAATTTTCTTGATTTTCGAGGCACGTTTTTTCCTTAGACTGTGTCCATCTATTACGGAGTTATATCTATCTTTGGTGTCGGACAGCGCTCGTGGCATCGCGGTAAGAGCGTGCGACTTTCAATCCGGAGGTCGCGGGTTCAAACCCCGGCTCGTACCAATGACTTTTCGGAAATTATCGATACTTATTTACCAGTCGCTTTTCGGTGAAGGATAACATCGTGAGGAAACCGGACTAATCCCAATAAGGCCTAGTTTACCCTCTGGGTTGGAAGGTCAGATGGCAGTCGCTTTCGTAAAAACTACTACGCAATTTATCCAGTTTGCATGTCCTTGCTCCTTGCTATGATGCCCACATGATGCCATAACCGGACCATGAAAAAATGCCCGGTCGGTGATAAAGACAAAGCATGCCACTATTTTCTCTTTCCTCTTATAGGAATCGCAATAAGACTATCCTTCTCCATCAAAGAGTGTCAGGCCCTTGAATACTCGTATTTGTCTTTTCTATTGAACTCCACTTTAGTTAAAAATAAATCCACTATGCCTGAAATTAAAGTTTGTATACTCACTGTCCCATGAAGCTATTATTCGTGCCGAATGTCTGTTGCGTGCCTAGACCACCCAGGCCGCCCAGACCACTCGTGTTGAACATACCACCGCCTAATCCACCTCCTAGACCATCTGTAAACAAAGCAATATTGTTTTTATTATGCGTAACACTAACAAGCAAAAAACTGTACCGATATGTTTTTTTTTACAAAAAAAAAGCCTCATAAAAAATTCAATCTATGGCGAAACGATGAAAACGATGTATTCCCATTTGTCCCCGTATTTGTCTCGTAGATTAGACGCTACGGTGGATAGGAAAGAACGACACAAACATACCCTTATGTTTCCTTTGTGTATTTATGAACAAGTATTATGCTTAGCGATGCTTTTTAGGGTTCCGTACCCAAAGGGTAAAAACGGGACCCTATTACTAAGACTCCACTGTCTGTCTGTCCGTCTGTCACCAGGCTGAACCGTAATAGCTAGACAGTTGAAATTTTCACAGATGATGTATTTCTGTTGCCGCTATAACAAATACTAAAAACAGAATAAAATAAATATTTATGTGGGGCTCCCATACAATGTGATTTTTTTGCGTAATGGTACGGAACCATTGGTGCGCGAACAGAAATAAGGCTAGGAACATACCACATATTAAAACACAACAAAAGGTAACAAAATAAATTCGCGATAGACCCGTTTGTAAATGTGTTCTAATATGTGTTCAAAACGCGAAAGTTTTAAATGTTATAGGAACATACCAGTTTTAAAGGTGTTCTGTTGCTGCGGCTGCTGGAACATTGACCCACCGCCTAGCGATCCGAACGCGGGCCCGGCGGGCTTCGCTTGGAACGTGTTCGCGCCCAGACCGCCACCTAAAAAATCAACACAATAGGGATGATGACACATGTTGAATTTTATAACAAATTCTAGTAACATAGATAGCAAATGAGCAATTTATCACAGTAATGTAGATACTAAAATAATATACAGTACCGGCCAATATATCACCTCTATGTTTTTACGGTATAACTTTTTTTTATATTTGTGAGTGACTTCCACCTCACTGCTTTAGGTAGTCTAGTAGTATTCCTTTGTTCGGGCGATGAGAAAAATTTGTCTCATGTAATGGTTTCATCATAGAGGTTTTTTTTTTATGTATTGTTAACTTCATTTTTTTACTAGAGGTTTTTTACTAATATGCTGTGTATCCTATTGTAATTCATTGCAATATTCATCATATATTTGTATAAAATGACAGTAAAATATGCAATCAACAAACTAACCTATATTGTTTACTCTATACAAGCTCATACAAAAACACTCAAAGATGATATATTATTGGCCGGTACTGTATTGAAATAATACAAAAATACAGGACGAAAGTTTCAAAATTTAAGTAATTTTTTAACTTGCAAAAAGGAAAAAGGTAAGTATACCATTCGATTCCTTACATTTTATCCAAAAAAATATTGTACAGCAACTATTACATAAACGCAATATTTCATCGACAAAAACGCAATTTTCTTATTTTGTCCATACATTCAAAATGGGCTCTCAGTAAACTTGACGTCACTTTTACTTATCGTTTTGTTAGAAGCGTTTCGCGAGCGAAGTACGACTGTCGGGCTTTGACATCATTTCTGACTTTTGTATTGCTTTAATGCAATGGGTCCCATATAGACATTTGATCCTAAAAATAAACCTGATCGATTGATAGCATTAATAAAAATTTGTCATCTAGCCTATTCTATAGCACACTAGCGACCCGTCCCGGCTTTGCACGGGTTACATAAAACCTTAACAAATTGTGCCATTTTCAACCAAAAGGGTACGTATTGTCGCTTGTCAGTAAGGCGCTATTTCCATATAGCTTCAATTAGAAATCAACCTTATCGACAAGCGACAATGTGGTACCTTTTGGTTGAAAACGTCACAATTATACACCCAAACCTTCCTCAAGAATCAATCTATTGATAGGTGAAAACCGCATCAAAATCCGTTGAGTGATTTTTGAGTTTATCGCGAACATACAGGCAGAGAGACGCGGTGGGGGGACTTTGTTTTATATGTAGTGATTACTAGGAAACGCTAAATGTGGTATTTTCTATAAAAAGGGACCTTATTGTCAATGGCGCTTATGCCATTATAAACGATGCTCCGATATAAATACAATGCTGCGCGACGCTGTGCGGCGTAAGCGCCATCGACAATAAGGTCCCTTTTCATAGAAAATTCCCCAAATTAGAGATTGCAGGCCAAGTACGCACTAGGATTCGGACAAAATATGGTGCTGAAAATTTGGAATTCAGTCTCCTTTCGAAGATATGAGATATTGAGAATAAAAACGATTAATAACTTAACCCTTTACCAGGCTGAGGGATATATATTTCCCAGATACGGTACGTCAAACATGTGTTCTTCGACGAATAAGACTGACATTCGATTGTCATTTTTGAACTGTCAGCCTGGTAAAGGGTTAAATGTTAAAACATAACATGTGTTAATACGTGACTTGCGGCTAAGGTCCACTTTCAGCAATGTTGTATGGAAGTCCATTTCCGGCGCTCTATTTATAATATTTCAGCGCACATTTGAGAAAAATATTTTCTAAACTTTGCTAGTAATTCAACATTTTTTTGTCCATATAACATCAACCCTTTATAAGGAATAGGGTGTCAGAAATTATGCAAAATTGAACCCAATCACTTTAAAATAAAGTTCAAAATCAGGTGGGAAATATATTCCTTCTGCCTTAGGCCTTAGCCACTTTCTAATTTATTTTTCCAATGTGTATAACGTCTTACATTTTGCTTAATGAGAGAGTGAGACGCAATAACAAGGTAGACTTAGGGCCGATACAGACGGATTACAAACAGACTTCAATTGTGCCATTTTCAATCAAAAGGGTACTTATTGTCGGTTGTCAATAAGACGCTATTTCCATACAGCTTCAATTTAAAATCAACCTTATTGCCAAGCGACAATGTGGTACCTTTTGGTTGAAAATGTCACAATTTGTATGAGAACTGCACGCCGACTCGTCGGCGTGCAGTTCTGATACAAGTTGCAGTCGGGTTGCAGCTTAGAAAGGCTTAAGAGTCCCCAAGCCTGACCAGTAATATATGATCACTGTCAAGAGGGCGCTGTTCATTCTCATGTAGGTGACGGTTCAGTATAGTATGAAAAAATTTGTTCCAGTGAAATTCCGCAACATGGCGCGTGATCATATATTCCTGGTCAGGCTTTAGCTTCAGTTTATAAAACAAACGAAATAGAGCAAAAACAAGTTTTGTATGAAAAACTTAAATTCGCTGTATTTTTTTTACTTTGGTATCTGAAGCTACATTAACTAATTACAGACATAGATATACCTTATCCTATTGTAAGTACAAAGTTTCAGAGCAATCTAGCTAGTCGTTTTAAAATGAGAGCGGAACTACGTTTGTATGGAGAACCGAGCTTGCCGGAGAGCCTTAAAATGTTAGGAAAATGTGACATTTTTAACCAAAAGGTACCACATTGTCGCTTGTCAATAAGGTTGATTTCAAATTGAAGCCATATGGAAATAGCGCCTTATTGACAACCGACAATAAGTCCCCTTTTGATTGAGAATGGCACAAATAATGGTTCTAGAAATCTTACCGAGCGTGGGCTGGTTAAAGCCGAAAGTAGGTTGTGTTGCAGGCTTGCCAAATGTATTGTTGGCCCCAAACAGACCGCCTGCAGTACTCGTCGTTGTTCCGAACCCTGATGTGTTCAGGGAACCAAATGCTGTTGAAAGAAATACACGTTATTTTAGATTTTTCTCGAAAATGGACGGCAAAGTCGACGTTGCCGGTTAAAAAGTAGTTCGCGAAATTCCATTATTTGTCGAGTTCCAAACTTTTTAAAAGTTGAAGTGGTCATATCAAATGAAGGCAAAGGTCCATTAAACAGCCAAACAGATAATCAGTACTTATTATTATAATGTTGGTACCGCGACTATGTAGGTGTTTCAAATAGGTTGGCGTATTTTCAGCAGTACTTACACTTCCATTTTTAATAAAAAAAAAAAAAACGGCGGCAAAGCAAATCTTCTTGACTAAATGATTTGTTTCTGCTACCCAAAGGTTCTCTGGAAGAGATCGCTCTTCAGCGATAAGACTGCCTGTTGTCTACCTCTATCCTTAATCAATTGTTTCTGTAAACTATCTTTTACTGAGGTGTACCAGTAAAGAGTATTCTATCTATCTATCTATCTTTTAACTTTTTTCTGTGAAAATATATACATAAGAACGTTGCTTCTGTAAAATATTTCTATTATATTTGCATTTATTGCGCCATTTTTGAGAAAAGCACTATATATGACTCGGCTGGAAGGCTACTTGCTGGCTTCGGATTCAATTAAACGGACTCCCAAGGTCGTCCGTTTAATTAAATCCTCAGCCAGCAAGTAGCTACTTCCGAGCCTCGACAATAATGTACTATTATCTATTATTGTTGTATTTACTTTTCTAAAGGACTAGGGGGGCAAGCCAAATGACAAAATTCTTTAAAATGTTCTATTGAGATTACAGTTTACTTCAAATTGAAGCTATATGGAAATAGCGCCGTATTGACAACCGACAATAAGTACCCTTTTGGTTGAGAATGGCACAAATTACGTTCCTTCTTACCGGTACCCGAGATCAAAATTATTTAGTTCGCGTTCGATTTATTAAACCGGTTTTTAATGAACGAAACAATATAACGGTTTTGGAACGATGTTAACAGGTATTTTAATACCGGTTCCGAGCCCTGGGGACAACACCTACTGCTACGCGGCTACGAGCAGCTACGCACTCGTAGCGGATACCAAAGTCAAGCGTAGCACAGCTCTGGCTTTTACGCCGTAGTTTGAACAGCTGCCATCAGATATATCGAAGCGGCCGAGATGTTCACAAATATCTAAACACTCTAGACGTTAAGTGCATGTTCAGATATTTTTGAGCACGTTGGCCGCTCTGATATATCTGATGAGACCATAGCTGGACTATAAACCCCGTTTTTTTTTTCAAGTTTAGAAATTTTATAACCACAAAAGTAGTGGTAACTTTTATCCTCCAATATTAAATCTGATTAACTATGCACAGAATTATAGTGTTGTTTACATATAATTTTACAGCAATATTAGATATCATCCTAGCAGTTTGGAAGAAAAAGTTAAAATCCAGGTTTGAGGGAAGAAAAAAATCAAATCTTAAAGACCGGACAAGTGTGAGTCGGACTCGCCCACTGAGGGTTCCTTACTTTTTAGTATTTGTTGTTAGAGCGGCAACAGAAATACATCATCTGTGAAAATTCCAACTGTCTAGCTATCACGGTTCATGAGATACAGCCTGGTGACCGACAGACAGATAGACGGACATTGGAGTCTGAGTAATAGGGTCCCGTTTTTACCCTTTGGGTACGGAACCCTAAAAAACGGGGTTTATAGTCCAGCTCATACTCATCAGATATATCAGAGCGGCCAACGTGCTCAAAAATATCTGAACATGCACTTAACGTCTGTTGTTAAAGTTGGTATATCGTACCGGGTGCAGCTTGTCCGAAGGCGGACGCCTGCGTGGCGGGCTTGGCGCCGAACAGGCCGCCGCCCGACCCGAACGACCCGAAGCCCGAGCTGGGCGTCGCCCCGAACCCGCTCGTGGCTGGCTTGGCACCGAACAGGCCTGCGCTTGGCTGAAATTAAAAAAAAAAGTTATAGCAGTGTGAGTGTGACGACAGCGACTCATAATTCCGTACCTCAAATTTTACTTTTACCAAGGTTGCGAAACTCCTCGATTCGGGCAAACTCGGCTCCGTTCGGCTCAGCATTGCCCCGAGCAATTATTATGGTTGGCACAACTTGACGTCCTTTTGCGTGCACGACCACAGATAAGATAATGACTTGAATTTTGACAACCCTAAATAGCCGAAAGGGATAGTGCCATATATTAGAAAGGGATAGCATGATTTGACCGTTAACCGCTGTTAAACTTCGGTTTTGTAGGAAGTTTCCTTTCTGTACGGTAGTACTATTATTTATTCTGTACTTTTACGAGCAGTCTCAAATGTTTTTTTAACACAGTTGCTCAAAAAGTGGTACTTTTTGTGGCTGCGTAGCGTGCGAGAAGCTCAATTTCTCGAACTAGTGCTTTTTACTTTTTAGTTCCAAACTATAGTTTCGAAACGCAGTTTTAATGTAATTTAGCTTGAGCAGGTACTGGGGCCTCACTCGTTACTCCTCGGTGTCGTTGAGCAACCCGCGCCGGGCCCGCGGCGGCCGCGGCCGGGGCGCGCACGAGTATGAAGGTATCGCGGGCTGTATAGCTTGAGCAGGTACCAGGGCCTCACTCGTTACTCCTCGGTGTCGTTGAGCAACCCGCGCCGGGCCCGCGGCGGCCGCGGCCGGGGCGCGCACGAGTATGAAGGTATCGCGGGCTGTATAGCTTGAGCAGGTACCAGGGCCTCACTCGTTACTCCTCGGTGTCGTTGAGCAACCCGCGCCGGGCCCGCGGCGGCCGCGGCCGGGGCGCGCACGAGTATGAAGGTATCGCGGGCTGTATAGCTTGAGCAGGTACCAGGGCCTCACTCGTTACTCCTCGGTGTCGTTGAGCAACCCGCGCCGGGCCCGCGGCGGCCGCGGCCGGGGCGCGCACGAGTATGAAGGTATCGCGGGCTGCGGCAGCTCAACTATCAAGGGCTGTATACGTACTTTTGGTTTTGGTTTGGTTTGGGGGTATGATTCTACTAATGATATATTAATTTATTATTTTTTCGCAATTGTATTAAAAAACGTACTATTTTAACACACTTGTTCAGAGCGTGAAACTTATTGAACTACTTTTAGGCTCGTAATCCTAGATATTAAATCCGCGTGCATTTTTCATTATAATTATCGAACTTGTGCAATAATGTACGATAATCCGATTCACACTTTTTTTATTTTACTTTTTCCAACTGTTTTAACGATCAAAATTGGGGCATTTTCTATGAAAAGGGACCTTATTGTCGATGGCGCTTACGCCGCACAGCGTCGCGTGGCATTGTATTCATATCGGAGCATCGTTAATAATGGCGTAAGCGCCATCGACAATAACGTCCCTTTTTATAGAGAATACCACAATTTTATTAATATAGTTGTGTTTCTTCCTCGCAAGTTTGTTGAAAAACGTCGTATGAAACACGTGTGCATTGATCATTACACACAACACATCGGCTTTCTTATTGCGTGCACAATATCCCCTCGCGTGAGATGACCAACTTATCACACTTGTATCATAATGTACTATTACAAGGTTCTTGATGCAAACTGTTCTAAGTAGGTGCTTAAATAGTTATTTCTCTACTAATAATAAATTACCTGTGTGGCTGTGTTTGTCCCGAACCCTCCAAAAGTAGATGTGGCGGTGCCGAAGGTAGGTGTCTGTGTGGTCGTCGCTCCGAACAACCCAGTGCCTGTAGAAAATATAGATGATTTTGATCTAATTTTTATATAATTTGATTAAGAGCTCATCAACGTGCTCGCTAGCGCCACTGCTTAATAATTGTGATTATTTCGTGCCCCCCCCCCCTTGTCTCAACGTCACATTTTCTTGAACCCCCCTCCCTAAATATGTGACGTAATAATTGGATGACCCCTTATACATACAGACCCCAGTGATTTTTAGGGTTCCGTACCCAAAGGGTAAAAACGCCGCTATAAGAACAAATATTAAAAACAGAATAAAATAAATATTTAAGTGGGGCTCCCATACAACAAACGTGATTTTTTTACCGTTTTTTTGCGTAATGGTACGGAACCCTTCGTGTGCGAGTTCGACTCGCACTTGGCCGGTTTTTTTACTTATTAGCATTGTCATATCTTACCAACGGTGGAGGTGGCCCCGAAGGCGGGTTTGTTGGCGCCGAATAAGGAGTTGGTTTGCGTCGTGTTTTGCGGGGCGCCGCCGAACGAAAATGTGCCTGAAAGAAGTAATTATTGTTTTTAATTAGGGAGTAAAATTAAACTTGCCCGGAAGAGATCGCTTTTTAGCGATAAGACCGCCTATTGTTACCAAGTTATAATTTTCTTCAAAATTTTCATTGTAATTTTACAGGTAAAATGTATTGTTACTGCCTTTATTGGAGCAATAAAGAATATTTACTTAATTACTTAAAGCCTGACTAGGAATATATGACCACGCGCCATGTTACGGAATTTCACAGTAACTAATTTTTTTATACTATATGAACTGACATGAGAATGAACAGCGCCCCCTTGACAATGATCATATATTACTGGTCAGGCTTTACCTTAAATATTATGATATTCTGTCATTGAAGCTATGTCGAATATTAAGAGGCCGGTGTCGATTTTAGTCGCAAAAATGTAAAATTGATAGATTTAGTCGGTGAAATTGTACACCTTTTGTTACCAAATTGAAATAACAAGTACTGGTTTCTATTAGCACGTCTTCTTATCTTACCTTTTATCAGATCAATTTTTTGAAAACAGACTCACTAAATTAGTAATGTTTGCTTTTCTGATGGACGTTTAGGTAAACGCGCGTAAAGTACTGATTTTGTCGCTCATATTTGTAAATTTCGTAAAGTTTGGACGGCTAAACATGGTAATTTTGTATTACACATATCCTGTACTTGACATATATCAGACTACATTTTTATTATTATGACTTTGAAGTAGTGTAAATGAAAGTTAGACGAAATCAATTTTCTCCAGAAATTACTTCAAAACAAGTGGGAATTTCTCTGAAAATCGACTTAATTTCTACGTAATTTTGATACTTAAACAATCTACAAGATTTGCTGAAACTATTCTTATACATCAATTTGTATAATTTATCACCATAAATTTTTGATGAATTTTTAAAAACTACCCCTTCTTTTCATATATTACCGGAACGCACGCTCGCGACCTCATTATTAAAAGGCAAGATGAGAAGACGTGCTAATAGAAACCAATACTTGTTATTTAGGTATTACGTAACAAAACGTGTATAATTTTAACGACTAAATCTATCAATTTTAAATTTTTGCTCCAAAATCGACTACGGCCTCTTAAGGCCGTTCCATCGGTTTGCCGCTGTCACTCACATTTCGCAAGAAAGAACGGGAAAGAACATGCGCGCCAAGTGGCAATTTTAATCGAATTTTTAACCGCCTTCATGTCGATTTTTATTTATTTTAAAAATGTTACCTTACAATATCGAAATTCGAAATCTATGAAATTACTATTTGTTAAAATTGTTTTTTCTTCTTTTTTTGTTTATAGTATCACATAATAAATAATCGAGTAAAGTTTGATTAAAAGTGCGACTAAGAGGTTACTTTGGGAGTTAATTGTATCGAGCGAAGTGTCATAATTCGTGTATCGGAAGCTATGTTATTAAATATAATATAGTCAAGAACGACATATATTTATTTATTTATTTATCATTTATTGCAGACAACATTGGTCCATATACATAATAAGCATAACACAATAAGACAACAGTTGCAATTATAATAAGAATTAAAATAAAATTATAAAATTAAAATTATTAAAATTAAAATTATGTTAAAATTAATAATAAATAAATCTTGACATTTAAATTTAATAGATTGATCATAATAATGGATACTGGTACTAATAATAATAGATTGATTAAATTCTGATTAAAAAAAAAATATTTATTCCACGTCTACGAATATCAACGCCTCTTAGAAAAACATGATCATATAAGGAGATTTTTCGCCTTCTGGCTCAGGGAACCACCTTAAGTTAAGTTAAATATTTCTAAACTCAATCCGGGCCAAAAAATCAGTTTTTCTAAATCCCTCGGGATGTAACCGTAATGGATAACACCGGGTACTCACTGTTGTTCCCGAAGCCGGTGTTGGCGGCGCCGCCGAACACGCCCGCCCCCGCCCCCGCCCCCGCGCCCGCGCCCGCCCCCGTGCTCGTCGTGGCCGGCGCACCGAACGCTGCAACACAACACTAGTTTAGTACATTGTTAGTCCTCTGTCCGTCTGTCTGTCACCAGGCTGTATCTCATGAACCGTGTTCTCAACTCAACTCAGTTGACATTATCACAGATTATGTATTTCTGTTGCCGCTATAACAACAAATACTAAAAAGTACGGAACCCTCGGTGGGCGAGTCCGACTCACGCTTGTCCGTTTTTTTTTTGTCACTGGCGTCATAAAAGAAATGTAAATGTGAACATTTACAACTTGAGGATGAATCCTAGCTCTCATAAAAGTCATAAATAAGTACTTAGGGTGGATTGTGCCTTCCTGAAAATTTTGGTCGAGTTAATTATAAATAAATAAATAAATAATGTACCTAGTAGTTAAGTATTTATCATAGCCATAAGCCATACTAACAGTTCTGTGGATGAAATTTATCTGAAATAAAGGATTAATAAATAAATAAATGTGCCATTTTCAATCAAAAGGGTACTTATTGTCGGTTGTCAATAAGGCGCTATTTCCATACAGCTTCAATTTGAAATCAACGTACAATGTGGTACCTTTTGGTTGAAAATGTCACAAATATACAAGATACTTACTGGAACCGCCGAATAGTGGCTTGTTCTCCTGCGGCTGATTGAAACCAAACACGCCGCCACCTTGCGCCCCCTTGCGGCCCGCCGTGTAGTCCTCAAGTCTCAATTCTTCCAAAGATTTGTTCTCGTATTCCTGTCGAAAGAGAAACATTATAAACAGGGGTTTACAACTTATATTTCAAGTTTCCAAAATATAAAAGCTCGTACAGAGTGGCATTGACTGCCGGACACCAATATACTTAATGATGTGAGTGCGATAAAGATAGGATACTTTGCTGTTTCACTCACGTATTTTTAGTCACTCGCGCGACATGTTTCGGAGAGCGTAGACGCCCGCCCGTCGTGACCGCTACTCACTCAGGCACTGTTATTGCTTGAAAATGGAGACCTAGGCTCTCCGAAACATGTCGCGCGAGTGACTAAAAATACGCGAGTGAAAGTTAAGCTAAGTTAGTATGTCTCTATTACTCCGTTTATATTGATTTTTCAAATAAGTGTATTTGCTAGGGAAAACATGTCGCAATTTGCTGGCGAGGCGATGGATCTGCGTGGGTCACTCGAAACGCGCACTTGCTAAAAACAATTTCACATAAAATAAAATAAACCGGACAGACTATATATGTTGTTGGTACACAACAAGCTGCCAGTCTCTATAACAGAAGCGTTAACGCTTAGTTCCTTTAAAGCAAGGCTAAAAACTGGCTAATCAAGCAAAGTTTTTACAGTTTTAAAGAATTTATAGATTATAAAGAATAGTTAATAGTGTAACATGTATAATAGATTATAAAGAATAATGTAATATTGAATTGTTTAATAAAAAAATATATTTATTAGTGATATAAATCAAAAATAGGTGATGTGTAGAAATAAGTAAAAAAATTGTTACCTGTAATATCTTACTACCAATCAATTATGTCTATGTCTTACGATAGTTTAAATTCGATGGAAGATCTATCTGTCTATGTTTGAAATGAGACAGTCCTTTAACAAACTATTGTAGCCGGCGATAAATATTGCACATCAGAATTTCGGTTTCGTAGAGTGGTGTCTTTTTCTAAAGACCGATGTGCAATATTAATCGCTGGGTACTGTACGAAACTTTAGTTGGATCACAGATTTAATATATACGCTAGATGACGCAAATATCATGATTTGTATTGAAACCAAGCATGCCGACTTTTACATACAAAATTTACGCATAATATAATTTTAAAATAACTTACCTGTGATAGGAAATATGTGTTTGGGTGCTCGCAATTTTTGGGCCGTTGCAGTTAATTATCAGGCAACGCGGCATTTTTTAAGTTTTCACGGACGTCCGGCTGCAACGCGCTGACAAGCGTGGACTCATGGACTGTCATGAGCGACGTCAACCCCGAGGATTTCTCGGGGTTCGGACACGCGAAGTAGATGCATTTGCGTCATCTATGGTATATTTATATCTGTGAGTTGGACATGTTACCTTCATACAAGTGATGCAATGGTGCTTGATGTTGATGTTCTGTGATGTCCCGGACTTGACGACCACATCGGTGCCAACCACTGGGTTGTATTTAGCGTGAGCTGTGCCCGTGGCCGTCTGTTGCTGTCCGAAACCTCCTGTAGATAAAAAAAACAATTAGACAAAATCTAAAACCCGGCTGAATAGTTAACTTCGTTAACACATACATAGCGAGCGAGGAAATTTCCTCGCGCGGCAAACGCCCGGCCTCACCTGAGCCAATTTGCTCGGCAAGATGGCTTCATTCAGTCAGCTGTTCAAAATGGCGCCGCACGTACTGACTGCCGCCGCTTGCGTTTCTGTTATTTTGCTTTTAAAGCAATTCAAAAGAAAAGGAGGAAGAAAAGAAGGAATCATAGGATTTTTTCGTGTTTTGACAACTTTTGACGTAAGTACGAACAAAATAATCACAAGCAGGAAATCGCCTCGCGACGCTGCTCGCTATGTGTGGACCCGGCTATAGTCGGGCGCATTGCCTCGGACGAGGCACGTCTCCAGCGACCGAGTTGCTTCGCTCGGCGACTCAGGTTATTCCCACTGTGAGTCCACCTCGTTGTTACCTCGTTAGTGAATCGGCTAACGAGTATACGTACCGGCATTGTTGCCGAACAGCGTGCCGCCCATGTTGGGCTGCTGGCCGAACATGCCGCCCGCGGCCGGCGCGGCGCCGAACAGCGTCGAGCCGGCCGCGGGGCCCGCCGTGCTGGTCGAGGTGCCGCCGAACCCGAAACCTGCCACCAGATAACACCACACATTCATAACAAACCAAAACAATCTAATAGTACATTATGATACAAGTGTGCTAAGTTGGTCATTACACACGAGGCGATATTGTGCGCGCGAGCTGTAAGGGAGCGCGCAATAAGAAAGCCGATGTGTGTAATACTAAAAACAGAATAAATATTTAAGTGGCAAAGAATAATTTTTTTGCCGTTTTTTGCGTAATACGGAACCCTTCGCGCGCTAGTCCGACTCGCACTTGTAAATACTATTTTCTCATATACTATTTTTTCATCCCTCATTTATATAGAACTTGTCCTATTACAGCTCTTGAAGTATTAACAGATTGAAAATAATTAAACTATTTTACCAGCTGGTTTCGCCTGGAAGGGCTGCTGCTGCTGCGCCCCAAACAGCGGAGCAGGCTGCGAGGCTCCGAACAGGCCCCCGCCTGACGAGCCCGCCCCAAACCCTCCGAAGCCTCCTCCTGAACCGAACCCAGATGTGTTTGTTGAGCCAAACACTCCACTTGAAGGGTTGGTCGCCCCAAACAAACCTAGGAAAATGTTTAACTTTATTGTAAGGCAGCATGCAGATTCTAAAACTAATAATAATTGATGATTTCATTAATGTTTAACTCAGTGGTCTCCAAACTACCCGCCTATGAGCTTGCTGATTCATAATGCCATTTTCTTAATGCCCTTGGGAGTCATAAGACTCATAGCAGATTCAGTGATTAATATACAAATGTTAGAGAGACTTTAAATAATTACACGATTTAGACTCACTTGTTTTAGTTACTCGCGCGACATGATTCGGCAGTACGCAATACACGATCGTCGTGAACGCTGCTCGCACTATTAGTGCTTGAGAAAGGAGACCTAGGCTCTCCGAAACATGTCGCGCGAGTGACTAAAACAAGTGAGTATAAACCGTGTAATTATTTAATTTTAAAATGTCTCACAACAGTTTAAATTCGATTAGAGAGACTCTTGAGACTGCCATCTGAATGATCTCTTTGGCCAACCTTCTTCCCAACTTATCTGGGGTCAGGTCTCCTTGTACAGTCAAGTGTAAAAATATGGGTGCATATAACTTACTTAAAAAAATATGTCCCATAGTTCTTAATTCCCTGACATAAGAGCTATGGGATATATTTTTGAGTATGATGTTGTGTGCACCCATATTTTTACACTTGACTGTACATATGCGCCACAGAGCTCTGTTCTACGACCCGCCTATGAGCTTGCTAATTCATAATAATGCCATTTTCTTAATTCGTTACCGTCTATTTTCGATTGTGGCCCTCGGGTCAAAAACTGGAGCCACTGCTTTAACCGACCCCTAATACAATATGTATTGTACATAATACACATCATCGGTGGACTCAGCAATGAGGCTGCGGACTGGACTGCAAGCGGGGCGGCCGCTGTCGTCCAAAACAGATTCATTTTGATCGAATCGCGGGAATCACCGCTCGCGGCACCCGGCACCGAGCGGCACGATCAAAATGTATCTGTATTGGACGGCAGCTTTACAATAGCCAGCTAACTTACCACCTCCGGCCGCGGGCTGCGCGGTGGCCCCAAAGGCCGGCGGGGCTCCGAACGCGCTGTTGGTGGTGCTCTTGAAGCCCCCGCCGAAGGGGGAGGATGTTGTTGCACCCGCATTGAAGGAGCCTGGAATATTTGAAATGTTCTTCAATATATGTCAAAACACTTCTTTAGTCTAACCACCATAGACATTCTGTTTCTTGTATAAAAATGTATGTAACTTTTTAAAATTTTATTTTATGCCGATCTCAAGAATCGGCGCAGGCAAGTTTGTAATTAAGTTAACGTTTATTTCAAGCTCGTGGCTCATAATATTGTTAGTTATGTTATGAACAATAAAGCTTAAGAAACGATGTTAGTAACAACGTTTTAGGAGGCTGCCATCTGACTTTCCAACCCAAAGAAAAAAATAACCCTTTTTGGGATTAGTCTGGTTTCCTTCACTTAAAAGGGATTTGAAATGATATTTCATATGTAAGTTCAAGAAACATACGGTTTCAAACCCGCAACCCCTGGTTTGATACTACCAACTAAAGTAGCCAGTCAATTATAGGCATCAAACAATATTTAGTACTATTCCTCAATACTGCCTAAAATAATACATATTACATATTGGCCACTATCGTACGAAAATTGAAAGTCACTTTTTGATATGAGATTAGCTTAGGAGTGGCGTACTCGAATAAAGGCATGATGACTCATTCCATGTTACTTACCGAAGCCCGAGGAATTGGCTCCGAAGGTTGGTTTCTGGAACATTGTGGCCAAGGTGCTGCTTTCCTTCTGGTACACACTTACACCGTCTTCAGAGTGAAGTCATGGTTGATCTGTAGGAAATCACAAGGATAAATATAACTATTCAATAAAAAGAATTAAAAACTTCCTGGGCTAATCATAAGATTTTGTGCCAAAGATGGGATTGCTCTGGTTTCCTCACGATATTTTTCTTTGCCAAAAAGGGACTGCTAAATAATAATTGAACATTAAAGGTCACATAGGATTCCTCGAGGAGCTGGGCTGGTAGGACTAGCCCACCCCCCTGTCACGCTAGACGCTAGTTGTCGAGTTGCGGAAAGTCACCTGAACTACAATACAATACTATATCATTTATCATTTATTCCATTGTAATCATGTTCATTTGTACATACTGGTCTTACATATTGGTCAAGTAGGTACATGATACCCTGCTAGGGTGTACAATATTGGATCTTAAACTACTTATTTTGAACTTATACCTAGTTTTAATTTCTTATATAAACTTTTAAATAAAATAAAATAGTGTCAAAAAAAAATAACAATAATAATAAGATAAAACTAATTCATGCGTTAATCATTAATAATCATAAATTATATTCATAGTCATATACTACGGGTATGACCTTGAGCCTTGAGGCTATGAGACAGGCTGAGCGTAGTTTAGGAGCCAGAGCAACCTGAATTGTATATTTCTTAGCTAAGGTCTATATTGTCAACTGTATTTTAGGATAATTTTGCCTGCTTAACATTTCTGAAGTGTGAAAGTTAATTAAAAAGTAGTACAGTGGAGGAAACGAGGGAAGGCCTTTGCCCAGCAGTGGAACACTAAACCAGGCTAATAAAAAATAAAAAAAAGTTAATTAGCCTCAAAATGTTTTGCACAAAAGGCACTATATAGACAGGTAGGTTTTTTATTTTTGTGTTTTAAGTACTAGCCAGATGCAGCTCAAAACCGGGACAAATAGAAGAAGAGGGGGAGGCCTTCTGCCCAGCAGTGGGACACAATAGGCTCACAATAATAATAATAACTACTAGCACTTCAATATGCCTCCTAAGTTTAGGGGTAAATCAAACATTGCTCATTTTATAAGTACAAAAACATCTATGTTAAATATAGAAGTAATAGGAATGCTGATTAAGCTAATTGAATGCATTGAAATGCATTACTCATCTCATTTATTTATGAAATATAACCTAACTAAAACAATTGTTTTCAATAAAATATATTAAGTAAATACTGCATTTAGAAGATGTTATCACATTTTTCGCAAATGAAGCTAAACCTATACAAATAAACTTAGATTTGAATGTTTTTGCATCTTTTACGCAAAATTTTGCGATGTGTATATATTACTCGACCAAAAAAACGTGGTGCAGGGAACCTACTACGATTAAAGAAAAAAATCTAAACATACCTTCAATATTTAACAATGACTAAAATATTTGTATCATATTAAATCTAAACAAACTTTCAGAACCCCAATTTACAAAATAAATACACTATTTTGCTGGTAAAACTAGAATTTATAATTGATTTTCACCGGCGACCGTTTGAAAAAGATACTTTAGAATTTGGTAGGTTATTCCAAACACCTCGAATGCTAAAACAAAGTTTGTTATTTCAAATACTTACAGAATAAACAAATGTCCGATATTTTAAACCAGTTGTATCAACAAAAATACAATCGAAAAAAATCACTGAAAATCACTTAGTTATAATGTTCACTTTCCTGTAGAAATAATTAAACACACGTACACGAATGTCAAGAGCACTACCGCCATCGGCGACTGAATTGGCGTGAGAGTGACAGCTGCTAAAGTGTTGGTGTTGCCAATGATAAAAATGAACAGTTTCTAAACACGCAAAATTTATGCGATAAATTGATTTGTATTATATCCAAATTGGTGAAATTGGCAGTAAATGAGAACCACGCATAGATTTAGTATTATTTTCTATAGATGCGGCCTACCGCGTGCGCCCGTAAGGGATAGACATAGATGACGTCATAAACGTGGGGATACCATATTGGTAAAAATTACCCCAATATTTGATATCACGTTGGGGCGATTACCCTGGAGGCAAAGTTAGCTTATTGTTTGACGGTATTAAAATTGTTTAATAAAATGTCAATGGGCCGTTCTTTTTAGGCGTATGAACAATGAAATACCTCCTATAATTCGCGCAGGTGGTACAAAACAATTTATTTAGTAAATAAAACGTAAAATAAAATGTATTATGAGTTTTAATTTTAAGAAATCACAAATCGCAATCGCATTATTCACACCAACACAACATTTAATCTTCACAACATTTGTTTTTTTTTTGGAATTAGAAGTACGAAAAAACTTCGAGGTCAAAATTACCCATAAAATTATGATATTTTCATCTGGTATCTCTAACATGATTGTTATGCAGCTAAATTAAGAAGAAGTTTAAAAATGGCTGACCTCAGACTCCTACCTACCTACGTAATTTGGGCGGATAATTTTACAAATAATGTTTTGTTAATTTGCGTAAATAATTGTGATAATTTTATTGAAATCGTTTAATTCTGCATTGCTTTGAGTGTAACATAATTTTACGATGTTATTCTCACATATTGCGTTAAGAGGAAGCTGTAAAATACCGTACTTACGTGTGAAAGGTTATGTTCTCATATTTTTGCTCAGAGCAACTATTACAGCCGATTACAGAACAATTCGCCATTATTTTATCAAAGTTCAAGCATTCAAAACGCTAACCATCACTATATTTCATAAGAGAAAGCACAATTTCATAGAAAACAACAATAATTAAACAAGCAACGAACAAGCATGACATGTCACGTACTTATTTGTTTGCCACAATTTCGGTTGTGGCAGCAGTGGAAAAGTGAAACTATGACAAAGACAAAAAGTATTATATTGCTCTCTGTCACTACTACTGAAAGATACATAAGACTATCCCGTTCGGTCATTAACCCCCACTCCTCATGACCGATCCATGTTATACTAGATTCATGGAACCACGCTATAGCTAGACAGTTGAAATTTTCACAGATGATGTATTTCTGTTGCCGCTATAACAACAAATACTAAAAACTACGGAACCCTCGGTTCACGTCCCTGATGAAATTTCAAAAAATATTTAATTTTCTTTCGTTTATTTTCCAAAAAAATAAACATAATTTACATTCAAATATAGTTAAATATACTTTATTAGTTTATTATCTTTCAGGATGACAGCAATTCGTTATATATTTTTAATGTTGTCAAATACCCTATTATAGGAGGTATTTCATTGTTCATACGCCTAAAAAGAACGGCCCATTGACATTTTATTCAACAATTTTAATACCGTCATCAAGCTAACTTTTCCTACAGGGTAATCGCCCCAACGTGATATCAAATATTGGGGTAATTTTTACCAATATGGTATCCCCACGTTTATGACATCATCTATGGTCTATCCATTATACTACTCTTTGGTCTATCCCTTACGGGCGCACGCGGTAGGTCGCATCTATAGAAAATATACTAGATCTATGGTATGAGTTATGGATGGTATAGAAAGGATCGCATTCTCTTATGGCAGAATTGTTGCAAAAGTGACCGCTTTCAGCTTTAAATAATAGTTCCTAATCTCTCCGGTGGCGCTAGTTAGGCTCTGGGACATGAGTATAACATGAACCATATATTCCATATAAGGCAACAAATAACCCGACCAAATTACGTAGGTTGTTTTTGGTAGTATTTCGGTGTACGGTGGCGCCGCCTAATTACTGTTTTTTGATGGACACTTTTCATACATAGAGATTTGGCTCCTTTATATAGTCTCCATGGTATGAGTGGTATGTTATTGTCATGATTGTCAATGTGACTCCGTCAAGTACTGGTTTTGTTTGCTTATTTTTACATTTTCAAATAGCTTTGTAACAATAATTAATTTAAAATAACAATGGAGCAACTGCTTGAAGAGCATAGGTTTTTCGAAAAAAAAGATATATCGATTTTGTGTACATCTTGTAATAAAAATCTAAAACCAATAAAATTTATTTTAGAAAGTCACATCAAAAGCAAAAACCATGTAAAAAAAGAAACAAATCGTTCAATCTATCTGGATAGATTCGTTAAGTTATACGATTGTTTCAAAATTGATGACAACAAAATTTTCTGCCAAACTTGTAACATAAGGATTATGTGCCCAACAAAATATAACATTGAGAGACACGTTAACTCAGATCGGCATAAAGGCACAAAAAAAGAAATGTTTGATAATGATTTACTAGAAATGATGATTGCGTGTAACATACCATTGAGTCGGCTTAATAACCCCAAATTTAAAGTATTTCTAGAAAATTGTACCAAAGGTAAATATGGTGACAATGTACATATACCAAGTGAAAGTCATTTAAGGCTGACTGTCCTGCCAAAGTTTATGAAAACAAGAAGCAAATGATACGGGAGAATGGCAAAATAAATACATTTATGTAACTGTTGATGAAACTACGGATAATGATGGGAAAAAGATTGCAAATGTGTTAGTTGGAGAGTTAAACAAACAGAAAACCAAGCCGTACCTCATGAAAACTACTGTCTTGGATAAAACCAATTACATTTCCGTTAGCACCACAATCACCGGAACATTAAAGAACCTTTGGGGAAACATGTGTGATCGTAACTTAAGCAAGTTTCTAATCTTGATAACGGATTCGACGGACAGATCTTGTATGGTGAACGCCGGCAAAAATTTAATCAATACATACCCTAATTTAACTCATTTGACTTGTTTGGCCCATGGGTTACATAGAGTCGCTGAGAAAATACGGTGTCTGTACCCTAATGTAAATACGCTTATCAATTCCGTCAAAACTCTTTCAAGAAAAGAGAGTTTAAGAAATAAATATCCAACTGTTCCACTTCCTCCCACACCTGTCATTACAAGATGGGGAACCTGGTTGCAAGCCGTTAATTACTATGCGAAGTATTTTGAACAAATAAAACAGATTATAAATTAGTTTGATCCGAAAAGGGCAGCAGCTATTAGAGAAGCAAAAAAAAAATTTGTACTACAAACATACAACAGGAGATAAATTTCATCGCTGAGATTTACACATTTTTAGCAGCATATATAGACAAACTTCAAAATCCGAACTTAAGTCTTGATGAAGCCTTAACCCGCATCAGACGAAGTTGAATACAAATTACTTGAACTGGTAAATGTTTTTACGGGTAATGCAATTTATCAAAAACTAGAAAAAGTATTAGAAACTACCAAACTGAAAATATTACTAATATCAGATCAAATACAATAAAAGTTGAAAGATCCATACCTCAAGGCAGTGTGTTAGGGTGCGTATTATTTTTAGTTTATATAAATGATCTACCTATAATCATCGACTCACCAAGCGTTTTGTTTGCCGACGACATATCCATTGTATTTCCGTGCCCTAATGAAAATAGTTCAAAGATACATCTCGACAGAAACCTCTCATTATTAGAATCTTGGCTAACTGATCATAATCTCCAAAAAAAACTTTAACAAAACAAAACTAATGCAATTCAGGCCATACCAGAAACAACCCCTAAACATAGATTATACATTTAATTTTAAATCATTTTACGGTTTAGACTCACTTGTTTTAGTCACACGCGCGACATGTTTCGGAGAGCCTAGGTCTCCTTTCTCAAGCACTAATAGTGCGAGCAGCGTTCACGACGACCGTGTATTGCGTACTGCCGCTGCCGCGCGCCGGGTCGCTCGCTGCGCGCGCGCTGAGAAAGCCGGTTGGGGGAGGTCTTGCGCTATCGTTGTAGGCGGGCACAGTGGTGTGTTTGGGTTTGGGTCACCCAACACTTGTAGCGCCACACAGCATGAACTCACTTAAAGTTAGTATGTCTCACAACAGTTTAAATTCGATTATACATTTAATAATATTAAATTACAACCCGTTGACACTTTTTCATTGTTAGGATAAAAAATAGACACAAACATAAACTGGAAAGACCATATACAAAATTTAATTAATAGACTCTCCAGATTCACGTATGGTTTATACGAATTAAAAAAAAACAACCGACCTTAATACTGCCTTAACAGCCTATCACGCTTATGCCCACTCCCTGTTCCGTTACGGCATATTGCTTTGGGGCAATAATACAGTAATAAATGACCTGTTTATAATTTTTTTTAAATGTGTCAGAATCCTTGTAAATATAAAACAAATTCAGAGCTCCTTCCCCTTCCTTGACCTTCTTTAAAGAGCTCGGAATTTTGACACTTTCATGTCTATATATATTTGAAGTTTGTAAGTTTACTAGAGCCCATAGCCATTTTTTCTCACAAGCTAAAGACCGACACACAAAGCCACTAAACTTTCGACGAAATAACGACCTTGCATTACCTACATACATTATACCAGACCATTTTACAAAAATACTTATTGGATAAGAGTTAATTCACTGCAAGAGTTTTTTGGTGATACGTCCCGCAATAAATAGTAGTAATTGAAACTGCATAATACTATTATTAATTCTTTTTAATCAATAGTTTTATTCGAATGTCTGTGCAATGCTTATGTATATGTTTGCTTATGTATAAGGTTAAATTGTAAGCTTATGTAGGTATAAGATTCAATTGCTGTGCCCTTACAGGGTCTATATTCGATGTAAATGTAATATATTGGCAATAAAGATATTTGAAGTTTGTCAAAAATCCTGGCTTAGCCACAATTAAAGCAGTACGTAATTTACTATTGGAAAAAGAAATTGATATTTCAAGTAATGTTAACAAAAAAAACTCTTCAACATTTAACAGAACAGAACAACAGTTATCTTTTAAGGTTTTTGCCTATCACATCTGTTGAAGTATTATACAACTTGAGACGACAAAGAATTACATCAAGTAATATAGAAAAAATATTGTATATATAAATAAATAACAATTAAGCAAAATATTATGTGTATTTATTCAATAAATCTCAAAATCTTGGATTTATCGAACCACCCCTGTCGTAATACCCATTCCCTTAGGTAATACCTAATAGGTATGCAACCTATTTATAAAGAAAAATGTAATTATCTATCTATGGGCATATATGTCAAAGTAGACTGATCTTTGATTTAACCAAAGATAGATATAACTCCGTAATAGATGGATACAGTCTAAGGAAGAAACGTGCCTCGAAAATCACGAAAATTTGATTCTCGATCAGATGGCGCCACTAGTTTTGGATTACTCTCGTATAGAGGGCGTTGACTGTTTCGTTTGTTATTTATAATTTTAACGCATACCAGTGAAAGAACATGGGTCAAAATCATATAAAAATAATTAATGCAAATAAAAAAATCCTTTATCCATATTTAAATACATTTTAACGTATTTTTATAAATCTTCATTTTTAGTTTTAAAGTATGTCGATAGATGGCAGTGAATTTACAGTGGTTACAAAATTTACTATGACAGTACCGCTCTATCTTAGTATATCCTCATTGATTTAACTTAATATTTATTTGATTAAGTGAAAATTATAATTCAGTATATTTGTTCAGATGGAATTTAGACTATTCAACAGGCTTCTCATGGCAAAAATACGGTCGAATTGATAACCTCCTCCTTTTTTTGAAGTCGGTTAAAAACACAAATTAATATCATTTATAGAAGTAAAAAAAAAACGTTAAAAGCCTATGTACACACCGGATGCGTGCGCGTAGACGTGCATTTGCACGTTGTTATGTCGGCGGCCGATCGTAAAATCCACGTAAAATCAGGCAGGTCATGAAATTCCTAGGCATATCGTGAATCGTGAAAATCATTGTCTCGTTCCCAGAGTCGACGGAGCCCGCTACACGGGATTCCTTTTTCTGGGCAGTTTGCCCTTCGGGCATCTGAAGCAACCTAACGAACCTATACTACCTATTTTTAACCGACTTCAAGATTTCAAAAGGAGGTTATCAATTCGGTTGTATTTTTTTTTTTTATGGTTGTTACTTCATAACTCCGTCATTTCTGGACCGATTTTAAAAATTCTTTTTTTGATTGTAAGTATATACATACAGATTGGTCCCGTTTTTGTCAAAACGCAGTTCTGATGATGGGATCCATGAGGAATCGAGGGAACTCCTCAAATGTTAAAGGCTTACATATAGTGATTTTAGTATTTTCATCAACAAATCAAGCACTTACATTTAAAAAAGTGACATTTGATGAAGTGGAACTGCTGATGATGATCAGATCGGAACTCTTCAATGACGCATAGTTCACGTTTGGCGATTTGTCCTCTTCGTTATGTTTGTTAAGCAAGTTAGGTTTTCAAGAAACATTTTTGTCAAGCTCGAGTTCTGATGATGGGATCCATGAGGAATCGAGGGAACTCCTCAAATGTGAAAGGCATACATATAGTGATTTTTGTATTTTTATCAACAAATCCAGCATTTCCATTTTAAAAAGTGACATTTGATGAAGTGGAACTGCTGATGATGATCAGAATGGAACTCTTTAATGACGCATAGTTTACGTTTGGCGATTTGTCCTCTTCTTTATGTTTGTTAAGCAACTTAAGTTTTTAAGGCATATTTTTGTCAAGCTCGAGTTCTGATGATGAGACCCATGAGGAACCAAGGGAACTCCTCAAATGTGAAATGCATACATATTGTGATTTTTGTATTTTCATCAACAAATCCAGCATTTACATTTAAAAAAGTGACATTTGATTAAGTGGAACTGCTGATGATGATCAGAATGGAACTCTTCAATGACACATAGTTCACGTTTGGCGATTTGTTCTCTTCCTTATGGACCCAGACCCAAACTTGGACCCGGACCCGGGTCTGGACATGGACCCCAACTCGGATCCGGACCCGGACCGAACTCTGACCCAAACTTGGACCCGGACAGCCGGACACGGACCCGGACTCGGATCCGGACCCAGAACCCGGACCCGGAAATGCTACTAGAAAAGTGGGTTAGGTTGGGTTAGAACTGTTACAGAAACGAAATGCTATCAGAAAAGTAGGTTAGGTTAGGTTAGAACTGCGACCCTTACAAAAACGAAATGCTACTAGAAAAGTGGGTGGTTTTACCTCCTTTTCTACATTATTAGGCAATATTATAATAATTAGGCAATTAGGCAAAATTAGTCAAAAGATGGATTAGGATAATTACGCAAAATATGCTGTCTATTTTATTTCATTGTCTGGAATCTAAGAGTGCACCATCAACAATAAGTAAACTTTCAGCGGCATCACCCATTGAAGTCGGTTTTTTTTTCTTAAATTTTTTTTTTTAATACCACGTCGGTGGCAATCAAGCATACGGCCCGCCTGATGGTAAGCAGTTACCGTAGCCTATGGACGCCTGCAACACCGAAGATATTACACGCGCGTTGCCGACCCTTTAAAAACCTGTACACTCCTTAGGTTTAATGTGACTACCGTCAAAACTACAGTAACACAGGAACTTTACGATCGGCCGCCGACATATACAGATCGTTATTAGAGACGGCACGCCGTTTGCGTGACTTGTCCAACATTTAAGCGCACGCGAACCAGGCGCGGATCCAGCTCTCAAAAAAGGTTGTGGTCACAGCCACCCGAAAACCGAAAATCGGCCAAGTGCGACTCTAAGTTCGCTCATAAAGCAATTATGAGTCATGAATGACTTTTGAATTTGATTACCTATTTCCTTTTTCCTGCGCATCAGGACTTTGGCTTTGAATTAATTCAGAGCTGATTTCGTCCAATTAAATAGTCAGTTTTGATTAAATTCCAAATCAATTTCAATCAATCTTTTTTTTTGTTTCCTATACTAGCCACAGCTAGTAAGCCAATAGGGACACTAAACTGGGCGGTGTCTTAACGGTGTCTCGGAAATTGTAGTGTGACCAGCAAGTGACATGCACCAGGCGAGACTTAATTTACAACTACTGAACCGATTTGATGAAATTTCGGCTACTTCAAATGATATCAAATTAAATTAAACGCTAGTATACATTTTACATTAAATAACTTTATTTACAGTTAGATGCTAAACCGAACCGCATTCTACTCTACTTTGAAATGAATCTTAAATGTAGGTATACGAATTTGGTAAGCAATTATGTTTGCTGTAAATTATTTCCCATTTTGAGTAATTTGAAAATAGGATGTTGAATTTTATCTTTAAAAAGTTATTACCATGTTTTGCACCAATCATAGAGGTATGATTGGCGGGTAGTCGGGTAGTCTATTTTTTTTCATAACAAAACTTCTAAGATCTTCATAAATATCCTTTGACATCCATCAAGTTATTATACGTACATGAACTAAAAATAGATAATTAGTTTAATTTTTTTTACTTAAATAGAAATTAAAGATAATGATCATGACTGATGATTAGTAATATAACTACTCCTTTTTAACCAATATAATTCAGACAAGTTGGTTTAAGTAGGAACTTTAAAAAAAAATATAGGATTTTTTTATGTAAATAGGTATAGTGCTACAACACTATACCTATTTACATTCCTATAAAATTTTATTATTAATTTGTTTTGTTATTGTAACGCGTCTTATAATAAACAGCAATTCTCTCAAATCTTAAATCTAGTAATTATTGCAGAAATAAATACTACGTGCAAAAATTAATCAGTGGTCTGCTTCATACATATTTATTTGCAATGATTCAGTTTTGCACCACTCTCTTTGTTTACAATAATTTTTTGCAAAAAAATATTTGAGCCAATCTGTTATATACTTATGTATACAGGGAGTCATTCTTATCGAGGTTATGAAAAAGTAAGAATTTTACATTTTAGCCTTTTGCGTAAGTAAATAAATGAATAAATATTATAGGACATTCTTACACAGATTGACTAAGTCCCACGGTAAGCTCAAGGAGGCTAAGTAAAAAATCATAAATGATAGACAGCTAATTTGTGGACTACTTAGTTGTCAGAGCTTTTCATAATCTATAAGTTGCATTAAAAGCAATTAAGTCATGCTAGACTATAATCAATATATATCTATATTTATTTTAAGAACATGTTTAATTCAAAGTAAATTTGATGAATGGTCAAAAAAAAAATATATATATATCTATTTATTACATTTATTACTAAGGTACTACTTTTGACTCAGTTTTATACCTTTACCTACTTTCCAAAGTCAAATTTGAATAGGCTTAAGAACTTAAGATAAGAAATATTTTATGTTTAAACCGTATTTTTATTAGTTAATTAGTACATTTCTAAATAAACGAATGTGCTATACTTCCAAAAAAGTGTACGAACATTTTACGTGACAGCTGTTCCATACAAAAATGAACTGTCATAGGCATCATCATTGGACGCGCGAGGTAACGAGGTATAACTGTGGGAGCACCCAAACGTAAGTTTGATTTTGCTATTTAAGTATATACTTAAATTACAAATTCAAGCTTACGTTTCTTTTTTGCGAAAACGTTGATTATTTGATCTATATCTAGGTTCGTATCTTTATGTATATTCAGGAGAGCTAGCCCGGATAACCTTTCCTCTGCCATTGAGGCCCGCAACCAAGATTTTACTCTGTGAAGAGTAGAAAAAGATCTCTCTGCGGTAGCAACGCTAACCGGGAGAGTTGCTAATATTTGTAAAAACATTTTGATGTTAGGGTACAAATCTTAGATAAATAAGTAAGCATAGAGTACTCCATATACCAGTTTCCTTACTTAATATATGTATAGTATGGTAAAGTTTGAAAATTACTAATAATACATACGTATTATGAATCATTTTTAAACTCCCTTGAACCTAATACTTAGTAAACGTAGTTACGCGTAGCTGACTTATTTCCCTATAGTATGAGGTATTCCATTACTACTCAATCGACCACTAAATATGTAGGTAAATTATTTTATATTTGACTAGGTACATAAAGAATCTATACAATTAAATTTTTTAAATCTAAATGTTCAGTCGAGATAGCATGATATGCCCCATAAATATATACCTATTGCACAGCTGCGTGAGTAGTTGTAGGATTTAATTTTCAAGATATTTACTTAGTCGTTGACTAGAAGACGCCAAAAAACCCCCTCAAGAAAACAAATCACACACAACACGAAATATCATAGGTACAAATAATAAATCGATAAACAATGTAGGTAATGAATATTTTATTGGATAATTTGTAACTTTGTTTTATTATAAAAGTAATATACATAGAGTAGCTTACTTACACGTCGAGAAACAATCAGAGCGATAAATTGCTCTGATTGTTTAGGTAAACCCTGGCCGAAATGACCAAAAAACAAAGTTAAAATAAAGTTACAAATGATATATAGAGTAGGGCATTGCATTAGAGCGGTAAAATAGCAATAATTTCATTAAAATAACTTACCATTGTGTCGAAACAACAATCACACTATCACAGCTATTTTACCCTGACTGACATTAACAAAAAACTTTTCAAGAATGGCGGCTTGCCTCGGAACTTTTGGCATTTTGGCGGGAATCTACATGTGCATGCATACAACTCAATACACTCTTGCTTTTAAATTAGTAGATCTGTCTATTGTCTATGGTCTGCGCGAGTGCGCGCTTCCAACCAGGTAGTCATCTCTTTTTTTCTAATACATATTCATGCGCCAAAAAGAAACAGATAATATGTTGTAAAAATGTGACAAAAAGTATCACCATTTTTGTCTATGGCTCTTTGCTGCGTTCCGAATCACGCACGATTCATTGTTTTTATTTTTTATTTTATGAAGGCCTATCGATCTCAATATACCGTGAAAGTGTAAAAAAGGTTGTGGGCATGCCCATCTTGCCCACAACGGTGGATCCGCGCCTGACGCGAACGTGCCGCCGGTGTGCTCTGGCCTTACTTACATACATACATATAATCACGCCTATTTCCCGAAGGGGTAGGAAGAGACTACGGATTTCCACTTGCTACGATCCTGGCATACCTCTTTCGCTACCTTCACTTTCATAACATTCCTCATACGCGCTCGCCGGTTTAGGGTGCTCTTGACCTAGCTGGCCTTACTTATCATCATAAATCTTTCAGTAATGAAAATGACTAGCTTTATGTGTAATATTTTTATTTACATTTTATTTGCTTGATTGATATTATTTGATTGATTGATTCATATGATTGATATTATTATTTGCTTGATGACATTTGATTGACATGATACAATTATTGTTTAATATTATATTAATTTAATTATATACCTATACTTTTCATTAATATCATCAGCTTGGGATCACTCATTAAGCTTTAATTTGAATTAATGTCTTGCCCAAAGCGTGAATTTTTTTTTTAAATAAGCGTAGTAGTATTTTACCTGTATAATTGTATGTATATGCTTCGTTTTTTCAGTCTTCAATATCGTCTTCTTCATAAAGTAGTATCGGACCTTCATCATCAGTCATAAGTGATTCATCAGCATCAAAGTAAATAGGCATATCAGGATTTTCAGGCCCATTCAGCAGTTCATCTTCAGTGTAAATTTTACTAGTACTACCTTGTTCAGTTTCAATCACATCTTTATTTTTTTCAAATTCTATTGTTTCTATGTTTTTCTCATATTCCTCGTTTTTTTCAGTCGGTGTTTCTAGCGCGTCATTCCCTTGATTCATGTTGAGCGATTTTTGTGTTTGATCCCTCATGTGATCTTCATGTTTTGTCTCACTAATATTTTTATTTTTCTTACATATAATTTTAGTGGATTCAGTACTATGATAAGCTGTGGTTTTGTCGGTAACATTTTCTTTCATCTTTGCCTCTATTATAGTTTTGAGCATGGAGAGATACTTGTCTTTTTTATCTGCACCACAATTGAAATTTTCATTTGGTTTCTTATATTTATTGTTCACGTTATCTACTAATCTATCATCTTTTTCTTTTCTTGCATATGAAAGATCTAGTTTAAAACAACTGCTTGATATTTTTGATATTTTATGTTGTGCCTCTGTGTTAGTCATCATAGTTTGAGACTTTAAAAGTGATGTATTTATATCACCTGCTCCTGAACGGACTAACATTGTTTTACCATCTTCTTTAATATTACTTTTGTCTTTATTTACCTCATAAGCAGTTTGTATTTCTGGTACAATAACAGCAATTTTACCTTGAGATTTCATAACTGATATATTCAAATCATCTGATAATGAATCAACTGACTTTGTATCACCAGCTTGTTTTGTATTACCCAATTCTTTATTTACTACAAGAATAGTTTGTGCCCCTGTCCTAGTGATTGTTCCTTGAGATATCATGACTGATTTATTTGAATTATCTGTCCCTGAACACGCTGACTTAGTATCAATAACTTGTTTTCTATTACAAAGTTCATTATTTACTTCATGAACAGTTTGTACTCCTATCATAGTCATTGTTCCTTGAGATTTTAACACTGATATATTTAAATCATCGGTGTCTGTCCCAACAGTCTTTCTTTTTGCTTGTTTTACGTCATGTACAGTTAGTGTTTCCCTTTCAGTCATTGTTCCTTGAGATTTAAAAGCTACTGTAATTAAATCATCCCCTGAACCAACAGACCGTGTTTCAGCATCAATTATTTTTTCCTTTACTTCCGTTCTGATCTCTCTAATATGCGGCAAACTTATATTTTGTATTGTATCTATAAGATCCGAAATTGCTTTTTTACAAAGTTGATCGTAGTCTAATTCTCTCTTTTCTTTTTCATTTATTTTGTTATTTGGGCCTATTATTTTCTCATCACACATAGTAATTCGTTTAACATTCAGTATCGTTAAACCTTGGCTATGTATACCATAATGGAGTTGATATTGTTGTTCATCAAAAACTAATCCACAAATACAAGAAATTCTAGCTGACTTATCTGAAGGGCATTTTCCGAGATGTCTGAATAGAAATTCCAATTCGTGAAAGGATAATTCACATTGACATTTATAAACTGTAGTTGCTTTATCCGTGTTTTTTGCAATATTACTGGTGATTTCAGATGACACAGTTTTGTTTTGAGCAACAGTTGTTGTTCCTGGAATAATGAGTGATCTAGCATCATGTCTTTCAAGGACAATTTTCAGTTGAATTGGTTCCTTTGCAGTACCTGATGTTAGTAAGCGCTGTAGTTGTGATCCGCTTGGTGCATGCGGGGTAAGCTCAGTAGTTTTCCGTACATCCTTTACTGGGGTACTGTTAGTCTCTTGAATTTCTGTCTTTGTTATATCAGATGATGGTCTTGGTTGTGGTAATTTTGACCAATTTGGTACATTTTGTGAGATAACTTTTTGAACATTTTTAGCTTGCGGGCTGGTTTTTACTTGGATTTGTGTCTTTGCTACATCAGATACTCTTGATTGTGGAAGGTTTGATCCACTTGGTCCATTTCTCGGGCCATGTTCAATAGCTTTTAGGATGTTTGCGGCAGGGCAAATTTTTATTTGAATTGCATCATCAGATAATAGTTTTGCTTGTGCATTTCTTTTTCTACTTGATACATTTTGCATGATAACCCCAGCTGCTTTTAGTAAAAGTGCATTAAAGAAATCATCGTCTTTATGATTGAAAAAAACTGTCCTGAACTTCATATTAGAGCTGACTGCAGCTTGATGCATCTTATAATGTAGATACATGCTATTCTCGTTAAGAAATGGTCTCTTGCACTCATAACAAGGGAATTCAGCAAGCTCTTTATTGCACGAGTTTTCTACAACATGTGCCAATACGGAATGTGGATCAATATGTTTCAAACATTTCTCACATTGGAAGACCATAAATGGGGCAGATGAAGCCTCTTTCCGAGATGTCAAGTGAACAATCCGTGTGAAATAATATATACTATTACAGTTTATCATGTCTATCTCTGGCTTTGGTAAGTTATCCACAATGCCTGGCCACTTGTCCTGTTTCAAAAGTTTATAATCGCAATATATTAGTGTATAAGAGTAATCCGGACCGTATTTACATTCATTGTATGTGTCAAAATCAACATCAAATTCAACATTCGATATTACGCATTTCCTTGTTGAGTTTCTAGAGACAAAAACCTCCAGATTTTCAGATGAGACAACATGATATTGGCAATGTTCAATCATGTGGTTATAAGATACACTAGCGAATTTGCAAGCGTTGCATCTAAACAGAAATGTTGATTTCCCTTCTAGGTTTTGGTTTAACTTTGATCCCGTTGTACCATTACATACTACAGATGTAAGTTTAGTATTGCGGATTAATTTTTCTTCTCTCCTCCATTCATTTTCGTCACTATGGCATGCTCTGGTATGGTCTCGGACAATTGTAAGAGAAGGGAATCTCGCAGAGCAAAAACTGCATCTAAATCTCAAGTCAGAGTTTTTAATTGACATTCTTTTTGGTCTTTTTAAATCTGAGTGGTGCTGCTCTGCATCACATAGTCTTTTGGTTGTTATTGCCCGTGCTACTGGAGTCATCTTAAAGATACCACTAGATGTCCCAGGAATTGAGTCTGAACTTCTATGTGCTTGAATCTTCTTCGATGATTCAACAATAGCATAATCTAAATCTTTTTGCAACTGTTCAAAGATAGTTTTGATGTTTATATGTTTGATTATGAACAGCAGTCTGTAATGCCTTATAATACCTGAAAAATAAATGGATTCATTAATACGATACGATCATTTATTGATAAAAAATATTTTACATACTAAATATTTCTTTTAAATACTTTGCGATCAAAGTTCAAGTAATGATAACTATATGTGCCATTTTCAACCAAAAGGGTATATATTCTCGGTTGTTAATAAGGCGCTATTTCCATATAGCTTCAATTCGAAATCAACCTCATCGACAATGTACCTTTTGGTTGAAAACGTCACATATCTGGTTTAAAAATGTATATCTTCGTTTGTATTCACAGGATAGAGATTAAAATAATTTGTTTTTAAATTTTAATAAAATGCTACTCTTAGTCTCTTCTTTTTATAGAAAGAGAAGTTTTAGTCACTATCCTTATATGAGACGTGTTTGTCTCGCAGTCATGAGTTTTTATTACCAAGATATCATAAAAATCACTACAACATACCTTTTTGTTACGTTGATTAAAACAAAAACCAATCAGGATTATATGTAGTTAAAATGTGATTGAAGTATAAAAAGGCTGTTACAATTTTATTATGAGAAAAGACTAAATTTGGGACATTTGGGTTGTTGACAAAAAAAAATGTAACAAATTCCAAGTGATTGATTTGATTAATATAGTTGGTCAAACCAAATAAATTGGCAGTAAATAAGAACGCTAAAAACTATACTCATCCTTTTTTTTTTGGTGCTAGTACTAGTGTAAGACAAAGATAGTATGATTATATCTGTCTATGTTTGAAATGAGACAGTCCTTTGACATACTATGTATAAATAAAGATGACTGACTGTACTGTACTAACACTGACATTAGTGTGGGTTGCCAGAGAATAAATAAGAGAGAACAAAGACTAGTTATTTAAAGTTTTAGATTTTGTATTATTGACAATATTATAATATAAGTATATAACACAAGTATAAAAACGGATCAAGTATATAATATATATATATTAAACCTAAATCGTGTACCAAAGCAATAAAACAGCTCAAAACTGGCAACATTTTTACTTTTCAGTCGTAACAACTAGTGAAGGGCAAGTAACTTACTTCATCGATAATTAATGCAACACAGGAGTGGTAAAGTCATTAGCGTTGGTTCTTTGTAAATAAAAGCGTTTAATTAGCTGTCTATGGCATATAATTTGACGATGCTGTAAAATGCTTTTTAATTTAAAAACTAATGTTTATCTTTGTTATCAGTAAACGAGCTAGATTCGTAATTTGTATGCGGCTTAAATATTTTATATTTTACACCTATCATCAGTGGCTGATCTGTATTGTCACAAACTTTTATAAATTCATTTTTACTCCAGAACGTGTGTAATTTGCGCAAGGAGCGATATTTTAAAGAGAACTTTCCATCCGAGAAAAATGGTTCTGACGTTTGAATATCCAGTATCTCTTGTGGTAAAGGTAAGATCAACCTGAAAAATAAAAAATGTAAATTATTATTGTTACTTCAACGTACACTACACACTACACAACAACGATGTCAGTAGAAAAAGGCGGCAAATTTAAAAAATTTAGGCGCGAAGCGATATCGTCCCATAGAAAATTAGAATTTCTCGCCTTTTTCTACTGACAAGATTTGCTTGACCAACTACAAATACTACATCAGAGGGCCTACCGCGAAACACGAAAATCGAAACTGAGTTATATGGCTCTCTATCACTCGAATATATAATGAAATTTTAATTTTGTGTTTCTCGGTAGGCCCTCAGTTTATCGCTGGTGTATTGTTTTTATAAGTGCAACTGACGTAAAATATTTATAACAGAATCTTTTTTAACGGTCTTCTTCATATTTTATTCTGTTCCGTTACCTCATTGCATGTAAAAACATTCGATGCGGTGCCGAATCTTCGGCATTACTGTAGGTGTAGTCACCAAGTATTGTGTGCCCAATGGCAGCACAGTGCACACGGAGTTGGTGCCGACGACCTAGAAAAAAAGTAAATCATTATATATTATTAGTATTGTTAGATACTTTACATCGGTACATAAACATAAGTAAATACTTACCAGTGACAGGTTTCAACAATATCACACTAACGGGATCGTTGCAATAGTAACCAGTTTCTAGGAGAAAGACACGAGTATGCGCCGGTCGTGGATGCACTGTTGTAGTTAATGCCGTTTCAGGCAGCGACGTAACCGCCACCATTTTGTGAGATGACGATGCTGTCAAGGCGTCAGTACCTATAGGATAAAAGTTATATTTAGCTTTTCAAAGGGCTAATCGCTCAAAATATAATTAGACTCAAATACAAGAAATCAATAAAATTAGTAGGCCATTAATATGGTCATTGACTTACCGACAGAATATTCAATATCACATAATTCAAATTCAACATGCCCTCTAACAACCGCTAAATAATATTTCTTAGTTTCTCGTTTCTCAAATAATTTGCCTGCGATAGCTGATGCGCGTTTATTTTTTGCTATGCATAATACACCACTGGTAGCGTAATCGAGGCGGTGAACAAAATGCAATGGATTTGAGGATGTAGAATGGTGGGAATCATGTTTGGCAATATTGTACGTAACTGAATTCTGTAACAAACAATTATTTGTTAGTAGAGGTAGACCAAGAAAAGTCTGCAACGATTTTGATACCACACGCAGTGCAGTGTTTTTTTAAACGTCAAACTTCTATGAAATTATGACGTATAAATAACACACTACGTGTGCTATCAAAATCGTTGCAGACTTGTCTTTGTTTAAGTCTAGATAACAATGTTGTCCACTCAAGGTTTGACTTTGCCACATCGAATTCAGAATTTAACCTAAAAAGTAATTTATTTATTCATACAAGGAATTCCAACAGCTATGAAAGATACATATAACTATTTAAATAGCAATACAGAGCCAATTATAGGAACTCGCAAAAAGAACGAAATTGTATGAATGGATTGATTAATACCAGGGAAAATTATACCCTCTTTGTTGCACACCTCACACAGTTTACAATACATGTACAGAAATATAAACAAAGACAATTAGATCTTAAGACCGATCTCTTCCTGGAAACCTATGTATACTTAATTAATAATGTATTTTTAATAAAATCATGGATTGGAGGTAGAGGTAATTTTTCTGTCTATCCATGTCTATACGATATCACGGCATCGTCGGTGCGAGTGAAAGGGTTAATATTGAATTTCATGAAAAAAAAAGGTCAATTGAAATAATTTAATGGTAAAACAAATTACTCCACTTTACCTCATCTTAGCACTTTAAAGGTTGCATTACTTATTATTTGAATTTCAAAAGAGGTCTGTTTATCTTATTCAAGTAATTTATTAAAAAGAAAGTAATACTGTTCGATATCGATAAAAAATCCCGTAAGACATCACTACAGTTTAAATAAACATAACCTCAATAAAATTATTGAATTGAGTATACAATGTTTGTTTAGATTAACTAATTTATGGGCACAATTTATGTACCTATAACCTATAAAAGCAATTTACCTTTTCGTTTTCATCTTCTGAGTTTATGTACATATCATACTGTTTATTTACAATCAAATAGTCCTCGCTTTCGTACAATTTAGGAACAGACATCTTCATGTTTGATATTTGTTTGTAGCATAAGTTTTAATTATTGTTGATACATGTAAAAACCGTAGGCTTAGCCTAACAAACGATTTTTAAATAATTTTATTTAATACTTTTGAGATTGTTGCTGTCATGTTTTGACATTTGATGTTTTTTTTTTGATGTTTCATCAAAAAATACGTCACGTTCGGTTTCAGCTTCAAAGCAAAAGCACGTTCAAAGCAAATAATATAATACTCACTGTTCAAAGCTTCATCATGCTTCACTTTTCACTCCATAATATTTTTGTTAATTAAGAAATAACCAATATATAATTTATTATAGTAGTAACTTTTGCGACTGGTTAGATCAAAGGGTGAGATGAACAAGTAACAAAGAAAACAAATACCTATCCCGAAAATTTTATTGGAACGCATCCGTTAGGTTAGATGTCACTTGACATTTGACTTACCACTGTTGTATAATACGGCAAAATATAAAAGCGTGAATTTCCTATTGTCGTCTAGAATTTCCATAACTTTTCGATTTAGTCGGATTAAATCATTTCCGAAGATGTGTCCGAAATTTATTCAATATTCACTCGATTGAAAAAAATACTTTTTAAACATGAACCGAATGAGGAAGCATAGAATCAAAGAAGAGAAAGCGACGACTTCCTCATCTAGTCGAAAACAGGAGGAGCAAGATTTGGCGTATTTCATTCACGATAGAGTAGAGTTGATGCATCAAGTGTTTTCCGTTTTGAAATCGAAAGAGCTCAAGTCTTTGGCCCCCGAGTGCGTCAGGCGGCTCTCTATAGACGATTTACAGGAGTTATGTTTGGAAGAAGTAAGTACCGGCTAGTTTCTTGACGTTATACGTAAAATATAAAATTGTCATCTGGCCCTCTGTCGCCTTTCTAGCTAATTGGTAAAGTCTATGTGTAACTCTTGCGTTTATACACATACTCCACTTACAGAAGGTCGGTAGAGCCGTAGGAGCACAGAATAAATAATAGTACTACCGTACAGAAGGGAAACTTCCTACAAAACCGATCTGACAGCGGTTCAGGGTCGAATCATGTTGTTCCTTTCTAATATATGGCACTATCCCTTTCGGCTATTTAGGGTTGTCAAAATTCGTGGCCGTACACGCAAAGGGACGTCAAGCTGTGTCAACCCTAATAATTGCTCGGAGCAATGCTGAGCCGAACGGAGTCGAGTTTGCCCGAAGCAAGGACTTTCGCACCCCTGGTAGGAGTAAAGCTCTTCCTTTCTGACTGTGTCTGAGAGACATACATACCTAGTCGGCTCATAAGTTCTGTCATATACATAGTATCAAATAAAATCAAAAGTTTAAGTTTATTCCGTATAATTTGTACAGCGTTTGAAAGCTTATAAACTAGAGAATCTAAATGTATAACATTTATTCAAAATGACCGCCATAATTATCTACACAGGCTTGAAGTCTTCGTGGCCAGTCGTCAATGGATTCACGCACCACTTTCATGTCGATATTGGCCACTGCCGTAGCAAGAGATTTTTTCAGCGAGTCTAGATTTGCATGAGGTTTTGAGCACACCTTTTCCTCTAAATACTGCCATATTTTATAGTCTAAAGGATTAAGATCTAGGCTAGAGGAGGGCCAATCTTCATGCCGTATAAAGTCGATTTTATTGGAGGCGAGCCAGGCTTGTGTAGACTTTGCCTTATGGGCTGGAGCAGAGTCCTGCTGGAAAACCCAATGCTGGTTTAGAAACATCGTATGGGATAGTGGTTTCACAATATTAGTCAACACCGTGTCTTGGTACACTTTGGCACTAGTTTTTACTCCTTTCTCACAAAAATGCATACTAGTGACGCCCGCATAAGAAACTCCCAGCCAAACCATCACAGATGAAGGGTGATGACCTCTTTGAATACGGGGAATGCTATTAGACGCTTCTTTACTATTGCGAGCGTACACTCTATCATTTTGTTTATTACAGTTTTCTTCTATATCAAAAATTTTCTCGTCCGAAAACAGTATACAACGGTGCTTATTTTTAGCGTACTTCTTCAATAAAGCTTTAGATCTTTTAAGCCTTAAAGCTTTAAGCCGACCATTGAGAAGATGGCCAGTTTTTCGTTTATAAGCACGAAGTCTCAGGTCTTGATTAAGCACTCTTTTCACCGTGTTTTTGCTCAAACCCATCTGGAGGGCCATAACTTTTTGTTTCCTAGCGGGATTTCTGGCAATGCGTGCCCTAATTGCTTGTACAACCGCTGGAGTCCTAGCTGTACGCGGACGACCGCTTCTTTTCTTGTCATTTAAACTAGAGACCTCACTGTATCTTTCTATGGTACGATACACACATCTTAGAGAGAATTTTAAATTTTCAAGTAGCTTAAAAATTTTAGTCGGCGAGTGACCACAACGATATAGTGCAATTATTGCGGTACGGCTATCTTTAAGCGTCCACTCCATGTTGAAGAAAACAGAAAATTGCAAAATTATACTACTCAAATATTTAATAAAGATTCGAAATTCAAATGCAGAACGGTTTTTGTTTTAGGAGTTCCAAATTTAAATTTTAAAGGCCAGTGACAGAACTTATGAGCCGACTAGGTATACAAATACCAGAGTTATTGCCCTATCACGGTCTTTACAGGGTATATTTTATGTGCTGGACTTAAGAAATCACCAGTTTTACAAATCTCAAGAAACCGAACAAGTGCGAGTCGGACTCGCCCACCGAGGGTTCCGTACTTTTTAGCATTTGTTGTTATAGCGGCAACATAAATACATCATCTGTGAAAATTTCAACTGTCTACCTATCACGGTTCATGAGATACAGCCTGGTGACAGACAGACAGACGGTTGGACAGACGGACAGCGGAGTCTTAGTAATAGGGTCCCGTTTTTACCCTTTGGGTACGGAACCCTAAAAACCACAAATGTTGTTTTCAGTGGTGTTAGGGCCACTTGCACCGTCCCACTAACCCGGGGTTAACTGGTTAAACCTGGAGTTACCATGGCTACTAGTACAATTTACACACTAGATACACATTTTAGAACTTTGAAAAGTGCAAAATAAAATACAAGTGCTCGATATACACGCATCAGCTCCAAGAGCTGCTAGTGTATCAAATAAATAATAAATAAATAATAATTAGACACTGAGTTAAGCAGCTGCCCCCCCCCCCCTAGAGAACAAAATTTCTAACTGAATGTATGCCCCTCCCCCCCCCTAGCCCATCAGCTGGCGACGCGCTTGCAAATGCAGAACAAGCTGGTTCAATTCCAGCCCAGGAGTCGTAGCACGGTACGCTTATCACCATGCCTGTCACGTTCTAACAAGTACGTGAGTGCGAAAGTGACGGACTTAGTGATAAGGGAAACCATGCTGCACGGGCTGGACACTGGAGACCTTGTCATCTATTTGAGTATATGTTTCAGCTTCTTGGAATAAGTTCCAAGCGGCTCTGCGCTATCCTGGACGGTGCTGAGCCCCCCTCAGACACGGACTCCTCCAGCCAGTCAGCCGAGCAGTTGGAGACAATCTCTCTAGACAGCATATCTTCCGACGATGAGATACTGAGCCAGGCTAGCAAGAAGAAAAAGGTTTGTAATAGCTTTTTTTATGTATCAAAATCGGCGTAAAAAAGTTATGGCATCACTTTGGCATCTGTCTGTGTCTATTAGGAGTGTGTTCGAGTCGGACTAAGCTAACTCTGGGGGCGTTCAAATATTACGTAACGCAATTTTCGAACATTTTTGACCCCCCCTCCCCCCGTGTAACGCGCCGTAACGTTTTCGTGTACCTAAAAGTTACGTAACACCCAAGAAACCATTTTTAGGGTTCCGTTCCCAAAGGGTAAAAACGGGACCCTATTACTAAGACTCCGCTGTCCGTTTGTCTGTCACCAGGCTGTATCTCATGAACCGTGATGTGATAGCTAGACAGTTGAAATTTTCACAGATGATGTATTTCTCTTGCCGCTTTTAACAACAAATACTAAGAAGTACGGAACCCTCGATGCGCGAGTCCGACTCGCACTTGGCCGGTTTTTTTATGTATCAAAATCGGCGTAACAAAGTTATGGCATCACTATGGCATCTATCTGTGTCTATTGGGAGTGTGTTTAAGTCGGGCTAAGCTAACTCTGCATGACATTTGTAATGGCAAAGTGTGGCGATGTCGTCATTAATGACAGTTAGCTTAAACAGACTCTAACTTTATATGTAGACAGTAGAACCCGCTTGATACGATTTCCCGCATAATACACCATTTTACACTGATCCCTGCAACTTTTCATACATTTATTGACGGTTAATAAGCTTTCCCCATACAAATGATAAGTTTTTCCTGTGATCCTTCTAAATCTTTTTAAGCGGGTTTTACTGTATGTGAAATGAAATAGTCACTCAATGCACAGCTTAAACCATTGACGGTAGGGCATGAAATGTTGAAATATGTATATATTCTTTAAGTTGTAGTTCTACTAAAGATATTTTTTTTTCAAAATAGAATAGAATAGTTTATATTCGTAAACACACAGACAATAGACATGCATAAAAAGAACATATTGAGAATAAAGTGTCACGAAATGGCCCCATCTCAGCATGTTGCTGGTGACTTCCAGCGCCGATCTTCCCTTTAACCCTTAAAATCAACCCTTAAGTGGCAAAAATGGGTTTGAAAGGTTTTTAATGATTTCAAGACAGACGAATTTACGATCGGTAGCTAATGAGTAAAAAATAAATTAAATCATGGCTATAATTTTAAACTAATTATATTTCTGTTTACCTAAAGGTTATCTGGAAGAGATAGCTATTTAGCGATAAGGCCGCCTGTTGTTTACCTCTGTCTGTCTTCCATTTATTCTGAAGCCGACTCCACACTCGTGCGCGTAGCCGTGAACGCGAGTGTGGAGCGGGCGTCGCAGATCTGCGAAATCGACTCCACACTCGCGTTCGCGGCTTCGCGCCGCAATTCACGCACGAGTGTGGAGGGAGCTTGAGGTTGTGCAATAAAGAGGATTGTATTGGATTGTTTCTTACTTTAAATTGTACTTGTTTCATTCAGCACAAGCACAGACATTCGAAGAAGAAACGCCGCAAGAAGTCAAAGTCGGGCGACGAGGGTGAAAGTCGAGCCTCGCGCGCCGGCCTGACCGTGCTCGAGTTGCTCGAGCTACAGGCCCGAGCTCGAGCCATCCGCGCGCAGCTACACCAGGAGCCGACCAGTTAGTTTTGATTTACATTGTTCTAGTTTTTTAGGGTTCCGTACCTCAAAAGGAAAAAAACGGAATCGTTATAGCAAAGAGGATATAATAAGATAGAGTGGTACTGTCATAGTAACATGGCATCTGAGTCTCACGCAGAATCGATGTCCTGTCACGGTCGCCATGTAATAAGAGGGGTAGCAGAGGGGAAGGGTTGGTACGTGAAACACAGTACTCGACTCACATAGCTGTATTGCCTCCAAGCTAGTACACTCTCCTCTCCCCGAACCTTAGTCGTCTATCTTTATATATAGTTATTCTACGTGACAGAAGAGGAAATCCCTTATCGGGTGGAGGTGCAAGATCTACATTAAATGTGCTGATCACTCAATATGCACAGACGTGTTAATATGAGTGTCTGCCTATCGCACCGTCAACGCTATCTATACGAGAGTAAGCCAAAACTAGTGGCGCCCTCTGATCGAGAATCAAATTTTCGTGATTTTCGAGGCACGTTTTTTCCTTAGACTGTATCCATCTATTACGGAGTTATATCTATCTTTGGTTATAGGATCACTTTGTTGTCCATCCGTCCGTCTCTGTCAAGACCCTTTATCTCAGGAACGCGTGGAGGTATCAATTTGAAATTAAAACCATATATTTAGGTCTATAGTCCCTTGAAGCTGTGAAAAAATCAAACTTCTAAGTTAACGTAAAAAAAATACTTCCGTTTATGCCGCAAAAAACGTATATTTCGACACTAGGGTACTTTAGGGTACCTACTATAGGGGACTATAGGGTACTTCACGTAGACCTAGAACTATAAAATTTGTTAAGTAATTTCCTTACACTAAAAGTACAGGGCAAAATCTGAAAACTATATTTGTAAAAAATAAATAAGAAGTGAAATAAAACTATCGCGGTAACCGAAGACAATATTATAAATAAGAAGTATTTGCACAGAACGCTCGGTGGGCGAGTCACTAATATGGTCAATTTCAGTTCAGTCCTTTTTTAGGTAAACAATTCTATATCATAATGATTGTACTGCTATCATATTATGTTGTGTAATAAGTGAATCTGAACACCATAAATAAGAATGTCCAACTATAAACTGAAATAGATAACATACACTAAAGAAAAAGTGACCAAGTATATATAGTCCTCCTCATCGTTTTCGATGGAGTCATATTATGTTGTGTAATAAGTGAATCTGAACACCATAAATAAGAATGTCCAACTATAAACTGAAAACATACACTAAAGAAAAAGTGACCAAGTCCACCGGTAGCCGAGTCCAACTTTGAAAAATGTTTGGTAAATCGTATTTTCTTTTTTGTAATATGCTAAATCGTTTATTATTGGCCACCTTCTAATAACTAGACAAATTATACTAAAATGGCTAAAATAAGAATTATATTTATTTATTCACACAAGTCAAGTAAACCAAATTACATTAGTTCTGAAAATTTACTTGGATTGTGTGAGTAATAAACAGAATCTTTTTAGGGTTCCGTAACCAAATGGCAAAAAACGAAACCCTTATAGATTCGTCATGTCTGTCTGTCTGTCCGTCCGTCCGTATGTCACAGCCACTTTTCTCTGAAACTATAAGAACTATACTGTTGAAACTTGGTAAGTAGATGTATTCTGTGAACCGCATTAAGATTTTCACACAAAAATAGAAAGAAAAACAATAAGTTTTGGGGGTTCCCCATACTTGGAACTGAAACTCAAAATTTTGTTTTTCGTAAATTTACCCATACATGTGAGGTATCTATGGATAGGTCTTCAAAAATGATATTGAGGTTTCTAATATGCAAACTTCCACCGAAAATTGGTTTGAACGAGATCAAGTAAGTAGTTTTTTTAATACGTCATAAATCGTAAACCGCAATTTACCTTTCACTCACGTTTCACATAAAAAATACATTGTTAAAATACTTAAAATTATATAATGTACGGAACCCTCGGTGCGCGAGTCCGACTCGCACTCAGCCGATTTTTTAGTATTAGCAAAGATAGATATAACTCCGTAATAGATGGATACAGTCTAAGGAAAAAACGTGCCTCGAAAATCAAGAAAATTTGACTCTCGATCAGAGGGCGCTACTAGCTTTGGCCTACTGTCGTATAGATGGCGTTGACGGTTTCGTTTGTTATTTAACTATTTTTACGCATATCAGTGAAAGAACATGGGCCAAAATCATAAAAATATTTAATGCAAATAAAAAAAAAACATTTATCCATATTTAAATACATTTTATCGTATTTTTATAAATCTTCATTTACTATGACAGTACCGCTCTAGTATAAGTTACTCTATGGTATTAGTGTCCAGTTATTGGATGGTGGCCAGTAATAGACGATTTATCATAATAAAAAAAGCATTTATTATTTATCTTAGATTAATCAACGAGTAGAAAATTCTAAGAACAAATTAAATTATTTTCTATGAAAATATTTTAAAATTGTTTTTTGAGTAGAAAATTGTTTTTTTTTTTCAGAAACCGCCGAGCCGGCAGCGGAGCCCGCGAGCTCCGACAACGACGAGGTCCTCATCAAGGAGGAGCCGGCGGAAGTGGTGGAGATCAGTAGCGACGAAGAGAAGCCGGATGTGAAGAGGCTCGACCAGCAAATTGGTGAGAGACTACATTAGAAGCCCCCGGAAATATAGCTGCATCACAAAGCAATAAATAAATATAAGCAAATATGGGTTTCGGTCACGCCCATTGAGAAATCAAGGCAGGTTCAAGCCTGCTAGTTATTCAACAGTTTTTTTGTGATGTAAATGCATGGTAGTCATTTTTAGGGTTTCCAGGCCTGAAAACCTTAAAATGACTCCCATCTTGAAAAACATTCCATGGAAATGAAAGTCGTCACTATTTGTAAACGTAGTAACACCTGCTGAGCAGGGAAGATAAGCACTCAATGCACAGCTTAAACCATTCATATTCATATTCATAATTCATAATTCATTTATTGCATTTATAATCATGTGTTTACAGAAGGTCTTACAAAGAGCATTTTACAGCTAAAGTGTTCACATGAACCCTGTTAGGGTATATAGCAATGTACTTATTAACTAAAACTTAATACTAAATACTAAAGCAATAATATTTCAACATTTATTTTTATATATATTGCATGCAACATGACACGTCAAAAATACATATTTTTCATTTTAACTAGATTAGGAACCATTAAATTTAACGTCGACAGTAAAATGATTAAATTCATATATAATAATAAAATTTCATTTTTAATATTTTACATAATTGCTTAAAATCTAAATTGATTCAATGTACAAGAAAATATGATTTACATTTATTAACATTTACATATATATATTTTAATTCGATAAGGTTGTATCATTAAAAAAATCATCAATAGAGTAATAGCACCTTTTAATTAGCAGATCTTTAAGTTTTCGTTTGAACAATTCATCTTTGGTTTCGTTTTTTATTTCTTCGGGTATTTTATTTGCTATTAGTATACATCGGTAATACGGACCATTTCTGAACATTGCTAACGTTGAAGTTGGTAATTCTAGCTGGTTTATTTTATTTCGTCTCTGTGATTTTATTACTTTTTGTTTAAATAAATTCATGTTCTTCCTAACAAATAGAGCTGCTTCCAGAATATAAATAGAGGGTAACGTAAGGATTTCAAGTTTAATGAAATGCGGACGACAGCTATCTGGTACCCGGGTATTTGATAGAATGCGGATACATTTCTTTTGTAATATGAGTAATTGGTGTACATCAGTGCTGGCTCCCCATAATATTACACCGTATTGGAGCCATGCATGGGCGATATTCATATATTTATTCATAATAATTCGTATTACATATCACAATATTATAAATTATTTACAAAATATGATTTGTATTGTAGCTAATGTAACATTTTACATAATAATATTAATAATATAAAAATTAGAATAAATTAAATCTATGATTAGGAACTTATTTCGTACTCCATAAACTCATTAAAGCTATAAAAAGTGTGCTCGATAAGCCATCGTTTCCGGTGCATTTTAAAGCTCGTTAATGACGACGCATTCGTGACATGACTCGGCAGTCGGTTGTACACAGTCGGCCCCATCACGTGGGTTATCTTATCTTATCTTATAGTTTCGGGGGCCCTTTCGGATACACTTCGACCCATAGGGATCTTTTGTGCAGTTACCCCCTAGAAAAGATCCGTCCGCTACTCAAGAGCCTTCCCCACCATCTCCATATGCCGGATGATGGACCTTATGGGTAGCTTTTTGAATTCCTTTGGTACCAGGTAGCCTGTTCCAAAGTCCTTCATTCTTTGTCTGGCGAGGGCGTGACATTCACACATAAGGTGTTCTATTGTCTCTTCCTCTTCGCCACACATACGACAATCGGTGTTGTCAGCGTGCCCCATCATGGCCAGGATTCCCTTGACCCCGTAATGGCCAGTAAACACCCCCGTTATTATTTGGAGTTGCCGTTTGCTAAGTTTCCAAAGCTTTTTGCTCCAACCAGAGTCTACCCCTTGTATAAAGAGCTTTGAGTGCTTTAGACCCGTCAGACTGTCCCATTCTTCCTGGTGTTTGGTCTTAGTAAGGTCTTTGATAGCCGTTGTGATGGTTCCCTGTGAGAGCCCCACGAATGGTTCCGGACCTATAAGGTTGTTTGCAGATCCGGCTCTGGCAAGTTCATCTGCATTTTCATTGCCCATGAATCCCTCGTGCCCTGGGATCCACACCAGTTGCACTTTGTTTTGCCTTCCAAGCTTGTTCAGAGCTTGGATGCCATTGTATACCAGTCAGAGATGGGCATTAATCGATTAATCTTTTAGTTAACTAATCAATCGATTAAAAATATCAATCGTCATTTTTTAATCGCGATTAATTTAGTTGCGATTAAATTAGTTGTGAGAATGTTCGACTAACAACTAAATTAGTTTTAGTTTCAATCGACTAAATTTCACGATTAAACCTATATTAAAACTACGTAGTCGCCCGTTTTTGCATTTTTTATCTTGCAATATGTAACTACAAGTACGTATGTATGTAACATACGGATGTACTCGTATGTTGTAACTATGTTAGTTTGGGTAGAATTTTGCGACTTATTTTGAAGCAGATATCTTCATCCGATTGAGCTAAAATTATGTATACACGTTTAATTTGAAATGCTTGAACGACCATGTAAATAATGCCATAATATTATTATAACGATATATTGGTAATAACGACAAATAGCGAAAAACTGCATTGTTTACAAATCGCAAACAATAAAGTAGGTTGGTGCATTATTAATACTTTGAATTATACGATACTGAGTAAATCTTAGACATAGAAACTATCAATATTTTGCTGTCTCTGACAATAGTAAAACTCTTTTTAGTGTCACGCGGCGACAAAACAATGGGATAATCCTACTTACCTGGAACTGGAAGTTGTTTGTTGCATTTTGGTGTAAGTGCCGACGCATCTTCTAAAAATAACACGTTCTATTGAATGACACATCTGCATGTTGTTTATTATCTACGCGGTCTATTTTGTTTTCAACGTGTGGTCATTAAACTTACTTACTTTAGTAGCAAAATAATAGTGAGAACAGATCTCACTCCTTAGAAACGGTCAAAATATCGTAAGTAATACATGACTATTTTATTTTTAAACATCCGTTAAGATGTCCTAATCAGCCTGTCAACATAGCCATACCGAGGTATTCTATTCAATTTGCTTCTAACATTAGTCGCGAGAAAATAGTCTAACTAATTAGTCGATTACAAAATTTAGTTGTCCGAAATCAATCGGCAACTAATTTAGTTGCAACTAAATTAGTTGCACTCTATACAATTAAGATTGATCAATCGTCGTTTTCAATCGTCAGTCGCAATTAATTCTTGTAATCTTAATCGTTAATCGTTAGTCGATTACATTTTGCCCATCTCTGATACCAGTCTAGAGTCCACTCTAGGCGCCTTAAGCGCTTTGAGTGCAGCTTGGCTGTCGCTGAGAATATAGATATTCTTCCCTTGGGTTTGCCTAACTATATTCTCATGTGCACAGGCAATTATAGCGTATGTCTCGGCTTGGAAGACAGTGGCGTAATTGCCCATGCTTATGCTACTACTAAAATCATTTGCATAAATGCCTGCCCCAGTACCAGAATCTGTCTTGGACCCGTCTGTGTACCATATGATGTCATTTTCATCAGACATTGGTGCTTCAAGACCTTCGGTCCATTCAGCCCTTTTTGGAACTTTAACATTAAAATTCTTACGGAACACAAACTTGGGTTGCATCTTATCGCAGCCCATATTCGTAATCCTTTTCATGAAATTGTCACATTCCATGTTTGTGTGTTTAGTCTTTGGCTTGTTATCGCTCCAGAGGCCTGTCAAAGCCAGCCTGTGTAACGATTTCCGCGCCTCAGATTGTATCACTAGGTGCAGCGGCGGGAGGTCTAGTAGTACCTCCATCGCCGCTGTTGGCGTCGTTCTAAACGCGCCAGTAATAGCCATGCACGCCGTTCTTTGTATTTTCGTAAGGGCATCCCTGCATGTGCTCTTTAGTGTCCTTGGCCACCATGCCAGGCATCCGTACAGAATGATAGGTCTTACCATCATGGTATAGATCCATCTCAGTACCTTTGGGTTTAAACCCCACGTTTTGCCATATGCCGTTCTACACATTCCAAACACCCTCAGTGCCTTAGTTATGGTAGTTTCGACATGCTTTTTCCAGTTCAGTTCTTTATCTAGTGTTAAACCTAGATATTTCACTTCATCGGACATTTCCAGAACCCTTCCATAAAGCTTCAGCTGTTTCATGCCGTTAAGGGTCTTTTTCCTGGTAAACGGTACTACTACTGTTTTGCCAGGATTGATGGAGAGCTGATGATGGTTGCACCACCTCTCCACTTGCTTCAGTGCTGTATTCATGATTTCCGATACCGTTCCCGGGAATTTCCCGTTTACAAGAATCACTAAATCATCTGCATACCCTACCGTGTATATTGGGCCTTTGTTTAGTTCTTCCAGCAGTGAGTTCACTACCAGGCTCCAGAGAGTCGGTGAAAGAACCCCCCCCTGTGGGCAACCCTTCGTGGCCGTGGCTAATATTTCATCTCCCATGAGGGTGGACTTTATTAGTCGGCTATTTAGCATAGTACCAATCCATCTACAGATTGTCGGTTCTATGCCATGTTTAGATGCTGCAGTGCTGATTGCCTGATACGTGGTGCGGTCAAATGCCCCCTCCACGTCTAGAAAAGTGGCTAGGCATAGCATCACGTGGGTTAGTTTCGCTGACTTGGCTAACCTATGCTTAACACCCAGGAGTCTGTGGGCATTCCGCAAGTTCGGTTCATTGATGGTAGGGCATGAAATGTTGTAATATGTATATATAATTTAAATTGTAGAGTTCTACTAAAGATTTTTTTTTCAAAATAGAATAGAATAGTTTATATTCGTAAACACACAGACAATAGACATATATAAAAAGAACATAGTGATGTTGCTGCGCTGATCTTCCCTTTAACCCTTAAAATCATAAATAGAATAGTGACTACCGTTTCTCATACAATACGTAGCCCCTATTTGCCTATATGCCAGCGCGTGCCAGCGTAACCGATAACGGAAACCTGTATGTTGCGAAAAGCGCCTACGAACAGAGAACCCGCCTGGCGGGTCGCTGGCAGTGAATGCGTTAAATTAACTAATTATTTTTGCAAAAAAATTTCTTCGTTTGACTGTTTTCTGTGTTTTTCTGTTAGCTTGCTCTGACTAGCCTTTTTCATGATATTTAAAAATAAGAAACACAACTTTTTTAAATAATAAATGCGTGTAATCATTTTGAACATCTGTCTCGCTTACTCGCTACTTATGCGAATAATTGTGTGCGTACTTTTTTTATCATATTTCAATAGTTTGAGAACAAATATACATAATTATGACTCTACTATTACTGATTGCAAAAATGCATTGATTCCAGGAACGACCACATCGCAGTCTAATGAATCTGAGACAAATAACAAGAATGGTGACTCAAAAACAGTGACTAAAAGGATAAACGATTTGGTAATAACAGTTCCACAGTCCAAGCCGACGCGGAGAATTAAACTGAAAAGGAAAAAGCCAACAGAAACTGTTACTAAAGAAACAACATCTAATAAAGTAGCTGAAAAAGAAAAAGTTGACTCTAGCAATACTCTTAACAGTACTGTTGTTTCTACTATATCTAATGTTAAACACACTGAGACAGAACCTAATAAAGCTAGCAATGTTGAAGCTAAGAGCAGAAGTAAGAAAAGTAAGAAGAAAAAGAAGAAGGTAAAAGAAAAAGAAGGCAGTGACGAAGATGAAATAACTATACAGTTATCGGATACAGAGAAAATGGATCTGCTTGAAGATTTAGATGCAAAGAACTTCGATACTGTTAGCTCCAGCGATTCTGATAGTTCAGAGACTTCAGAGGATAGTGAAAATGAAAACCAGCATGATGAAAAACAAAATGATACTGAGAAACAGGCTATCGAAAAACAAAGTGAAGCTGATAATTTAGAAAATAACAAAAATAATGACACTGAAAGGGATATTGCAGCCGAACCTGAAGGAAAGGGAGATAGTAAAAAAGATGAAGAGATAAGAGGTTATGTATCTAATGACAATGTACTGACAGTAGAAATTAATGATTTGCCTGTTATAAATGATGATATTACAACATCAAACGATAATAAAAGAGAAGAATCTAGTAACGCAATAGTTGATAAACAAATTGGCGAAAAGTGTGATGATAATGATCAGAGAGCTCAGGATTTAAGTAAAGAAAAGACAGATGATGCTAATAATAAACAAAATAATGACAAAATGGAAAAAACAGATGAATGTGCGAATATTGAGAAAAGTGACGATAAAGCGGAAAGCTCATCTTGTCTAGAAACAAAATCAGATGGTGAAATATCTGACAGAGAGAGTTCTGAAGTTGAAGCCTCGGATGTGCAACCGGAAGTAGTGTGTATATCCGATGACGAGCAAAAGAAGAAGAAAAAAAAGAAAAAAGACAAAAAATCTAAAAAAGAAAAAAAGAAATCGGGTTTTCGGGAGCAAACCGATGAAAACTTTTATAAAGATAAAGATGTCAAAGACAAAGAAATACCTACTGTAATAGAAACAATAGATGAGGACGATGATGACGTGTATGAATATTTAGAAATTTCTGATGATTCATCTTGCTACGAGGTGGAAGGCGTATCAGTTCTATCTAAAGAACCTACTGCAGAAGAAATAGAAGCATTTTCAGCTAGGATGGATGAAATTGACTTAGAAAAAGATGAAACAGTGATACCAATACCAAACGAAAACATAGAAACGGAAAACGATACTAATGACCTTGAAAACGTATCATGGAAAGATAGATACCTAGGAAGTAAGAAGGTAAAACGAGTATTGACTACATCTAATATACTTAATGCTATTAAAAGGAAAAATAAAGAGTTGAAGAAGAAGTTAGAAGAAGCTAAGAAGGCAGAGCTAGCAGAGAAAGAAGCACAGGAAGAAAAAGAAGATGATAAACCGACAGTTGAAGATGGTACTATTGAACAGTATGAAACTCTTTTAGGTTCTACCAAATATGTAGATCCAGTTAAAGAAATAGACACAACAGAATCTAAAGATACACAAAATAAAGAAGATTCTGGAAACAAAGATAATTTGAACAAAGAAGATGAAAGTGAAAACGTTACAAAAGAAATGAAAAAAGACGCAAAACAGCTGCTTAAAATGTATAAGAGACTTCTGAAGTATAATGACATTACTAAGCAAAAAGATCCGAATAAGAAGAAAAAGAAGAAACAAAAGAAAAATAAGGATAAAGAGAAAGAGAAAGTAGCTTAAGATGAGTGTCATAGACAAACAAATAACACTGAATGTACACCGTAAGTTATACAACACCCCTATTTGTATATCATGTAACTTTAAAGTAAATAAAGTAATGCATATACTGTATACTACTACTACCATTTCATTTAGTTATTAATAGTGGAAGAGGTATTGAGTCAAAATAGTACATTGTGCAACACACGAATTAATAAACTAGTGGATGTGAAATGACTCCTATTTAGTATGAAAACCAGTGTCGCTAAACTCACACATTCATAGCCACGTTAAAATACGTCACACACTTACAAAATTGCTCTGATTCGTAGCAACTTTCCATACCAAAAAGTTATTACCGGTGGACATTTCTCGAACGAATATCAACTGTAGGCTACATGAGTGACGGTTTAAAACATAATGTCAAAGCTATATGACATACGACTCTTTTATTATCTCATTCATCTCACAAAAGCTCGCTCAACGTTCACCTAATACAACTACTCAACACCAGATGGCGTTATTTTATATAATTTTAAAATCACTACTTATTACAGGCGAGAAAAGGGCTAAAAACCAGTATAAGTAAGGTCTAATTACGCATGGTTTGTTACGGATCTCACGGTCACGTTACACTGGTGTTTTCGAGACCTCTACACGCCTGCGAGTAGCTAACCGTTGGAACTTCTTTCCATTCGACGATATAGGGAGGGGACAGTGTAATCGGAGTGTTTTATCGATATTTGTGTGTTCAGTTAGGTATTGATATTTCATTACCGTATGTTTTAACACATTTAGATGATACTTTATTTATGATTATAATATAGGTAGTGATAATCGTGATTGTATGAAAAATAATATGTAGTACAGTACAACAAATATCTAACTAGAAATTTGTTTCTTATTAATTGACCAACTAGGTTGTTAATGTGAACATTAAATATATCTTAAAGTCAAACAGATAAAATCATAGTTCTTTAAAGGTCTATTAACTCGGTATTGCTGTTATTTTGTGATCACAAATCTGCAATTACTTACATAGGTAAGTATTCGTCTTTAACAATATATTTACTTGTAGCAGCATTTAAGGCCAATCTAGACGGGACAACCTGATTAAATTGTCAAATTAATTGTATGGTGTGAAAGCATACATGAAACTGGATCATCGATCCCACTTGATTTGATTGTAAGATTGTGACCTATCAAATCAGGAAGGGGGCGGCAAAATTCCAATATTTGACGCTAGTTTGCGTGGTAAGGAACACTTTTTATTAATTAAGTGAGCCCGAATGTCACTAATAATTACTAAATTAGTAACTAAGTTTTAGGCGTGTGGACGCTAGATGAGATGTATGGCAATTTTATCCCCAGAAATCTTTCTCTAAGAAATGCTCCTAGCGAATGGTGCTATATTTTTGCGGAAACTAATTTTCTTGCCCAGTAGCATTGATCCATTTATTTTTAATATCGGCATCTTGTGGTAACCTACAATAATTAATAATAAAGAAATAGAAAATATAAAACGTTTATTCATGGCACATTGCATGCATTGTACGCATAAGTGCATTAAGTACCTAGTCTAATTATATTAACGATGAAAATATTATGATGGGTGTAAAAAACAAAAACGTATGTAAAGGATGAAATGACCCCGACTTAACTTAGTGCTTGATGACCAGTGCTGCCATATTTACTAAGACATTGATTATCCCAAATAATAATTAGAAACGTGTCTAAAATAATAATTTATTACCGAACTACCAAACATCAAACTTGAAATATCGTAACTTTAACTTTATCGATATAAATATCGACATTGCGCAGCATCTGAGTAGCGAAGTTATTTGACATTTAGGATAGCGAATATTCCAGATAAACGTAAAGAATAGTGACAAAGGATTGTGAACTCTAAGTTCTAACTGATAAAATATAGATTTACTTAACGAACATTCGTAAATAATGCAAAAGAAACAGATTTTTCGTATTTATCGGATTATATTTAAATAAATAACCACCGGTGATAGGAAATACCTCCACGTGAAAGATTTTTTAAACCGCTGTGATTTCTGCAGCTTAATACTGCACAATACGGCATTTTAAATTTAATTATCAATTTTTGTTAGACGAGCGTACGTACGACGTGAATGTCATTCGAGCATGAAGTTTACACAACAACTGAGCATAGTCTGTGCATAAAGTGAGTCGGTCGCTACTAACTGTCGGATAGACGGGAACGCCTACTTGCCATCTCCATCCTACTCCGTGGTGCAACATATTAGAATAGAATAGAATTTCTTTATTTCTTTATTGCAAACGAGGGTACAGTTAAATCGCGACGGCTTGGAATCCCAAAACTTCCACCCTGTATATTGTATACATACTAGCTTCTGCCCGCGACTTTGTAAATACATATTTACATTACCGAATAATCAAAACGGCAGTTTTTGGCGCCAAAATATAGGTTTTTCTTACCGCAGTCGGGTTTAAAAAAAATACACGTGCTAATTAAAATATAACAGTTCCTGAAAAGTCGCTTTAGGTTGGACTTGATAGGGACAATCTGAGGGTCTATCGCGAAAAAAGATAATCGAAATTTCATTATCTAACATCTCTGTCACTTCGCGTTTCCCGGTAGGTCCTCTGTAAACAAACAGCCTATGGATGGTATAGAAAGGATCGCAATCTCTTATGGCAGAATTGTTGTAAAGTGACCGCGTTAAGCTTTAAATAATAGTTCCTAATCTCTCCGGTGGCGCTAGTTAGGCTCTGGGACATGAGTATAACATGAACCATATAAGGCAACAAATAACCCGACAAAATTACGTAGGTTGTTTTTGGTAGTATTTCGGTGTATGGTGGCGCCGCCTAATTACTGTTTTTTGATGGACACTTTTCATACATAGAGATTTGGCTCCTTTTATATAGTCTCCATGCTATTATCTCTGAAAACTTGTCAAAAACCTGATAAAGGTACAGTATGTATAAGTTACTCTATGGTTTACTAAAAAGGCTAGTGTTGCACTCTGGTGGCAGAACATTGCAGTAATATCCTATGTTTTTACTGTATTTTTATTAATTTTGTCTTTGGTTACCGCGATAGTTACTCATGAAATAAAACTATGAAAACGGATTATATCGCGTGTATTGAATTTATAATACATCTCGACGTTTCGAACCCTTTACACTGTAAAGTTTACAGCGTTCGTGGTCAACGCGAACAATATACGCAATACACGCAATAATACGTAATAATAATACGCGATATAATCCGTTTTCTAGTTTTACTCCGTATTTTTATTACTTAAATGTTATTTATTTCTTAATAAATTTATTTGCTAAACTTCCAAAAAATATCTACAAAACTACAAAAGGGGATCATCATTCGACGCGATAGGTTTAGTTTAGCTGAAGTAAACTTGCGTGGATGCATAGTTAAGTGACCCCCCTGCAAACAACAAATTAATATTTCTATTTTAACTTAAATTTTTAGGGTTCCGTACCCAAAGGGACGGGACCCTATTACTATGACTCCACTGTCCGTCTGTCATCATCTGATGAAAATCACTCCCATCACTTACACACCACACACACACATCACACACATCATCATCACATTTCCCTACTGTAAGCAGGTAAGGTCTTTGAATAAACAAACCCACAGAAAAATACACAATACTTATACTTACTAAGGGTTATTTTTTATTGTTAACAGATCTTAGGTACATTTAGCAGCCTGACCCTAATCCGCTGCTTACAACTCTGCTTGTAAGTCCGCTGGCGAGATGAAGTCCAACTTTTGCTCCGCCTCCAGCTTGGCCGGCGGCATTAAGTCCGGCGCTAAGTCCGGCTTTACCGGCACCTTCAGCTTGACCGGCGGCGCCAAGTCCAACGTCAAGTCCGGATTTACCGGCACCTTCAGCTTGACCGGCGGCATTAAGTCCGGCTCCACTGGCATTTTTAGCTAGTTCGGCGGCGCCAAGTCCGGCTTTACTGGCACATTCAGCTTGACCGGCGGCATTAAGTCCGGCTCCAGCGGCATTTTTAGCTAGTCCAGTGGCGCCAAGTCCGGCTCCAGCGGCATTTTTAGCTAGTCCGGCGGCGCCAAGTCCAGCACCAAGTCCGGCTCCAGCGGCATTTTTAGCTACTCCGGCGGCGCCAAGTCCAGCGCCAAGTCCGGCTCCAGCGGCATTTTTAGCTACTCCGGCGGCGCCAAGTCCAGCGCCAAGTCCGGCTCCAGCGGCATTTTGAGCTAGTCCGGTGGCGCCAAGACCAGCACCAAGTCCGGCTCCAGCGGCATTTTGAGCTAGTCCGGCGGCGCCAAGTCCAGCGCCAAGTCCGGCTTTACCGGCACATTCAGCTTGTCCAGCGGCGGAAAGTCCAGCGCCAAGTCCGGCTCCACCGACACCTTGAGCTTGTTCCGCGACGCTAAGTCCGACATTGAGAGCTCCTCCTGCTCCCTGAGGACAGTCAACAACATATATTAGATAATACATACAACTCGATTCACATCTTAATCTTATTAAGTTTGGTCATTCATAATATGAATATAAAAGTAAAATACAAAGTACATATACCTAAACATCGAATTTTAGGTACCGCCGCCGCCGGCAGCGGACGGAGCAAACGGTGGTCAGGGCCGTAGAGAGAGGAACCGAAGTATCCAAGACGATACGATGTGTCCAAGAATACCGCCTTCTGCGCCTTAACCTTGATTTAGCCACCTAGCGAGATAGTCTCTAGGTAGTCTAGGTGTTGGTTGAGCCTTCGCTATGAGACCATTCGCTGAGACGACTATCGGAGCAATGACCGTCGAATCCTCATCCCACATGGCGGTTATCTCGTGAGCCAAGTCTAGGTAGCCTTTGGATTTGTCCTTGGCTTTCACGTTACTACTTTATATGTATCTCCTTGGATTTCACGGGCCTATATATCCCGGTCTTTTGATAGGCTTGCGTGGGGATATAAATCCCTGGAACCCGTTCACAGGCGCAACAATAGACACCCCTGAACCGGTCGCAGCAGGCATTAGGACTATTGTAGAAAAAGTGAACAGTATACCGGTCTATGGATTGAAGTTTGGATGGACAATGAGAAGGGTTATTGCAAAAACGTCCGGTCACCTGCCATAATTGTACTCAGAACAAGAATATATAAGTGCCACCAAAGAAAGGCAGATCACTCGGGAAGCACGTAGCACCCAAGTTTGTGGTTGGTAATTGTATTTTTAATAAAATATAAAATGTACATCGAATACTTATCAGTGTTAGGTAAGTAAGTACTCATGGAGTAAGAAATAATTTATCATAAGATTAAAACTCACCAAATGTGGCTTCGATGCTGCCAAAGCAACCTGCAAATTAAGACACTACTTAGTAGGGAAGTGGGTACACATAGCACATAGCATTAAACTGAATAAACTTTTTGTGTTCGAACCATTCGAACGAAGTTTCGGTTTCGGCATAAAAATCATGTTTCGGCAGAAGGTCCGGTTTCGGACCGTGAACGCGATCACGGAGCAACGCCGCGGACGGACAGACGGATATGGCGAAAATATAAGGGTTCCTAGTTAACAACGGAACCCTAAAAAAGGTACAGGTACCTACAAAATTGAAAGAAAACAATTGAGCAAGTGTTTTTTAAATATAGTCACAGTAAAAGAGGTAATATGGTGTCATTTAGGTTTGATACTAACATTATAAATGCGAAAGTTTGTCTGTCTGTCTGTTTACCTCTTTACGCTTAAACCGCTGAACCGATGTGGTTGAAATCTGGTATAGAGTCCCGGGGAAGGACATAGGGGTAGTGAAAAGGGGGTGGAAGTTTGTATGGGAAATCGATAAAAAATAAGCTACCCAAATTATTAACTCCCACGCAGACGAAGTCGCGGGCAAAAGCTAGTAAAATATAATTCTTACCAGGGCGAGAAGAGTGACGATCTGGATAGCGACCATGATGGACTTTTTTTCCAATGTCTTTAGCAGGCTGAGACCGGTATTTATACTCTGTGGCCCAAAGGGCGTCAAGGTTCGTTGACACAGGTGTTCTAATCAGTTCTAGCATTAACTCATTGTCAAACTTTAAAAACAACTATATAGATCCCTCATTTCGAAAGAGAATAAAGAAGAAATAGAGTGCTCACTCCATACATGGGTTTTGTTACCAAAAAGACTATTGTCTTCGTAGTCTACATCTAGCGTCAAGTAGCGGAACTATCAGTACTGCTATTCGACAATAGATATAAGCAGAGAAGAAGCCCGCAAAGGCATTTTTGAGTGGATAGAGTCCGTAGAAGCTAACTTTGCACAGACTTGAACAGAACAGTCTATTAACTTGATTCGACTGTGACTTTGAAATGCAGGGGCGACTCTGAAACTTCAGTTTCTATACTTTCTAAGCCATAAATATCCTACATATTTTTATGCGGCATTTTTGGTATTTGGTAACAAGAATTCAAAACAATATAATTTGTCGCACGAACGACTAGTTTGACGTACTTATAACATAGCACTTCCTATCACCCAGGTAGCAAAGTGACGTAAGCGACGTCAAATTGACGTCGCTAACGTCATTATGACGTATAGCTGCTGTTAGGGCAAAATAGCTGCAAATTTCATTGAAAAAATGTGTATGTGTAGTGTTTATTGTTTGTTTGTTGTTGTGTTTTATATTTAATATGAAAATATGACGTCACACCGGAGGGGGGGGGTTTGGGGGTTAAAAAACCTCGAAATTCGTGTGACGTAATTAATGGATGAACCCTAAAAGGAAAAAAATCAATATGTTTGTTAAAACGTATTGATATATTAACATTACGTCATTACGTAAATATATACGTGTTAAATATTACATAGAATCTAATTGTATTTATTCATCATTAAGGCCACCATTATATAATAAGAACATCTGTTTAAATGGTTTATTTGTATAGTCAAGGGCAAAAACATGTCGACATTTTCATAAATTAATATTCTCTCGACATTGCTGCAGAGATAACTGGCCCCCTTGCATAGAAATTTGTTCACAAGGGGGTTAACTATCTCTGGATGGATTAGACTTGCAAGAGATAGGGAGAAATGGCAATCTTTAGAGGAGGCCTTTGCCGAAAGACAAGCTGTTGGACAAGATGGCGGAAAAGCATCAGCTGATCGAGCTTAACTGCTAGTTATCTATGGCATCATACGTGATTTAGCTATCTTTCCATTTTGTTTTGTTGTAAAACCGTAAAATACAGCGGCTTTATATATAATTATTATTTATCTTGCCACATATGAGTCAAAATCGTGTGTAATAGGAGTCTTGCCAGTTCGCGCTTCGCGCCTCCTTATAAAACGACCGACAAAAAACGGGGAACTGGTAAAGTGTGGAGGGCCCTTTGGATGATGTCGCTGGCCGCGACTGTAGGCCTTGTGCGCCGTGTGCAATGCTGTCTGTCTTAAGGTTTCTCCACACTTATGCGCGAATCACGGCGCGAAGCCGCGAACGCGAGTCAGGAGTCTAGTTCGCTAATCAGCGAAATCGACTCCACACTCGCGTTCGCGGCTTCACGCCGCGTAGTCTGGAGCGAGCTTTAACGCGTTTTGGAACACTACACCGATAATACGAAGAATAAAGGGCGAAACACACCATCGCACGAAATAAAAATAAAAAACATGGAAATATGGGACACTTGGCAACACTGGCGCACGTGTGCGGCAGTCTGTAAGGTAGGATCGCACCGATTTGACGGTTCGGTGCGATAGTGTGGAAGCCCACGCCAGTACTACCTATTCCTAGAACTACTCCAAGGTCGCGGTGCGGTGCGATGGTGCCTTAAGGAATAAGAATTTTATTTTTCAGCTGGTAACATTGTTCCTTATGTCAATGTCAATGATGTCGATGTCAACCTGAGATGTCAACCAATGTTTGGGATTTTGGGATTTGTTTGGGACTCGGGAATCTCGGGTCTCGGGATTTCTATTAAATATTTGGTATAAATAAGTTTGGAACTCATAAGAAAGTTGTAAATATACAATGGCCAGCTAAACACTTACTTACTTACTAAATCAATTATTTAATTAAACTTTCTAGCATATAAAATGAACCCTCCTAGCTTAAATAACGTACCTCTTAATTATATCTGCGAAGGATGCCTGTGTGTTGATCGCAAGCTCACTACAATTTACGATGAAGAATATAAAAAAATATTTATAGGAATGCTGGATTTCATGGTAAGTTTTTAAATGAAACGTATACCTATATATATAATTATTCTAGGTTTTACTTTCAAAGTTGTATTTATTTGATAACTGCTATTTGGTACGTTTTAATTATTTGTTGATGCTAAATTTTTGTGTAATTATGAAGTTGAAATATAGCAACTTTATATACAGGAAATTATCCTGAACATAATACACCATAGGGCTTTCATTTATTGACATGTTTCCAAACTTTTTCATGCATTACTAGTTAATTGTAGCTATTATTGAGGATAAGGTCGATAAAAGCACTAGCAATACATAAAAGGTCCTTATAAAATGAGCCTAGAAAACTTGTTTGTAATATGTAAAGTTCCCATCTATATCCAGTCCACTAAGTACTAAAAAACTTATTTAAAAACTATCTATTTAGGACCAGATGAATCAAGAGTGGCTGTTATGTTGGGAATGCATCGCTAAAATACGTTCTGTGATACATTTCAAGAAGAAAGTCCGAGCTGCCCGTGATTACCTGCTCCAATATATGGTAATTTTATTTTTGTTCTTGCATTGGTTTAAGTCCTTGGGCCCATTTCTTAAACGATATTAGACTATTATTATTGGTCCACGAACTGTCAAACCTTTCCAGTCCTGTTGCCAGTCCGTTCGAAAATTTGGCCCCAGGCACAGAATATATAATAGTACTAAGTACAGAAGATTCACTCCCTAACAAAACGCGACTACTACGCGCAAGGCGGCGCAAGCGCGTGCAGGCGTGCGTTCCGTGGCGGTGTGCGGCAATTACTATGGAAAAACCTTAAAATTGAGGCGGCCGCAGGTACTTGTAGCAACGCGACAGAATCGCAGAGTGAGACACGCCTGCAGGTATTAGTGGTAAGTGGGTGCACGAATCACAATCTCTCTAAGATAATCCAGAGGTAATTTACGCCTTTGTCATGGCAATTAGGGAACCCGTTGTTAACCATACTTTGCATGGGGTCTTTCAATCATCCCGCAGTGGCAGCAAAAGGCTTAAGAGGAAAGGGGATGGCCGCTTCTCCATTGAAACATAGTCCTTATTTTCCTCTCCTGATATTGACATTATGAAAAATATTTTTACATAGTTTGATGTATATAAACCATTGCCATTGTAAAAATTAGGAGCGATAAACAGATTTCATACAGATTTTTAAATGCTCCTAATTTTTATAATAATTAAAAATTCGAAAAAATCAAACATAGGGGCATAGATGTGGTTGACATGCAACAAATTGTGTCAAAATATTTTTATTAATATTTTATAACCAGAGAGGAAAATGAGGACTTTGTTTGTATCGAAAGGCGATTTCGCGCGGATCCTCTTTCGTCTTAAAAATGAAACTTCATAGAGGTTTTCATTATTTCATTAAAGAGGTCATTAGAAATAAAAATGAGTTCTTAAAAACCATTACATATAAATTAGGCTTATCACTCTGAATTTATGGTATAAAAGTTATCCACTTCATAAAATCAAAATTACTCGATTTATAAATATAAGAAAGCGCGTCGCCGCGACGCGTCGCAGAGTGCTTGACAGTAGCAACAGTATCCTAAGTGTGATAGCGGGTAGGCTCGATAGTCGCTATATGCAGCACTGGTCGAGCCTGCATCGTTCCCTAGCTAAGTATGTATTGTAGTGTAGTTGTAGAAACATAGTTTTAAGTTCCTGCATGTTCGACTAACCTGTTATGGATTTCTGTGGTTCGAAATAAATGTTTTTTTTTTCTTTGTATAAAAAATTTTAGCAACGAAAACTAGTACCAGACATAGATATGAGCTACGTAACTTGTTCATGCCAATTTTACGTATAGCCCATTACACAGAGCGAGCATACGCGCAAGGCAATTTCCTTGCGCACAAAACGGCCAGTGTATACGTGCCTAGCGCGCGCCGCCTCGGCCGCACGTCTACACTGACCGTTTTGTGCGCGAGGAAATTGCCTCGCGTGTATTATCGCTATGTGTGAACCCGGTTATTTAAGCATGTTGTATTAAAATGAAAGTGTAACTGATTGCATGGGAGTGGCTTTTTTGGGGCAGGTTCCTGTTACCAAAGATAGATATAACTCCGTAATATACAGTCTAAGGAAAAAACGTGCCTCGAAAATCAAGAAAATTTGATTCTTGATGAGATGGCGCCACTACCTTTGGCCTACTCTTGTATAGATGGCGTTGGCGGTTTCGTTTGTTATTTAACAATTTTAACACATATCAGTGAAAGAACATTTATCCATATATAAATAATTTATTATTATTTTCTGGCGGCTTTCTCGCACAACGTATCAGCATTGCGATACAGCGGGGAAATGCCGCCAGCATCCTTGGTACAATGCCTCAAGGGCCTATTTTAGATTTAAGCTAGTTATTAATTTCGTTTACGTAGTACCACTGTATATATCTTGTATGTAAATAAATATGTAGAAAAATAATTTATTTGATATTTCTATTTTTAGTTCTAATCGTGTATCGATAGATGGCATTGAATTTACTGTGGCTACAAAATTTACTATGACAGTACCGCTCTATCCTATTATATCCTCTTTGCTGTTACTCTTATTCAAAATCAAGGTATGATTGAAAATGTTGTATTCAAATTTACAGGTTTACCAAACACCCATAGCATCACTGTCAAATTTGAAAACAACAATTAATACAGCTCCAAACTACTATTATCAAGATAAAGAAGATGACAAAACCTTATTATCATCGGGAGATGAAATTGCTACAGCTAATTTTGTCTCTGAAAGTGCCTCATATAGAAACTTTATAAATATAAATGAATCTAATACAAGTAATGTAGCTCCGTGTACTGAAAATCAATTTACTGAAACGAACAATGGTGTTTCTGAAATAAGAGATAGTACAAATGAGAATGAAAGTCAATCTTCGTTTACTATAAAAATTGAAGATAATGATTTTGACAATGAAGGGTTTTGTGGAGATGAAAATAATAGTTTGATAGGTGATAAAGAGGTTTTTGTAAGTATTTATGTATTACTTTTTTAGCATATTTTTGGTTGCTTCCCAGGAGCCAAGGATCTGATGACTTGGCTCAAGAAAGGCTCAAATAGTGAAAAACAAAATTTGTCTCTCCTGTTCCCGAAAGGTAAGGACACCAGATAGCTAATATCTGGTTGTAACTAAAGAGAATTAAGAAGACATGAAGCTCACTCCACACATCGGTTTTGTTACCAAAAAGACTATTATTTTCGTAGTCTACATCTAGCGTCAAGTAGCGGAACTATCAGTACTGCTACTCGACACTAGATGTCACATGTGTCGCGACTGACGAAAAGTGTTATTAAGTCATAAGTCATTTATTCATAAAGCTAATTTACACGTTATAAAAATGGAACATATTTACATATGCCTTTAACAAATACACAAAATCAATTTGAAATAAACATAACATCACATAAATCACATTATTCGTAATAATATAGAAATAAAAGAATTAACTTGTTAACATCCCTTTTGTGGAAATTAAGGTACTCGTCATAGTCATAAAACGGATGCTCAACAAGTAAGCGTTTGAGGCGACTATTATAACTAAGGAGTTGAAAATAGAGTTCCGTTTACTCTGGTTATAATATGAGCTAAAAAATCATTGAGCATAAGACTTGCCGTTTGCTGCGATATCTTTTTTAGGGTTCTGATAGTTCCGCTACTTGACACTAGATGTAGACTATGAAAATAATAGTCTTTTTGGTAATAAAACCGATGTGTGGAGTGAGCACTCTATGTCTTCTTAATTCTCTTTGTTGTGACTTATGTATTTTGTGTTTTTAACTTTTAGTAACAGAAGAGACAAATTGGTAAGTAACAAAATTTTTTTACGATCTAAATATTTTCATTTATAAGTTATTTTGGTACAAACCACAAAAAAAGTTTGATATTAACTAATACTGGTTTTCAGACTGAAACTAAGGCTGATGACGAACTTATCACACAAGCACCTGCTCCCAATAAAAAGAAAAGGAAAAAGAAGAAACGTAAAAAAGAGGAGTTTAACTCCTCTGATGATGAACCACTCAAACCTAGTAAGAAAGAGAAGAAAGATAATCAGATGAAAGGAAAGTCATTGGAAAAGGAAGAAACAGGTATAATTTTGATTATAAGTATAATATTAGTGTTGGTGGTACTAGATGACGATATTTCGATCATTCTCAAAAAAAAAAAAATCTGCGGTCTAATTTCCGCGACCCATACAAAATGTATGAAAAGAGTCGTGGCAATTAGACTCAACCGCAGACATTCTCAGAGAATGACCCATTAAGAGAGTTAACGATTAGTTTGTAAGGGTTTTTTTAAGTTTTTTTTTTGTATGTATAGTGTTTTTGTGTTAGGGTTTAGTCTGTAGTATGTAAGGATTTAATGGAGTTAATGTAATATGGAAATGACTTGTAATGATAATAATGAAAATGAAGACATAAGGATTGAGATAAAAAAAAATTGCGATTCCTATAAGAGGAAAGAGAAAATAGTGGCATGCTTTGTCTTTATCACCGACCGGGCATTTTTTTATGGTCGGGTTATGGCATCATGTGGGCATCATAGCAAGGAGGCTATGGCGAAATACCGATATTTATAATAGTGAAAGAGAAAAGAATTTCAAATTTGATGAATTTATCAAATTTGACCGTTGACCGAAAACAGAACTATGAACTATCTCTGAAACCTTAAATTTTTTTTTAATTTTTCAGAGGACAAAACGGCGAAAAAGCGTCGCAAGCGAGAGAAGCCGGCGGGGGTGGTAAACAACCCCCGTGTCGACAGGAACCTGGCACAGCTCAATGTGAAGGATGGACAGGTTGAGATGATAGTACTTAGCTGGGAGGAGGTGAGAAATAAAAGAGTGCCTTGGGGAACATACCTATACTACGTGACCCATTTTTTAACCCCTATCTTTTAGGAAATTAATAAAGTTGGTATCCAAAGGTTATCTCAAAGAGATCGCTCATTCGCGATAAGACTGCATGTTTCAGATTCAGATTATTTATTGATAAAAAGAATACAATTTTTTACACGTCATATTTCAAAATGGTTTAAGATTAGACTTAAATGTACGATAGATATAATTAAATACAATTTCACTATGTCCAAAGATAGATATAACTCCGTAATAGATGGATACAGTCTAAGGAAAAAACGTGCCTCGAAAATCAAGAAAATTTGATTCTCGTTCAGTGGGCGCTACTAGTTTTGGCCTACTGTCGTATAGATGGCGTTGACGGTTTCGTTTGTTATCTAACAATTTTAACGCATATCAGTGAAAGAACACGGGGCAAAATCATAAAAATAATTAATGCAAATAAAAAAAATCATTTATCCATATTTAAATACATTTTATCGTATTTTTATAAATATTTATTTTTAGTTTTAAAGTGTGTCGACAGATGGCAGTGAATTTACTGGGGTTACAAAATTTACTATGACAGTGTACGCGCGTGGATATGGCTAGGTTCAGCTCGTAGCCTCTTGGAGCGGGTTCAGCAGCAATAATGTAGACGACGCCTTTCGTTTTAAATACTTTGGGGATCGGCTCCTCCGTAGCAACGTCCTGGACCAATCACAGGGGCTGTAGATGTCGTGATATCGGCGCTGATTGGCTGCCGATGATGCGATCTCGTACGGTAGGCTGCGTAAGTTGCATTGGGTACGGTCTCCCACATAAGTTGCATTAACAGACAGTACCACTCTAGTATAAGTTACTCTATGGTTCAAGCTAATAATCATAGAATAATGTTATAAATTCATAATTAAATTACAAAATGTCAGTGTCATCGATTCGATTAAATTACAAACAAAAGATGCATGCAACAAAACTCCACTACTTAATACTGCAAATTATCACTTTGGTTTTCAAATTCATTTATCCTCGTGAGTCTAAATGTACATATTCATTGCAATCTAATTTGAACCTTTTGATGGAACAAATAGAGTAGCATTTCTTTTGTTTCACTGCGTTGTAAAAGAAACGAAATTCGTTCCAATTTACTTATAGAATAAGGTTCAAATTAAAAATTTAAAAACTTTATATGGTGGGTCTTACGAGGTTATATCGTAACAACAGTAACAAGCACATTTGATAAGTAACGTCTTTTATCTATTTTTGAAAATTGTGTCACTGCCTGCATTTCTTATGTCAATTGGAATTTTAATTTGTTTACTTGTACACTTAATCATATTTTACATATTGTATTCGGTATTTATCAATATACCTACATATGACGAAATCGAATAATGACGCACTACTCACTATACATATTCGAAATATTAATGTTCGTAAGAAAAAACTTGCCACTGTTTAACCGTGTTGAGGTCACGGGCAAATTAATCAGATCCACGGGGAGACTTAGAACAGTGCCACGACGCATGGCACTTTCATGCAAAAACCCCCGAGTAATCGGCCCGACATACTACGAGCGTCTACCCGCTACATTACGTACTGAAACATCTGACGAAATATTTGAACGTCAACTGAGGGTCCTTTTATTAGATAATCCACTTTATTCAGTAAATGAGTATATGACCTCGACACTTGAAATTGTAAATTGAACTGTAAACTTGACATGTTCTCATTTATTGATTCTTAATGAAATGTGTATATAACTAGTTATTATTTAGAACATGACGATCAATAGGAGATACTCATACTTAGTTAATAATCCCGTATTTTGTTTTTGACATGAATGCATAAAATTTAGTTTTTAATTTAATTTAAAATTTGTAAGACATTTTTTTGATTTGTATTTATTAATTTATTAAATAATGTTATGTAAATATCTAGTCAATGACGATCACAATATAAATTCATGTAGATTAGTCTAGTATAATTTATAATGTAATTTCATATTATGAGAATAAATATCTAATCTAATCTAATCTAATCTAATCTAATCTATGTATAATCGGAAGTCGATAAACGAGAAGTCCCTATGACAGCTCAAAAATGCTACGAGAATGAGGGCTACCGTTTTTGTGCTCACCAGTTGGCGCCACTGTAGATGTAGGTCCAGAAAAACAAATCGCAAAATTCTTCTATGCTTTTTTTAAATAAAATCAATACGTTCTAATATACACAAAAGTTTAATTTTGCCTATGTTTTGATTTGCACTTTTTTTAAACCACTAACATTTATTGAGCTATATCTATTATTTACCATGATTAATTAAATATGGACAAATATTTACCACAAATTATGAATGAGGAGTGAAAATTCCCAATAAAAAGCTTGAAACCCCCAAAACTTTTATGCATTTGACATTTTGAAAGACCTCCATCTACACTAGCGCCCCTAGCGGCGAAATTAAACGCGGTAACCCTCATTCTGGGCTCTGCTTATAACTAAACAGTTATAGTATACTTTTTGAACAGGTAGAGGCAGAACGGCAACGCGCCCGAGAGAGCATAGTATTCACCCGACACGAGTACCGCTGTGACGACTGCATTCTCGGGTTCAACCACCGGTTCAAACTGAACAACCACATGGCCAAGCACGCCCCTGTAAGTATATCACAGTATGACCTAGTATTTACTCGCGAGACACTGTGACTGCATACTCGGGTTCAACCACCGGTTCAAACTGAACAACCACATGGCCAAGCACGCTCCGGTAAGTATGTTACAGGTATGACCTACTATTTATTCGCGAGTCACTGTGACTGCATACTCGGGTTCAACCACCGGTTCAAACTAGATAACGGTCCAGTGGAAAACAACTATTAAAATCTTAATTCGATTTTAATGACAAAACTTCCGTGAGACACAGACATATTAAATATAATTATTACGGGTCACTCACGTATTTTAAGTCGAAAGTCACCGTCAACGCAAGCTCCTGATGCCACTCCTTGGTACGGAAGTGAAACGTGTCCAGCGTTTTTCGACTTAAAATACGTGAGTAACCCGTTATTAATATACTTAATTCGATTGTATTTAAGGTGGTTCGACTAGGTTACCCAAAGCTTAAACCCCGCTAGATGGCGTCACTTTCGCAAATTTTCAGGTTTTTTTTTTTGTGGAATAGTGTTGGTATCTGTATACTTAAAAGTATGTTTAGCGCACTCTTTACATAAATATTGAACTATTATAATAAACATTGAATACTTCATTAGTGCAAAAAACACTTTTAAAGTCGACAGAGTGTTTCTGTCATGCTATTTCCTACTATTACTCACACATGCAAACAGTGTTTCCGTGATTGCTTGTAGTAGACAATTTCATGCAGTGTAAGTATGCTGCAATGGCGTTGCGGTATGTTCGTGGAAATACGTGCAAGAGGATTCGGGTTCGAGACTGGTACGTCAGGGGTACTTTTTTTTGTCCTTTTTGTGTTATCTTATGTTTCTTATACCTTTTATTCTTCGAATTCTTGTCCGATTCCGATATAACCGAAATATATTTCAGTGATATCGGAAACGGCTCTAACGATTTCGATGAAATTTGCTGTAAGGGGTTCGATCTAGCTAGGTCTTATCTCTGGGAAAACGAGCATTTTTGAGTTTTTACTTATGTTTTCTTTTTCTCCCAGATATTCATTATTATTAATAAATTAGTTTATAACATTTTATAAAAATGTCACGTTTTGAACTAAAAGGTACCACATTGTCGGTTGTCGATTAGGTTGATTTCATTTTGAAGCTTTATGGAAATATGACAACAATAAGTAGGTACCCGTTTGGTTGAAAACGCCACATATATTGAAAACCTGACTTTCACAAATCTCACCTCTTTGGGTTCTTCCAACTCAAAAAGGATGGAGAATACTGACGATTCTTAGTAGCACTAGCCCAAGGAAGTCCAGGTTTGTAAGTGTCAGGTAGCAGTTTTTTTTTAAAGCGCTAAATATAGTTCTACAAGTAAAGCAATCCCTTACTGCCCAGCCTCTATAGTATTTTTCAAACTGGAAGGGTACGATGATAGATTTCATCTCCATACAATTTATAACCTAATAATGCCAAATGTTGCAAAATTATATTGAATTGAGATCTATCATCGTACCCTTGCAGTTTGAAATAGTTATTTACGATACAAGTGCGGAAAAGAGAAAATTCGAAACGAGTGGCGACAGATTAAAACACGACCGCAGAGAGTGTTTTAAATCGACACGAGTTGCGAATTACCTATTCGCACGTGTATCGTACAACGTTTTACAGTACATATGGCCCTTTAAACTTTCGACATATGCATGAAAAGTGCTCTTTACGCACTAGGGCGAGAAAGTTGCACCATATGTACTGTAAAATACTTTTTAGTACATATGGTGCTACATATACGTTACCGCCCTAGTGCGGTAATTAGTACAATACGTGCATATGTCGAAAATGTAAAGGGCCATAATTATGTACTGTAAAACGTTGTACAATACACGTGCGAAAAGGGAATTCGCAACTCGTGTCGATTAAAACACTTCCTTCGGTCGTGTTTCAATTTATCGCCACTCGTTGCCAATTTCCTACTTTTCGCACTTGTATCGTAATGTACTAATAATAAAGTAGTAATTGTAAAATAAAATTAAAACTTTTTTTATATATATTTTTTTTGGATTCAAGTAGGTACAGTGAGTAACAACATTGCATGGCCTTCTAATTATAACTATTATAGAAAACGGGATATTTATCATGTTTATTTATATTATTTATTTCTCGATATTTTGGCCGGTCTTGCAAGACCAGTCGTTGTGGAGATCCCTGGGGAGGCCTATGCCCAGCAGTGGATGTCTTGTTGGTGTAGATGGATTCACACAACAAATGAAATAACATTTTTTCATATTTGTTATCCGTAGTTGTCCCTGTACCTGAAAGAAAAATAATATCATGATAGCACAAAATCTCTAATGTTATAGGAAGAAAGATGATGCAACAATATGGATTCTAATAAAGTTATCATTTACTTACCTAGTAATAATTGTGTTTTTCATTCATAGACAAAATTCCATAATTTTCATCCCCAGGAAATGTTTTATTTTACTTTATTGCAGTGAGGATGTCCTGATTTTTTCTGGCTAATGAAGGAAAACATTTTATTTCCAAGAATGCCTCTTCATTTTGCACAATACCTAAAAAAACCTAGAGTTAGTGACACATTGACTATTCGGCAACCAAAACAGTAATAATTACATTATATAGGTATTGTTCACTGCTTATATCTACCATTACGGAAGAAGTGAGAATTATTTTCTGAAAAGATCGGCACGAGAAAATTACAATGTACAATGAAGGAATGAAACTGTACCTACCTTACGAAACTTCACCATCATGAATTCCGCTTCAATTGAGTCTGAATTTTTCTGGATTTTCACGGACCAGAACACCGATGATTTTTGTAACTTGATTTAGACGTTGCTACATATATTATTATACTCTTTGCGTTGCTATCATTTTCAATTTATACAAACAAATTGATGTCACAATAAACATGACCCTATGTGTCAGTGTCAACACTGTCAAATAAAAATGCACTAAACATGACGGCACTGCAAATCCTGCCAGGTCGGCCAGGCAACGTCGCCAACGTCATAGAGTGGCAACGCCGCACGCAACGTATTTGTACACGACATTTGTGACACACACATACGTAAAATTGATGAAAAAATTACGTTGATTTATGTATGATTTCTGTATGAAACAAAGTTTTTCTATTAATTTAGCGCAAACAAATATTCGAAAGTAGATAAATGAGCAAATATTTGTGTAGTAATAGTGTGTAGTGCCTTAATTAAAGCAGATTGAATTTTGTATGAAAATCGAACCACCTTAACTTTACCAAAACTCGTTTACCATAGTCGAGTAGAATCGAGTTATAGTTGTACAATGGTTTTGCTTGTATTCATATTATTTTTGATTCAACAGTCAGCCGGTCCCGCGGAGTGTCCAGTTTGTCGCGTCCGCTGCCGAGACGACCACGCTCTGGTCGCCCATAAGCGACGGCATCGGGTGAGGTTAGTACAATAATATTTTTTCACCTCAGCAGCTCGAACAAGCCTACTTTCGTTACTCCAGGGAGTAAAGAAAGTGCGACTTTCCTCATTCCAGGGAGTGAAACAAAGTAGCTTTTTTATTTTTTGAAGGCCATGAACTGCCACTTATTTATTTATTTATCGTATGGCATTTACAGTTACTGGATTTAAACATACTTCGGGGTCTATTACAAATTCGAAATACATTTTAACCTGTTCTGTAATATGTTCTCACTACTGAGGTGAAAAATTATATGTGTCACACGAGAGCAAAGTTATTTTACATCTCGTGTTTTTGAGTCCCTCGCTGCGCTCAAGATTCTAGCTTAGAATCACTCGTTTCGCTCGTGATGTAATTATAGAATCTTTCGCTTATTCGGGACTCAAAACCAACACTCGCAAGAAAAACCAACTTTCCTCTCTTGTTGCACAAATAACTATTTTCTGCTTTAGCACCTCAATCATCCAATTAAATGACTGACAGTGGTATCTAAATATTTATTCTAAATTAAGTCGATCTTATCTTATGAATATTCATACTGTATAGTACAACTGTGTTTGTTTTTTTTTTAAAGGCTACCTTCTAGGCAAAGATCTACAAACAAAATTGATTTACTTTGATTTACTCTTATATAGTACGTACTTACTTCGATTTTATTTATTATTATAGGTGTTTGCTGCTGTGTTAAAAAAAAATGTATGCAACGCTACACAAGGTCTTAAAAAATCTTAGGCCTCTGTTTTCGGCCCTTGAATTTTAAGAATCTTTATTATGTACCTGTTGCCCAAAATACTATAGGGTTTCGTACCTGACGGATGACAATCGCAACCGTAGCACTGAGCTTACTTTGTCCGTCGACGAAAGACGCTCAACGGATTGATTTTACATTCTTCACAGGCATATGGTTTCTGCTTCCTATGGGCTCTGTTTCTTCTAAATTAATTTTTAACAAGCAGAAACGAACTTCTGCGAACGATGCTATTAAGCTTTAGAATAAATTTAAAAGTGGAAAAATTACTGCCTTGGGTGAGACTTGAGCTCACGGCCTCTGGATCGATACTCCAGCGCTCAACTGAGCCACCAAGACCTCATCCATAGTCAGCAAATCTTCCTTTCTTCTGTTTCCTCTAGTTTTCTATATATATTGATCACCCGTCTTGCTCGGTGATAAGGATCAATTATGATTGGCAAAAAAGCAACAGTACTATCCGGGTTTCTATATAAATCCGTGATTACCCTCTTGTCTAAGGTTCCTGACCGAATTTTTTGTCGAATTTTCGCATTTTTTTCGAAAAAGTTTTTTTCTGTTCTAAGTTCAATGTGGATAAGACCGTCTGCAAGCTCTTTCGTCGCTTCTCTTGCGTTTGTATACATACTTTACTTACAGAAGGTCGTTAGTGCCCTAAAGCAGAGACGCTTTCCAGATAGATTTTTGTACATTGACCCGCCTGTTGCTATCTCTATTGCACGCGCATAATTATATCGCTGTGTCGCCCACGTTGCCGGTTGTCAATGTCACTGTGCGAGCTTGACAGCAATATAATAATGCGAGTGCAATAGAGATAGCAACAGGCGGTTCGATGTACGAAGATCTATATGTATAAGTTCTTCCTTTCTCACTGTGTCAGAAGTACATATGTATACAAACACGAGAGTCCATATCATACCCTATGACGGTCGTCAGATCTAAAAAACCGGCCAAGTGCGACTCGGACTGACGCACGAAGCACGAAGGCGCGTGCACATGAATCTAGTATAACTGGATCGGTCATGAGGAGTGGGGGAAAATGACCGAACGGGATAGTCTTATGTATCTTTCAGTAGGAGTAGCAGAGAAAGCGCTGTTATTGTTTGTCCTTGTCATAGTTTCACTTTTCCACCGCTGCCACAACCGAGGTTGTGGCAAACAAATAAGTACGTGACATGTCATGTTTGTTCGTTGCCTGTTTAATTATCGTTGTTCTGTATGAAATTGTTCTTTCTCTTATGAAATATAGTGATGGTTAGCGTTTTGAATGCTTGAACTTTGATAAAATACTGGTGAATTGTTCTGTAATCGGCTGTAATAGCCGCTCTGAGCAAAAATATGAGATCATCACCTTTCACACGTAAGTACGGTATTTTACACCTTCCTCTTAACGCAATATGTGAGAATAACATCGTAAAATTACGTTACACTCAAAGGAATGTAGAATCAAACGATTTCAATAAAAATATCACAATTATTTACGCAAATTAACAAAACATTATTTGTAAAATTATCCGCCCAAATTACGTAGGTAGGAGTCTGAGGTCAGCCATTTTTAAACTTCTTCTTAATTTAGCTGCATAACAATAATGTTAGGGATACCAGATGAAAATATCATAATTTTATGGGTAATTTTGACCTCGAAGTTTTTTCGTACTTCTAATTCCAAAAAATAAATAAACAAATGTTGTGAAGATTAAATGTGGTGTACATTAATTGGTGTGATTGCGATTTGTGATTTCTTTAAATTAAAACCCATAATACATTTTATTTTACGTTTTATTTACTAAACATGTTTAGTTTTGTACCACCTGCGCGAATTATAGGAGGTATTTCATTGTTTATACGCCTAAAAAGAACGGCCCATTGACATTTTATTTAACAATTTTTAATACCGTCAAACAAGCTTGCCTCCAGGGTAATCGCCCCAACGTGATATCAAATATTGGGGTAATTTTTACCAATATGGTATCCCCACGTTTATGACGTCATCTATGTCTATCCCTTACGGGCGCACGCGTATAGCTGGTCTATGTAATGCTAGGTCTATGCACGTGCATTACGCAAAAAACGGCAAAAAAAATCATGTTTGTTTTATGGGAGACCCACTTAAATATTTATTTTATCCTGTTTTTAGTATTTGTTGTTATAGCGGCAACAGAAATACTCAGAATGTGAAAATTTCAACTGTCTAGCTATCAACGGTTCATGAGATACAGCCTGGTGACAGACAGACGGACAGCGGAGTCTTAGTAATAGGGTTCCGTTTTTACCCTTTGGGTATGGAACCCTAAAAATGTTACATGTCGGTCTTACCCACATTGACTTTACAGCGCAACCGAGGTTTGTACCCACGATTTTTGACCACCACACAAATATGAAAGGTTAATGTTTGTTTCTGAACGCAACCATACACTTGACCGAAAGGTTTTGGTTGGACGTTTCTCTTCTTTCTCGACAACTCCCATCTTACCATCGCTCTGTGTGAATTTATTGTTTTTAATGAAAATATATAGTAGGTATTCCTTTACTAAAATAGTATTTTATACAATCGTTATGTAATAGAGAGCTTTTCAGTCGAGTACCGTGTTTAAGCAACGAAGCTCGCTGAGTTGCTTAAGTTAAGGTACGAGATTGAAAAGCTTGATTATATCACTATTGTATACAATACTTTTTCTACGAGACAAAAAAAAGTGTTTTTAGTCATCCACCAACAATGTTGTATGCACAGATGGCGCTGCGTAGAGTGCGGGGAGCTGTCATCGCGCGCGGCCGTGGCGGCGGACCATGTTGCGCGCGCGCACGGCGCCGCGCCCACGCACACGTGTCGTCGCTGCGGAGACACTTTAGAGTAACTATCTACCTACATATACAAACGTTTATTTACACTATACATAGATGGCGCTGCGTAGTGCGGGGAGCTGTCATCACGCACCGCGCGCGCACGGCGCCGCGCCCACGCACACGTGTCGTCGTTGCGGAGTCACTTTGGAGTAACTGTTTACCTACATATCCATAATTACGTTATAACTATAACGCCAAACTTGGCAAGCCCTCTTTGTCAGTAGAAAATGGCGTTAAATTCAAACTTTCCTCCTACATTTGCCGTAAGCCCCTAACAGCTGTTAGATTTTTTCTACATGGTGCTACTTCGGTTTAAATAAATTTTTATTGTCTAAGAAATTACTAATTAACTGAGGCTCTAAAATCGAAACTCAAGGTTTGCCAGCGAGCGATGGAGCGTAGTATATTAGGTGTAACTGATCGAATCAGAAACACGGAACTACGCTCCAGAACTGGTGTTGCAGACGTAGGCGTCAAGACCGCTAAGCTTAAGTGGGACTGGGCTAGACATGTCTGTCGCATGCACCCGGAAAGGTGGTCCAAAATGGTTACTGAGTGGGACCCACGGAACACCATAGACGGCGTAGGCCGGGGTTCAGGCAGACCGAAAAGGAGATGGCGGGACGACTTGGACGCATTCTACCCCAAATGGTGGGAAAATGCCGATGACAGGGTCGAGTGGAAAAAACGAGGGGAGGCCTTTGCCCAGCAGTGGGACACTAAAGTAGGTTAATAAAAAAAAATTACATAAATTTCGCTTAAACATAAATTAAAGTAATTATTTTATTTTATTTTATTTTATTTTGGTACATGGAAAACCAACAGCGCTATACATATCAAAAAACTATAATAGAATTAGAAAGCCAATTATAGGTTTTCACTTATAGAAACGGAATAAAATATAACAAGCTTATTGCCCAACTTAATTACACATGTACAAGTTCTTACAGCACAAGAACAGAGGATCGATATGAATATGATCGATTATTACAAAAAATAAGTAGAAAAGAAGGTAAAATCTGTTAGGTAGTACATTTAGCCACAGTACATAACGCAATAAGCAAGCACTTATGATAATGTATAACAATAAAAAATTGCATTTGCATTTGAACTAAAATAAAATACAAGAATAATACTAAGAATCGACCATAATGGTCTTAACGTAAGGTACTAGTGCGTGAATGTGCACTTTCCGTGTCTATGTCGAAAGTTTACAGAGCCATATGTACTGACAAACGTTTGTACGATACGGGTCTCTATTGTTTGACATAATTATTGAAAGTCGTAATGTAATAAGAATATTTATTTAAAAGAAAAAAACCTTAATAACATTAGATATTATCCTGTGGCCCCACACTAGGCTATGCCTGTCACGTGGTAGCCGGATAATGATTGTCATATTATCATTAAGTAGTCAGAATTTGGTTTTTTCTCAGAAACGCGTAACTTTTCAGGATTACCATAAAACAAACCTAACCTAACCTATCTATAGGATAACCCGAGGAAAATCCTAAAAAGTTAACGGTTTCAAAATTATGACTAATGATAATATGACAATCATTACATTATGACTTTCAATAATTATGTCAAACAAAGGGACCCCTGTACACGGTACACGTGCGAATAGGCAATTCGCAACTCGTGTCGATTTAAAACACTCCCTTCGGCCGTGTTTTAATTTATCGCCACTCGTTACGAATTTCTTATGTGTGTGTTGACAGGTCACTCGCAAAACTTCGAAACCACATGAAGAACCACGCAGAACGGCAAAAATGCGAGCTGTGCGGGAAAACGTTCAGAGACCGGTCGTCGCTAAGGACACATTTGTTGTAAGTTTTCTTTAAAAATTTGCGAAAGTACTATTTTAATACAAACAAAAAAATTGTTAACAAAACTTCCGTGAGACACAGACATATTAAATATATTAATAACGGGTCACTCACGTGGCCGTAAACGAAGGTAGTTCCTCGCCCCCCCTGCCGCCACCGGCGCCCGCGCCGAGTCATCGGGCGCGGAGGGCTGCGGCCCGCAGTCTGCGCCGGTCCGTCCCCGTCGACGCAAGCTCCTGATGACGCTTCTCGGTACGGAGTGAAACATGTCGAGCGTTTTCGACTTAAAACACGTGAGTGACCCGTTATTAATATATTTAAAAAAATTGTTTTCAAAATTCGTTAGCTAGTCTAAAAAATATTGTTAAACGCAAGTTGTTTTAGTACCTAAGTACAGATAGCAGTTCTTAATCTAAAATTCTGATATAGATATTCATTAGTAAAAATTGTATTTTTTTTAGTTAACATAATGTATATTTGTGACGTTTTCAACCAAAAGGTACCACATTGTCGCTTGTCGGTAAGGTTGATTTCTAATTGATGCTATATGGAAATAGGGCCTTACTGACAAGCGACAATAAGTACCCTTTTGGTTGAAAATGGCACATTTTATGAACCTCCAGGTCTTTTTTGTTGTATTTTTCTTTGCGGTACATCTTTTGTATCGCATTTTTGATATGTTCATATGACTGTTGAAACGTTGGTGGCCGAGTGGATCTGACGTCCGACTTCCAAACTGGAAGTCGCGGGTTCAAATCCTCGTACCAATGAGTTTTTCTGAACTTATGTAAGGAATATCATTTGATATTTACCGCTAGCTTTTCGGTGAAGGAAAACATCGTGAGAAAACCTGCATACATCCGCGAAGAAATTCAAAGGTGTATGTGTCCCCAACCCGCATCGGGCTAGCGTGGGGACTATAGCCCAATCCCTCTCGTGCATGAGAGGACGCCTGTGCCCAGCAGTGGGACGTATATAGGCTGAAATAGTAGTAGTAGTAGTTATAGTTAACGCTATCTCTACTGAGCTCGTTCACTTACCTGTACCATAGAGTAACTTATACTAGAGCGGTACTGTCATAGTAAATTTTGTAACCCCAGTAAATTCACTGCCATCTGTCGACACACTTTAAAACTAAAAATGAAGATTTATAAAAATACGATAGAATGTATTTAAATATAGATAAATGATTTTTTTTATTTGCTTTAATTATTTTTATGATTTTGACCCATGTTTTTTCACTGATATGCGTTAAAATTGTTAAATAACAAACGAAATCGTCAACGCCATCTATACGACTGTAGGCCAAAACTAGTAGCGCCCTCTGAATGAGAATCAAATTTTCTTGATTTTCGAGGCACGTTTTTTCCTTAGACTGTATCTATCTATTACGGTGTTATATCTATCTTTGCCTGTACTAACAATGGCATTCTGTTAAACAAAAGCCATTATTTCTTTTGTGTGAGCGCGTGGCCATTGTGTGTGAGCCTCAGGCACAAAAACGCCACGCGCTCACACAAAAGAAATAATGGCTTTAGTTTAACAGAATGCCATTGTTAGTACAGGTAAGTGAACGAGCTCAGTAGAGATAGCGTTAACTATATATGACTGTTGGGTTTCTGAATAAAAAAAAATCGTGTGTCCGCAGCATTCACGGTGGAGAGAAAGAATACTCATGTCCACATTGTGACAAACGGTTCCTGTTCAAGAAGGCGATGGAGGTCCACTTGGTGACGCACGTCGCGTCCGCCCGTCTCTACTGCCTTGAGGTAATTCTTAAAATAGCCCGGCAAGCTCGGCCGAATTGCACCTTCATACAAAATTAGTTCCGCTCTCATTTTAAAACTACGTGTTGGATTGTAATGAGACTTTGAACATACAATGACATGAGGTATATCTAGGTCTGAAATTAGTTTATGTTTATAATAGCCTACGTCGAAATGTGTACTAAAATTAATGTGTATTAAAATTTAAATTGACACCTACCTATAAATTTGTAATGTGTTTATCAAATAATTTAACAAAATGTTATTTTTAAATATGTTATTAATAATTTTATATTTTTGTACTGTGACCTATAACTTTCATGTTTGGCAATCTGCTGTAAATGTAAGTTGGTTAAATAAACAAATAAAATAAAAATAGCTCCAGTTTATAAAACAAACGAAATAGAGTAAAAACAAGTTTCGTATGAAAAACTTAAATTCACTGTATTTTTTTAACTATGGTATGGTATTTCGAGTACCTATAAATCCGTTGGATTTATTAAAAAAAAAACACAATTTGCATTAAAAACTGTAATAGATGTCATATATTAAAGAAAAAGTGACGAAGCCCTCCAGTGGTGAAGCGAAGTTTGCATTGTTATTTTTGTTAAGAGTACCTAATACTAGTATTTGGAAGGTTGTGTCAGATTTCGCCATATTTTAGCCAAGAAACTTAATATGTTTTAATTTATTGTCATTTTCTCGCATTTCACACTATTATTGCCAGAAAAAAATTACGTGATATTTGCCGAGACCCCCTCTCCCCCACGTGACATTTTGTGTAGTATTAGATTTTGAGTTTGTATCTAATTAGTTCTTTAATTATGTTCCAGTGTGATATGACGTTCAAGAACCGCATGTCATATTACCAGCACAAGAAGTACAACTTGAAGCATATCGACCCCGAGAAACTGAAGTAAGTCAAGATATTATGCAAACTATAAACTGGGGCCCTGCCGCGAAAAAAGAAAACGAAACTTTATCTGCCTCTCTAGCGCTGGAATATGCAAGAGCGATGGAGAGGCAAATAAAGAAATTTCGCTTTTCGCTTTTTTCGGTATACCTATATTGGTATGATTTTTTGTCACATTCCAGGTACAAATGTCCCCTGTGTGACAAGAAATTCCTGAAAGCAGCCCGACTCGAGGAGCACAATATGGCTGTGCATTTGAAAGTGACGCCTATACGGTGCACGATGCCTGACTGTGACTTTGTAAGTTATTATACAGGGTGGCTAAAAAATAAGTGCATTCCCATTGCCAGGGAGGTTTTGGGATTGTACTGAGCAACTTTTACTATGGGACCAACCCCGAAATCGCATAAAAAATTTTGGCTGTTTCATACATTTTACCTGGTCCATTTTCTATGGAGGGTAATTTTTTTTTCACGATTTCGTGGTTGGTCTCATAGTAACAGTTGCTCCGAATAATCCCGAAACCTCCCTGGCAACAGGAATGCACTTATTTTTTAGCCACATTCAGTAGCCAAATGGTAAAAACGGTTAGTTTTGTCATGTCCACCTGTTCGTCCATCCCTCCGGCCGTCCCCGTTTTCGGGATTATAAAACTAGCATAGGAAAAAGACAGGATGATTCTCTCTGCCTTATACTCCACTGTCAAGCGATTCATGCCAAACTATACATAACAGATCCATACATAATAGTACATTACTGATGTACTATTATAACATTACGTTACAAGTGCGAAAAATAGGAAATTCGCAACGAGTGGCGATAAATTAAAACACGGCCGAAGGGAGTGTTTTAAATCGACGAATTGCGAATTACATATTCGCACATGTATCGTACAACGTTTTACCAGTTTTACTGTACATATGACCCTTTAAATTTTCGACATAGTTACGTAATGTGCCAATTATCGCACTAGTGCGATAGTAGCACCATATGTACTGTCAATAAATACATAGAACAATTCTGTAACTTAGAAACAAATACAAATTACCGAAAATTCCATCTTCCATTCCAAAATTTGCAAATTTATGATTTCGTTCCGCATAGAAAATTACAAGAAGAAAAATACACACAAATATGCCATTTTCAACCAAAAGGGTACTTATTGTCGGTTGTCAATAAGGCGCTATTTCCATATAGCTTCAATTTGAAATCAACCTTATCGACAAGCGACAATGTGGTACCTTTTGGTTGAAAACGTCACAAATATCAATATGGACCGCGAGCCAGGCGCAAATTTCGTCAGTCATTTCCTCCCGGGCGAAAACTCGTATAGCGGTTAAAAGCTATGTATGATGAACCCTCGTGAACGTCAGCTGCCGCTCCGTTGGTGGGTTGAGGAATGGCAGCCACCGAAACGCGTAACACGGTCTTTCCACCGCGATACAACCGGCTGACGATTTGTTTTATTAACAATAGCATCTAAACTATCATCTGACAAAGTATCAAACGGGAGGAGATGACGCCGATGACTGAAACGAATTTTCTTTTTTACATGTTCATGTGACCAGCTGACGGTCTTTCCACAGCGATACAATCGGCTGACGGATTTGTTTATTCACAATAGCATCTAAACTATCATCTGACAAAGTATCAAGCGGCAGGCAATGACAATTTTTTTTTATAGACTTTATTTGCTGCCATTCCTCAACCCACCAACGGAGCGGCAGCGGACGTTCACGAGGGTTCATCATACATAGCTGTTAACCACTATACGAGTTTTCGCCCGGGAGGCGATTGGTCATGGAAATCTGTTCCTGGCCCGCGGTCTAATAGTTCTATCCTTTGCAGGCTTGCTCGTCGAAACCGGTTCTGCGCACGCACATACGCATGGTGCACCGCAACCTGCGCTTCGTGCGTAACCACGTCTGCGACACCTGCGGCAAGGCTTACATGGTACCATAGAGTAACTTATACTAGAGCGGTACTGTCATAGTAAATTTACTGCCATCTGTCGACACACTTTAAAACTAAAAATGAAGATTTATAAAAATACGATAAAATGTATTTAAATATGGATAAATGATTTTTTTTATTTGCATTATTTATTTTTATTTTTTTGACCCATGTTCTTTCACTGATATGGGTTAAAATTGTTATATAACAAACGAAACCACGACAGTAGGCCAAAGCTAGTAGCGCCCTCTGAACGAGAATCAAATTTTCTTGATTTTCGAGGCACGTTTTTTTCTTAGACTGTATCCATCTATTACGGAGTTATATCTATCTCTGATGGTACGATGTCGGTTATTTCAAATATAGAGAATTTCTTTTAATCATTGAAATTTCTGACATTTAATTTGTATTATTTTACGAAAAAAATAGTTTGATCATTATCATGCGTACCATCTATATTTGATGCGTACTAACACTTTGGCCGCCAAACGAATGATATCAATCTTCAAAGATTTGGTACGACATCAAGTGTAAGGAAAAAACGTGCCTCGAAAATCAAGAAAATTTGATTCTCGGTCGGCGCCACTACCTTTGGCCTACTCTCGGATAGATGGCGTTGACGGTTTCGTTTGTTATTTAACAATTTTAACGCATATCAGTGAAAGAACATGGGTCAAAATAATATAAAAATACTTAATTCAAATAAAAAAAATCATTTATCCATATATAAATACATTTTATGGTATTTTTATACATCTTCATTTTTAGTTTTAATCGTGTGTCGATAGATGGCAGTGAACTTACTGTGGCTACAATATTTACTGTGACCAAAGAGTATATAATTAGATAGAGCGGTACTGTCATAGTAGATTTTGTAACCACAGTAAATTCACTGCCATCTATCGACACACTTTAAAACTAAAAATGAAGATTTATAAAAATACGATAAGATGTATTTAAATATGGATAAATGATTTTTTTTTTTGCATTAATTATTTTTAAGATTTTGACCCATGTTCTTTCACTGATATGCGTTAAAATTGTTAAATAACAAACGAAACCGTCAACGCCACCTATACGACAGTAGGCCAAAGGTAGTGGCGCCGACCGAGAATCAAATTTTCTTGATTTTCGAGGCACGTTTTTTCCTTAGACTGTATCCATATATTACGGAGTTATATCTATCTTTGCTATGACAGTACCGCTCTATCCTATTATATCCTCTTTGATATCACATATCAGATGTCAGACAAGTCGTTTATATACACCTCAAAAAAATATTATTCGTCGTGTGCTCTAGTCAGACTTTTATAGTTTAAGTATTCTAGTTCATTGACTCCAAAGAGCCGTATGCGGCTCTCAAGCCACAGTTTACTGGCATAAAATTGATGTAAAGAAAAATATTACTTGGATAAGTTTTAGGATGTGTTTCCACGCATTTTTAAGAAATATTATTTTCCCCTCACTAGCTCGGAAAGCCGTCTTTTATCCTTTAAAACAAGCGGGGAAAAACGGATTTTATCCACTAGTGAGGAAAGTAATTTGACCTTGGATGGAGCGTGTTTAAGTAGCTTGACAGATAACAAAACGTAAAACGCTCATAATAAGGGTTCGTTCGATATTAATTATCATTAAATAAATGGTTTGAGAATCTAATAAAAAATACCAAATTCAGATTTATTTAATAATTTTAAGTCATAAACTTGCAAATTCCATAAGAAACGTTAGATTTTTTTTTTTTAAACATGTTAAATATAATTCTGAACGCACAAGTTGAGTCGATGCAATTTCAAAACGCATCCTTGACATTTCATACGTCAGAACAGAAATGTCAACATTGTCAACAAAATTTTTCTCACGACTCACGTAAAAATCAGAATTTCCAGTGTTTTCTGTTATAATATCGTAAAAAAATAAGTGATTCCAGTGATGAAGATGATCTAACGTCTGTGGATGTTGCACTTTCCTCGCTATAGTGAGGGGAAAAGTTTTGTGTTACACACGGGTGCAAATGTATTTTACTTCTCGTGTCTTGAAACACTCGCGGGTAAAATACAACTTTGCACCCTTGTATAACAAATAACTATTATTTGTATTCAGACGAAGAAGACTCTAGAAGGCCACATGCGAAGTCACACTGGGGAGAGACCCTTCCACTGCAATCTCTGCTCGTCTACATTTTCTTACGAGGCGGCCTTGTACAATCACAACAAACTCGTCCATCTCAAGGGCAAGGTTAGTTACAAGTAGTAGATAAGTACTAGTTACGGCAAATCCATGATTACTTTTGAGGGCGCGCATGTACAACAACCTACCCACACATATTAGAATAGAATAGAATAGAAAACGTTTATTGTAAAAATCTACATACAGCACCATACAAATTTAAAAAGAAGAAGATCTTATACACTAACACGTAAAATTACAAGTAGCTTATACTAACATGCAATAATTACAATATTGATGCTGCTATAGAGGCTACAAATGGACACCACTCAGCATATGCTCTAACATATAGGTATATGCTACAGCGCTGGTCTTCCGTGGAGCCCAGGGCAAGAAGATAGCTCACAACAGTAAAGGCAGTAACTAATAATTAGGACAAATTAGAAACAATATACAAGGAAAAATTTGAAAGTGGATGTGGAAGTGAGTGGTTTGGGAATATGTAAAAATATATATAAAGAGGTGTAAGTCAAGCATGTATTTAGTTTAATATATAGTGGAGCATATATGCCTTAAGGCATTAGATCTGCCATTGTACCATCAATCATCATCATCTATTAAACATCTCGATGCGTTTAACTCGTTTAAAAATCAACTTGCTAAACATGTCATTGAAGACACAACTATAATATAAGTTATAACACTGCAAAACGAGTTGAACGTGTAGTTATGTATGTACTTTAATTCAGTTTAACCTAATAAAATATACATATTATTTTTGTTATGTTGCGACAACGAGAATAGATGTAAATATTGTATTTTCTAAATATGTTCTCATGTCAGTGATGTATTATCTTGCTGAGAATAAATGTCTTTAAACCTAAACCTATAAGTACTCGAATATGTCAAGGTCATGGTCAAATACGTAAGTATCCTTCAATAAGTGGGCCATTCTACTTTTTTGTTGTACTTAAGAGTCCCTGGCAAGCTCGGCCGAATCGCACCTTCCCATACAAACGTAGTTCCGCTCTCAGTTTAAAACTACGTGTTGAATTGTAATGAAACTTTGCATATACAATGACATGAGGTATATCTAGGTCTGTAATTAGTTTATATAGCTCCAGTTTATAAAACAAACGAAATAGAGCAAAAACAGGTTTTGTATGAAAAACTTAAATTCGTTGTATTTTTTAACTATGGTATCTGTAGCTAATTAAACTAATTTCAGACATAGATATACCTTATCCAATTTTAAGTACAAAGTTTCAGAACAATCTAGCTAGTCGTTTTAAAATGAGAGCGGAACTACGTTTGTAAGGAGACCCGAACTTGCCGGAGACCCATAAGTTTTTGACACTTTTTCGTAAAATGATTATTTTATAATACTTGGCCATTACTTTCATTTTCTGTTTTGTGATAGAGAAAGAGGCCTAATGAGGCTATCAATCCTGATAGCTTTGTTCAATAAATAACTACTGTAAATATTCATAATCACAGTAACACAGTGGTCCTTGATTGTCTCCCAATTTGTATGAAAATAAGGGCTTTTACCACTGTGTTACCATCTTTTTACATTAATCAATATTAATATATGAATTTTGGTCAACAAATTCCTAATATTTGGTTCAGTTACAATTTGGGAATACAATTTTTATATCCGAATTCAATATCTATCATACTTTTTTCTAGCAATAGATTAATGGTAATGAAAAAGTAGAATGACCCCAGTAACAATTGTCTTACGAGACGGCCTCCTACAAACCACACAACCACAACAACTGGTGCATCTCAAGGTTCATTTTTAGGGTTCCGTACCCAAAGGGTAAAAACGGGACCCTATTACTAAGACTCCGTCTGTCCGTCCGTCTGTCCGTCTGTCTGTCTGTCACCAGGCTGTATCTCATGAACCGTGATAGCTAGACAGTTGAAATTTTCACAGATGATGTATTTCTGTTGCCGCTATAACAACAAATACTAAAAACAGAATAATATAAATATTTAAATGGGGCTCCCATACAACAAACGTGATTTTTTTTGCTGTTTTTTTCCGTAATAGTACGGAACCCTTCTTCGTGCGCGAGTCCGACTCGCACTTGGCCGGTTGTTTTTATATACTACGACGGTAGCAAACAAGTATATGGCCCGCCTGATGGTAAGCAGTCTCCGTGGCCTATGGACGCCTTCAACTCCATGCATGCGCGTTGCCGGCCCTAACACCCCGCACCCTCGTTGAGCTCTGGCAACCTTACTCACCGGCACAACACTATGAGTAGGGTCTAGTGTTATTTGACTGCGATTTCATCTACCAACAACAACAAGCTTTCTTCAGCTGTCAACGATTTATTATGCATTTTATATTATTTTGAAAATGAAAATGAAAAAATGTTTATTGGTTTCTTACAAGTAGTTTACGGCATGGGATGGGATCTTCTTTTAAGCATTAGATATGCTTGTGACAGGAAACCCCGCTCTTCCGAAAACGCTAGGGTATAAACCATTATGTTTGTGTCTTTAAATCTAGTATTTAACACTTAAATCTAAAACTAAAACTAAATACTTCTTTGATACTAAAAAGTAGTACTAGCATGATGGTTACAATAATTTCATTTTTTAACTATTTAATACTTATTAATTACTTCAGTAACAATTCCTAATTATGTATTTAGAGCGGAATAGTGCGCGCGCGCGTTTGTGTGTGTGTGTGTGTGTGTGTGTGTGTGTGTGTGTGTGTGTGTGTGTGTGTGTGTGTGTGTGTGTGTGTGTGTGTGTGTGTTTGTGCGTGTGTGTGTGAAGGTGTGTGTGTCAGCAAAAGTTTAAATGCAATATGTTAATTAAATAGGTTGTCATAATTATTATTTAGTTGTGTACAATGTACAACTATTTTAGTGTTGATAAGTAATTGTTGTGTATTTGTTTGCAGGTAACGCGGCGGGCAGACTGGCCAGTCATATAGCCACGCATTTCTGTTAGTACTACAATTATTGTACCCAACCAATGTACGTAAAGTTGGCGCCACCTGACGGTCATGAGCACCGCACTTAGTATGTCTAGACCATTTACGTGGTGACCTGTACAAACGCAATTACAAAAGTTTACGACGCCACGTCACGGCATTTACGTTTAGAATTTCAATCTCCATATTTAATTTTTTTAATTTTGTAAGTATGTAAACACAGCAAAAATATATACAATGTACAAAGGCGGACTTATCCCTATAAGGGATCTCTTCCAATCAACCTTTGAGCAATTGAGAATGAAACAATAAACAGATCAAAATAGACAAACGAACACTATGAACAGAAAGTAAATTATACTTCAATTATTACAAACGTAAATAATTAAAACCAGTAATCTAGAATATAAAATAAACATACATATACATTACATATCAATATAAACACAAATATATACCTATAAATATATATATATTATCATAACTAAATAAATAAACTTAGTACTCAACTATGTACAATTTTAATTTTATACATATAGCCAATCATCATTCGTATCATCGCTCTCTCTCTGAGCTGTGATATTTGACCAAGGGCCTGACACTTTTTGATAGAGAAAGACAGTCTTATTGCGATTCCTATAAGAGGAAAGAAAAAATAGTGCCGTGCTTTGTCCTTATCACCGACCGGGTGGCATCATAGGTAGGTGGCGATGGCGAAATACCGAAATTTATAAGAGTAAAAGAGAAAAATTCCAATGCTGCCCAAATTTTGTATGAATATTCTTTCTCTTACCCCCGGTCGCTCGGTGGCGCGTCTATAACTACTTGTATATACTATGTCTATGTATTTGACCAACGCAAATGTCCACCTATGCGGTGCTTCCTCTAACTATAGAGAAATATAAGTAAAGAAATAGTGGTAACTCCATACATCAGTTTTCTTACCAAACATGTGTTATTTCGTAGTGGACATCTAGCGTCAAGTAGCGGAACTCTCAGAACTGCTACTCGACACTAGATGTCGCGGCAAACGGAAAGTCTAATGCTCAACGAACTCCTGCTTATAATATTAGTTGTAAATTGTTTTCGCAGTCCAAAGATAGATATAACTCCGTAATAGATGGATACAGTCTAAGGAAAAAACGTGCCTCGAAAATCAAGAAAATTTGATTCTCGTTCAGAGGGCGCTACTAGCTTTGGCCTACTGTCGTATAGATGGCGTTGACGGTTTCGTTTGTTATTTAACAATTTTAACGCATATCAGTTAAAGAACATGGGTCAAAATCGTAAAAATAATTAATGCAAATAAAAAAAATCATTTATCCATATTTAAATACATTATATCGTATTTTTATAAATATTTATTTTTAGTTTTAAAGTGTGTCGACAGATTGCAGTGAATTTACTGGGGTTACAAAATTTACTATGACAGTACCGCTCTAGTATAAGTTACTAAGGTAGTACATTTTTCGTCAGTGACATTTGTGATATCTGGTGGCAAGTAGCGGTACTGATAGTTCCACTACTTGACGTTAGATGTCGACTACGAAATAACGCGATAAAAATCTGATGTATGAATTTATCAGTGTTACCACTCTTTCTTTATTTATATTTCTCTATGCTCTAACATATAAATGCTTCACTTAAATTGACCTTCATTGGCCCAATATTAGTAAGACCTTTACCTGACGGCCGGGCCAATATCAGGTATATTTTGGCCTTAATTGTTTTAATAAAATATGTTATGATTTAATAATTATAGCAATCATTTTTACAAGCTAAGATATAAGAACAATAATTAAGTTTATGATTAAATAAAGGACAATATTTTTTGTACAGTAAAGATTTTTTATTATTTAAAACCCGCTTTTAATAAAAAAAATACTTATATTGTAAATTATATGTAACTTTATTATTTAGGGGTACATACAGGACCCAGTCTTCCCTTTTGAGTTTTTGATATTTCAGTCTGTCAGTGTGTGCACTACACACGCGCTGAATTTATCAGAAAATATATTCTGCCCGCGATTTCGTCCGCGTACATCGGTACATATTGATGACGATTGATAAAAACTATCATATGCCCTTCCCGGGACCAAAGATATATAACTATAACTCCGTAATAGGTAGATACAGTCTAAGGAAAAAACGTGCCTCGAAAATCATGAAAATTTGATTCTCGATCAGATGGCGCCACTACCTTTGGCCTACTCTCGTATAGAGGGCGTTGATGGATTCGTTTGTTATTTAACAATTTTAACGCATATCACTAAAATAACATGGGTCAAAATCATATAAAAATAATTGATGCAAATAAAAAAAATCATTTATCCATATTTAAATACATTTCATCGTATTTTTATAAATGTTCATTTTTAGTTTTAAAGTGTTTCGATACATGGCGGTGAATTTACTGTGGTTACAAAATTTACTATGACAGTACCGCTCTATCCCTGTAGTGGCGCCCCCTGCGCAGAGTTTCGCGTAATATTCCCTATTGAAATAAATAAACAAATAAATTTTATTCATATTTTATTAGAACAGTTCAAGCCTACAATATAATACAATACCTAATGTAAACCAGGATGGTTTACATTAGGTATTGTATTATTTCTTTATTGAACATATTAACCTCGTAAGGCCCACTGTGCATTACAATGTACACTCTGTTTCAATCTAATTTGAACCTTACACTAACTGAATTAAGTAGCATTTCTTTTGTTTCATTAATTTCTAAAACAAACGAAAGTCACCCTAGTCTTCTACACAACAAGGTTCAAATTAAAAATAGGAAAACTTTGTATGGTGGGACTGACGAGGTTAAACCTTGTAATACCTATCCTAGATAAAAAAAATGACATTTCGTGCTGTCTAAATCTGGCATTTTAGTACAAAAGCAAGATTGGATAGCAGATTGACCTATGGATGGTATAGAAAGGATCGCAATCTCTTATGGCAGAATTGTTGTAAAAGTGACCGCGTTAAGCTTTAAATAATAGTTCCTAATCTCTCCGGTGGCGCTAGTTAGGCTCTAGGACATGAGTATAACATGAACCATATAAGGCAACAAATAACCCGACCAAATTACGTAGGTTGTTTTTGGTAGTATTTCGGTGTATGGTGGCGCCGCCTAATTACTGTTTTTTGATGGACACTTTTCATACATAGAGATTTGGCTCCTTTATACAGTCTCCATGGATTGACCAATCGAACTGTCATTTAAGTATATTGGATATAAAATAAGGGTTTATTACATATATATTTTCGTCGGGCACTTTTTTTTTCTACTATAAGCTACTATAAGCGCTTATTACATCTACATGGTCTCCTTACTTATTGCAGGGAGGTTGACCGGACTTCTTGCAAAAAGTGCCCGGCGACCGTATAGATGTTATAAGCGCTATACTCTCGCTAAGCGCGACAAGGACATAACATATGTGGTATTTTCTATAAAAAGGGACCTAAATGTCGATGGCGCTTACGCCATTATTAACGATGCTCCGATATAAATACAATGCCGCGCGACGCTGTGCGGCGTAAGCGCCATCGACAATAAGGTCTCTTTTCATAGAAAATGCCTCATATACCTTTCTCTTACCAGAAAGTGTCTGACGTAAAGGTAAATGTAATACAAACCCTGTATAGTACAGTTCCCTGAAACTGTGTGTTTGTTTACATGTCTGTCTTTACTAGCGCTTCCAACATTATAGCTGGTGAGAAGAAACGTCGGAACAAACTCACCTTTGACTAATCTTAACCTAAACTAACCTAAGGTAAATGCGGACAAATCCGTCTGCAGGAAATTCCGTATACGAGCGTTTTTTCAACCATAGAAAATAGAGCACATCTGCTTTCGACTGCTGAAACTACTATTGTTTGAGAAAAGCGCTCGTGTGCGGATTTTCTCGCAGACGAATTTAGCCGTATACTCTAGATTACTTATTTCTCTATGGAACAAGTTATATTAATATACATAATATAACTTGTGTTACCTATGGCAGTAAAGTAAAAAATGTCTGAGATCACAGGTGATCTGAGGCTTTCTTATTTACAGACGGAGTTGTGTATACTATTTTTCTGTTCGATGGAGCCGTAGACCGGCAACTTCGTTTAGCGGGCCGAAAGTTGATGCTTACCGGCCGGAGAACAGAAAAATAACTAACCTACATTTACAATCAGAAGAACGTGACAAGAAACTCAATGACATTTTTAATAAGTAGGTAACATAACCTTGGTCCTTAATTACCTAATTTTTTTTTTTTTATATGAAATAGGAGGCAAAAGAGCAGACGGATCACCTGATGGTAAGCGATTACCGCCGCCCATGGACACCCGCAACACCAGAGGGGTTGAAAGTGCGTTGCCGGCCTTTAAGATGGGAGTACGCTCTTTAGACTGATAGAAAAATTACATAAATCAACTTAACACGTATATGCGTGTTCATTTTGTACTGGAAACGGGGCGCCCGGCACCGAAAGTGTTAAATGACGATGAACTAACTTATCTATAAAACTAAAAACTAATACTAAATGAAAGATAAATAAAAATTGAACCCCTTAGTATGGTGCCGAGGATGCTGACAGCATTTCCACGCTGTATTGCGATACTAAAACGTTATGTGAGGAAGCTGCTAGCTCTTCGATCACCAAAAAAAGTTGTTACATTAAAACTAAACGTTTCGTTTTTTAATACATTCAAGAGATTTAAGATTACATCATCTATCCGGTTTCCGGATACTTTCTTCTGCCGTGCTGCTAAGAGCGACAGAGAAATAACATATACCTTTGTCTGTCCCTCTCAACAGAAAGCGTCCAGCGACTGGATAAATGTATTAACTTTTTAAAAACTACTACTTAATATATTTCCATAGTCTATTTCAAAATTTTATAAAAAAAAACTCAATGTGGTGAAGACCGGCATAAAACATTTTGGTTGGAAAATTGTCATAGGGCAAGAACTCTCGTATATATGGTATTTTCTATAAAAAAGGACCTTATTGTCGATGGCGCTTACGCCATTATTAACGATGCTCCGATATAAATACAATGCCGCGCGACGCTGTGCGGCGTAAGCGCCATCGACAATAAGGTCCCTTTTCATAGAAAATGCCCCATATACAAGACCGTCTATCGGGTAAGACCGTCTACAAGCTCTTTGGTCGCTTCTAACAAGCGAAGTACGTATATACATACGACGGTCTTACCCGATAGACGGTCTTGTCCACATTGACCTAAAATAAAAATCAATGGAATCCGAGTCCAGTCGTCCGACCAATGATATAATTCCATAGATACTAAATTTACCTTATTGTATTGGCCGAATGACTTACTCGTAGTCACGTAACTTTTTTGTTAATAATTGAAGATCTTTATGAAATAGACTATAGTGAGAAGAACCAGTTAAAAACTCAAGGAGTTTATATTATAACTCGATTATACCTGCCATAATTACGTTAAAATTAACCTAAAAATAACAATAGTTATTTACGTTACGATTAGTGCGGAAAAGAGGAAATTCGAAACGAGTGGCGATAAATTAAAACACGACCGAAGGGAGTGTTTTAAATCGACACGAGTTGCGAATTACCTATTCGCACGGGTATCGTACAACGTTTTGCAGTACATATGGCCCTTTACATTTTCGACGTAGTTACGTAATGTGCTTGCGATACTAACATTACGATACAAGTGCGAAAAATAGGAAATCCGAAACGAGTGGCGATAAATTAAAACACGACCGAAGGGAGTATCGTGCAACGTTTTACAGTACAAATGGCCCTTTAAGTTTTCGACATAGTTATGTAATGTGCTAATTATCGATACAGATACAGTACATATTATGATGCTAATTTACCGCACTAGTGCACCTACTTATTAATTGTTTGTGAATGCTTGTCCGGATGACGATCTTTTACATGCTTATTGAAAACTTTTTCTATCATGTCCTCAGGACAAAATGGACATGTTATCATTTTAGTATAGTCTTTCGGTTCAATTTTCACTATTTTGTGATTGTCAGCTGAATGTTTTTCAAAAGCTGGAAAAGAACTATATCTGACATAACAATGACTGCAAATGTATTTGTCAGTTATTTTTGCTATATAGGTAGTATTTTTAACTTTTTTCTCATTTTTACCTTTATGCTCCTTTTTACCCGGAATTTTCACTTCGGGTAACTCATCTTTTTCTTTAGCGTTTAATTTTTTGGCACTTTTGTGAAACGCTTTTTCATCATCTGTATTAATACTATTATGCCGTTTTTCACCATCATTGTTTTTCCTTGTTATACTCTCTACATGATCTCTAAAGATTTTTCTGCATGGTTCTTTGCTGCTATTGCTACTGTCGTTATTAGACGTTGTAATAGTTTTTCTCTTCTGCGACTCATCATTTTTACTGGTGGCAGTTTCATCACTAATATTTTTGCTTGCATTAAGTTGCCTTGTTTCATGTTCTTCGTTGTTTTTGGTTGCAGTGTCTATGTCTTCTGGGGTAATTAACTGGCCACAGATATTTTTCGTAGTTTCACGATCCCTTTCTTTGTTCTTGTAGTTGTTGTGGCAGTCATTTTGGTTTGCTCTGGTTTCAGATTCAGCGTTGATACTTTTTCTTCTCTTTGAGTGTCCTTCGTGGTCCTTGTCGTTGTTTTTTGATACATGATCTCTAAAGATTTTTAGTGTTATAGATTGTTGCTTTTCAGTATTATTATTGGTTGTAGTCTCTGTACTTGTAGTGTTTCTCCCTGTCGTAGTCTGTTTCTTGGTGCTTTTCGTTGCTTCACTAGTCCTAGCTATGTTTTTATCGTTATTATTGTTCTTATTAGACGCATTATCTTGAACATTGAGTCGTTCTGTATTTTTGTTAGTAGTAGTTTCAGAATCAATGCTTTTCCTTACTTCGTTATTGTCCTTTTTATTATTTGCGTGGTTTATTTGTGGGTTGCATGGTTCTTTGCTGCTATTGCTACTGTCGTTATTAGACGTTGTAATAGTTTTTCTCTTCTGCGACTCATCATTTTTACTGGTGGCAGTTTCATCACTAATATTTTTGCTTGCATTAGGTTGCCTTGTTTCATGTTCTTCGTTGTTTTTGGTTGCAGTGTCTATGTCTTCTGGGGTAGTTAACTGGCCACAGATATTTTTCGTAGTTTCACGATCCTTTTCTTTGTTCTTGTAGTTGTTGTGGCAGTCATTTTGGTTTGCTCTGGTTTCAGATTCAGCGCTGATACTTTTTCTTCTCTTTGAGTGTCCTTCGTGGTCCTTGTCGTTGTTTTTCGATACATTAGTGTTTTTACTGGGTGCAATTTCACCACTTGGACTTTTTCGTTTTTTTGAGGACCTCTCATGGTTCCTATCATTATCATCATTGTTAACCGATGAAGTCTTAGAATTTTGCGCACCTCGGCTTGTAATTGTTGCAGTTATATTGCACGTACTTTTCTTTCTCTTCGAGTGCTGGTCTTGGATTTTGTTTTGATCGTCGATGTTATCGGATGCAGTGTTTGTACCTGGGATTGTTGTGGGTGCAGTTTCAGCACTAAGGCTTTTCCGCTTTTTGGGTTGTCTTGTATGGTTTTTGTCACTATCGGCCATGTTTTTTGACACAAAAATTGCATTTATTTTTTGTAGTACTGGGTTTGTTTCATTAATGCTTTTCTCCTTTTCAGAGTGACTTTCTATTTTCGAGTCATTATTATTTGATGAAGGATTTGAATTTATATTTCGTGGGTCAGGGTTCGAACTGGGCGCGTTTTCAGCATTAATAGTTTTTCTCTTTGATAAGTGTTTTTTGTTGTTGTTGTTGTTGGCTAGAGAAGTACTTATATTTCTGTTGCCATGAACTGTGGCAGTTACTCCGTCTGACTTGTTATCGTTAGACTTCGAACTTTTACATTGTATAAGCGCCTCCACAGTTGATTTTTTTAACATATGTAGTGGCAATTTCACCACAAAGTTAGTTTGGTTTTGGCTGTCTGGTGTATTTTTATTATTATGCTTCTTTTGGTCCTTTATTTCGACCTGCTTAGAACTTGATGGCGCGTCAGCTGTTATTAGACCCCGTTGTTCTTTAACAATACAGACCTTCTTACTTTTGTTAGTGCTATCGCTTTCATAATTGAGGAGTGCAGGTTTAGAATTAGTTTGGCGCTCGATAATTAAATCTGTTGTTGTGTCAAGTTTCTGAGCATTAATTTCCGTATTTTCCCCGATTTGTTTACTAAAAGTGTTTAGATTTGCGCCTGATGTTCTTAGCTTGATGTGTTTTATTAAAAATTCAATGTATTTTCTTCTGAATGTAGGACAAAATTGACAATTATATACACTATTAATAAGGCTTTTAACATAATTTATTCCATTTTGATAAAATTGACGGGGTGAAAAAATAGTAACATTATGGCATTCATGAAACTCATACTTCAAATCGGCCGTTGCATCCTTATAGTCACTTAAAGTTATTAGGTCATGAATGGCATTATGTAGCTTTTGGGCATATACTTCCTGATTGTTTTCGCTTAGCAGTCCAAAGATTTTTATCTGAAATTTGAAAATTATCAACTCTTCTTTGGCCGACTCTGGTTCCTCATTCTTTATATTTTTAAATTCTTGTGACTCACCAGCGTAATTTATATCTAGTTGGTTTTCTATTTTTGTTTCTAGTTTAGGCAAAATATTGTATTCGCTACTATCAGCACTTTTAAGTTGTGTCGTTTTGTCGATAGAACAATTCATATTAAATTTTTCCTGTTGAACGGAAGAGCTATCAGATGATGATATTTTAACATTTACATTGACATCAGTGTCTGTATTAGTATTATAGTCAGCACGTTTATTTTTGTTATCATGCTCTATCGCAGACCACCGTGCTAAATTTTGTCGTGCAGTTTCTAATATGTCATCGTCTTTACTATCAGGCACATCCTTCGTTTGGTGATCATCCTCCTCAATCCCTTTTGTGGAGCCATCGTCTACAGCTGCATCTGTGGTTTTAATTTTGTTTTCATCTTCTGTTCTTGTTGGTTCCATATTTTCCCCTGTATTAGCTTCCTTTGTGCTGTGCACCTTGTTTAATATGTCTAAAAGGGTTTCTGTTTTGGGCAACGAAATGTTCGGATTAGTGATAATTTTCTTCACACGTGAAACTGTTACTGTGTTTTCTATTATTTGCTTGATATTGACTTCTTGGTTATTATGTACTTCAGAATTAGATGTGTCAGTTCTCATTATAATATCATTGCTCTCTATATTATGTGATGTTGATTCCGTTGTGACAGAAGACGTAGACACAAGTTCATAAGCATTAGTTGATTTAGCTAGTGCATTAGAATTTTGTGTGGCATTACCAGGAGCTTCGTCAGTATCCGCATGTAACAAAGCTATTGCAGTCTCAATATCTATGTTGTCACTTGCTTGTTGTAGAAAGGTTTCACTCTGCACATACCCCCCATCGCTTTTCATGTCTATCCATGGTAGCTCTGTGTTTATTTGCGATTGATTTATATCATTGCTGGATCTATCGTGCTGTGTAGGGGCTTCCATCAAATAAGTTGGTGTTCCATCGTTATAAACATTCATGAGCATAGGTTTTGACTTTCCTTCTACGTTAGAAGAATCTTGCATTAGGCTGATTGCATTCATATTATGAGCTGTTGTTGTTACATTCGTTTGTGTCGTGTCAATTCTTTCATTAACTGTTTGCTTATGAGTATCTATACTGAACGGAGCTGGCATTATTTTCGGAGTCATGTTCGTATTTGATTTCTGGGTAACATCCGTTGCTAAGTCAATGTGTGGTATCTCAATATTGTTATCTTCAGTTTTTTTAACATTCGATACTTTTGCTTTTATAGTCTTTGCGGTTGGTTTTCGGGGAGCATCGTTTTGAGTCCCGAAAGCCGCCCAGTTCGGTAAAGGATATGATTGAGTAGGGGTGCAGAAGGGCAGGGTAGAGGTAGAGGCACCATTGTTCATTGTTTCAGTACAGATCTGGCTTGCTGCTAAAGTAGCTTTAATGTTCTTTGTTGTTTTTACAGAATTAGATGTGTCAGTTCTCATTATAATATCATTGCTCTCTATATTATGTGATGTTGATTCCGTTGTGACAGAAGACGTAGACACAAGTTCATAAGCATTAGTTGATTTAGCTAGTGCATTAGAATTTTGTGTGGCATTACCAGGAGCTTCGTCAGTATCCGCATGTAACAAAGCTATTGCAGTCTCAATATCTATGTTGTCACTTGCTTGTTGTAGAAAGGTTTCACTCTGCACATACCCCCCATGGCTTTTCATGTCTATCCATGGTAGCTCTGTGTTTATTTGCGATTGATTTATATCATTGCTGGATCTATCGTGCTGTGTAGGGGCTTCCATCAAATAAGTTGGTGTTCCATCGTTATTAACATTCATAATCATAGGTTTTGACTGTCCTTCTACGTTAGAAGAATCTTGCATTATGCTGATTGCATTCATATTATGAGCTGTTGTTGTTACATTCGTTTGTGTCGTGTCAATTCTTTCATTAACTGTTTGCTTATGAGTATCTATACTGAACGGAGCTGGCATTATTTTCGGAGTCATGTTCGTATATGATTTCTGGGTAACATCCGTTGCTAAGTCAATGTGTGGTATCTCAATATTGTTATCTTCAGTTTTTTTAACATTCGATACTTTTGCTTTTGTAGTCTTTGCGGTTGGTTTTCGGGGAGCATCGTTTTGAGTCCCGAAAGCCGCCCAGTTCGGTAAAGGATATGATTGAGTAGGGGTGCAGAAGGGCAGGGTAGAGGTAGAGGCACCATTGTTCATTGTTTCAGTACAGATCTGGCTTGCTGCTAAAGTAGCTTTAATGTTCTTTGTTGTTTTTACAGAATTAGATGTGTCAGTTCTCATTATAATATCATTGCTCTCTATATTATGTGATGTTGATTCCGTTGTGACAGAAGACGTAGACACAAGTTCATAAGCATTAGTTGATTTAGCTAGTGCATTAGAATTTTGTGTGGCATTACCAGGAGCTTCGTCAGTATCCGCATGTAACAAAGCTATTGCAGTCTCAATATCTATGTTGTCACTTGCTTGTTGTAGAAAGGTTTCACTCTGCACATACCCCCCATCGCTTTTCATGTCTATCCATGGTAGCTCTGTGTTTATTTGCGATTGATTTATATCATTGCTGGATCTATCGTGCTGTGTAGGGGCTTCCATCAAATAAGTTGGTGTTCCATCGTTATTAACATTCATGATCATAGGTTTTGACTGTCCTTCTACGTTAGAAGAATCTTGCATTAGGCTGATTGCATTCATATTATGAGCTGTTGTTGTTACATTCGTTTGTGTCGTGTCAATTCTTTCATTAACTGTTTGCTTATGAGTATCTATACTGAACGGAGCTGGCATTATTTTCGGAGTCATGTTCGTATTTGATTTCTGGGTAACATCCGTTGCTAAGTCAATGTGTGGTATCTCAATATTGTTATCTTCAGTTTTTTTAACATTCGATACTTTTGATTTTATAGTCTTTGCGGTTGGTTTTCGGGGAGCATCGTTTTGAGTCCCGAAAGCCGCCCAGTTCGGTAAAGGATATGATTGAGTAGGGGTGCAGAAGGGCAGGGTAGAGGTAGAGGCACCATTGTTCATTGTTTCAGTACAGATCTGGCTTGCTGCTAAAGTAGCTTTAATGTTCTTTGTTGTTTTTACAGAATTAGATGTGTCAGTTCTCATTATAATATCATTGCTCTCTATATTATGTGATGTTGATTCCGTTGTGACAGAAGACGTAGACACAAGTTCATAAGCATTAGTTGATTTAGCTAGTGCATTAGAATTTTGTTTGGCATTACCAGGAGCTTCGTCAGTATCCACATGAAACAAAGCTATTGCAGTCTCAATATCTATGTTGTCACTTGCTTGTTGTAGAAAGGTTTCACTCTGCACATACCCCCCATCGCTTTTCATGTCTATCCATGGTAGCTCTGTGTTTATTTGCGATTGATTTATATCATTGCTGGATCTATCTTGCTGTGTAGGGGCTTCCATCAAATAAGTTGGTGTTCCATCGTTATTAACATTCATAATCATAGGTTTTGACTGTCCTTCTACGTTAGAAGAATCTTGCATTAGGCTGATTGCATTCATATTATGAGCTGTTGTTGTTACATTCGTTTGTGTCGTGTCAATTCTTTCATTAACTGTTTGCTTATGAGTATCTATACTGAACGGAGCTGTCATTATTTTCGGAGTCATGTTCGTATTTGATTTCTGGGTAACATCCGTTGCTAAGTCAATGTGTGGTATCTCAATATTGTTATCTTCAGTTTTTTTAACATTCGATACTTTTGCTTTTGTAGTCTTTGCGGTTGGTTTTCGGGGAGCATCGTTTTGAGTCCCGAAAGCCGCCCAGTTCGGTAAAGGATATGATTGAGTAGGGGTGCAGAAGGGCAGGGTAGAGGTAGAGGCACCATTGTTCATTGTTTCAGTGCAGATCTGGCTTGCTGCTAAAGTAGCTTTAATGTTCTTTGTTGTTTTTACGGATTTAGCTCTTCGTTTCTCAGGGGCTCTTGGATTCTTGTTTACGGGTACAGATGGGCCCAGTATATCCCTAGTTGGATTCTGTAAATATTCCTGTGACCTCAATGCAGCCAAATAGGCCGCCTTGCTGATCTGCTCACTATTATACCCAGGATTTCGTGGCATAGCAACGTTTCTGTTATAGTTCTGCCTATACTCCTTGCAAGCACCTGTTTGAGAATTTTGCATCGGAACTGCTGGTTGAACGTTAAGGTACGATGACGCTGGGTTTATGACACATGGCTTGCCCATAGCATAGGAGGAACATGGAGGTGGCCTGGCATTATGAGGCTGAGGATTCAAAGGATTCATTGTTTGATGTTGAAGAGTTAAAGGAGACCTGTTGATAGGGTCTCCTACCATGCCCGTAGTAGGCTGAGGATTCGTAAAAGTTTGGGAAGTCATAGAAAAATTCATTCGATGTTGATGGATTGAAGACAGGTGTGGTTGAGAATTTAAATAATTCATTGGTTGATGTTGAGGGTTAGCTAGAGCTCCTCTACTAGTCACTTGAGAATTGAAAGTAGGATTCATTGTTTGAAGCTGAGGGCTTAACGAAGGATTCCATAATTCATGATCAGGATTCAAAGCTGTTACTCCCTGGCTAGTGACATGAGGATTGAAAGTTGAATTCATTGATTGGTGCTGATGGCTTGATGAAGGAATCATTAATTTATGTCCAGGATTCAAAGCCAGTGCTCTTCGGTTAATGAAATAATGATTGAAAGTAGAATTCATTGGTTGGTGTTCATTTAAAGTATGCATGCTCATTGCCCCCCTGTCAGGGTTTAGAGGGGAATGTGACTTCACTCCCCCTCTCCTGCATGGACAAGTCAGCTCACAAGTTCTGTAAGGCCCACCTCCTTGATAAGTCATCGTTGTTTGTCCATAATATTCCGTGCTCGTTTTAGTGTACATTTGTCTTATTTGAGCTTCTTGGTTCGCTGGAGCTGAAACATTCTGGACTGGATAACCATTGATTGTTATTGGCATGTTGTTGGCTGGTCTCTGGTCATTTGTTTGTCCGTAGGTCATGGTTCCTTCTGCAGAATTTCCTGGATGAGTGACGATCACACTCGTCTTATTTGGTAGGTTTGGTGAGGATTGTGCTTTTGGCATCTGGTTTCCATCCATTTGATGACCATTTTGGACGTAAATATAGTGGTTAGTATAAGGGTGAGTTCTAGGATCATTTTGTACATAAACATTCGTATTAGGTTGAGTTGTAGGATCATTTTGTACATACACATTCGTATTAGGTTGAGTTGTAGGATCATTTTGTACATACACATTCGTATTAGGTTGACTTCTAAAATCATTTTGGATATTTACATTCAGATTAAGTTGAGTGCTAGGATCATTTTGTGTGATAGTTTCTGTTTGGGGACGCACTGGTCGATTAGCAACGATCGTAGTTGGCAAAGGTGCACAAGGGTTAGTCGGTTGTTTGCTTGGTGCGTCTAATAAATTTTTGAAATTTTGAGTGCCTGTTAAACCATTTGAGGAACCCGTATGTTGTTTATTAGGACTATTAGGAGGCATTGTATTGTCTGTAGTCAAATGATGGTACAAAGCAGAATTTAACATTTCATTGGTACCAAAAGGCTTTTTAGAGAAGTCCCTGCAAGCAATTTTAGCGGTTGTTTGTTTTGATATACCCTTTTTCGAAACATCTCGAATATATGAAATGTTTTTTAAGATCTCCACATTCCTCATAAGGGGTAAGAAGTCAATTTGCACTTCTGGGTGTGTCAGTTCGTTGTTAGTGCTGGTGTTGCCAGCATCCTGAGGCTGGCTTGTGGAACCTTTGTTGGCAGTTTGACTCTCGTCTATGTATAGACTCTCATTGTCGCTGTCTTCGTCGTCTTCCGCCGTGACCATGGTGGCTCTTTCCTGGAAAAAGAAAACAGTGGTTGTTGACTAGTGTTTGCCTAAGCTAATCCTGCCTAAAAAAAAGAAAAAATATAATGTCCTAGAACAGAAAAGTGCCACTTTGATCCCTCCTAAAGAAAAAGTCCTTTTTGGAATAGGTTTTGTTTTATTGAAATGTTATGGTGCTCCCACATTGGCTAATAAAACACTATCAATACTAAGTATCATGATGTCCCCATCACACGATGTTATATAACATTTTTTAACAGCCAATGTTATACAACATTAATAGTTTTAATTTTTAATAATATTTTGTAAAAACGTGTAAGTTTTTTGGGTTCCGTACCTCAATAGGAAAAAACGGAACCCCCTATAGGATCACTAGTGCGTCTGTCTGTCTGTCCGTCTGTCACAGCCTATTTTTTCCGAAACCACTGGACTAATTAAGTTGAAATTTTATATACAAAGTTTGTGACCCAAAGACGGACATGTAACGTAAACAAATGAATTTTAAACACGGGGGCCACAATTTGGGGGTACAGGCGAAAATTAAAAATTAAAAAACATAGTGTTACATATCAAATAACAAGCTCATTGTAAGAATCTCAAATACTTTTTTTATATAATTTTAGGATAAACAGTTTCTAGATGTTATTTAAGAAAATAGGCAAAAAATTACCATTCCCTCCCTCTTTATCTTCGAAACTACTGGGTCTAAAATTTTGAAAAAAATACACAAAATAGGTCTTTACTTATAGATCACATGAAAACCTATTAGAAATGTGCAGTCAAGCGTGAGTCGGAATCAATTACATAGTTTCTGATCCGACCCCTACGGGTTTTTTAAAGACATTCACGTTTCACATAAAAAATGGTTGTACGTTGTTTCATAGAATTATACTAATTAATTAGAATTATATTAATTATGGAATTATTTTTGCTTTTTTATAGAATTTCGCTCCATATAAAATGATTCAAATATTATTAGTTCATTGAATAATAACTTCGCAGAATCCTTACCTTGTAGAACTTTTAATCGTAGATTTTTGTGGCAAAGAAAATTTAAAGTTTCGATATTCATTTCATAGAATTTCTAATCATATATTCTTTATCCTTATATTATTTAGTTCATGTAAACTTTTTACCAAGACATATGTTTTATAGAATTATGTTTCTCATAAACAAAATCGCATTAAATAATTTCATAGAAAAATCCATTCGCAGAATACTTATTTTGTAGAAATTTTTAAGTATAGATTTTTGTTGCTAAGAAATTCTAATGTTTAGATATTCATATTATACAATTTAGATTATTATTACATAGATTTAGATATGTATTCTTATTAAAATATACGAGACACTAATTAAAATATAACTTCTGTTTGTAAATCAGTATCGTACAATAAAATAAGTCGGTTGTTTTTGCTCGCAGTTCTAACCTAACCTAACCCACTTTACTTAGTAACTTTTCGGTTCTGTAAGGGCCGCAATTCTAACCTAACCTACTTCTCTGAACGATTATATCGATGAATAAATAAAATAAAGACAAACAGTTTTCTTTAAAACATAATCCTACTGTTTGATAATTTTATTGAATAAAATAATAAAATTTTAAAATTCGTTTCTATGAAATATGTTGCATTGTAGTAAATAGGCGTTGAAACAAGAATATTCGAAATAAAAATACAAGGACCAAATATTATATGAAACAGTTTCTTGTGAAACGAAATTCTGTGAAATTTGTGTCTGGGAAACAAGAATACCCCAAACATAATTCTACTGTTTGATAACTTTGCTAAATAAAAAAACGAGATTATAAAATTCATTGAAATGTGTTTCTGTGACATATGTTTCATTCAAGTAAATAGTCTTTGAAACAAAAATATTCGAACTAAATATACAAGGACCAAGTATTATACGAAACATTTTCTGTGAAACAAAATTATATGAAATTTCTGTCTGCGAAACAAGGGATCACCATAAAAAATACATTGTTTAAATTATGTAATGTGCGGAACCCTTGGAACGCGAGTCCGACTCGCACTTGGCCGGTTTTTGTCAACGTATTTATGGCCATTCTGACAGATGTTACGAAAAGTCACGTGACTATTTCTATACACTATTTAAGTTTTATTGGCGTCAACGATTGTCATATTGGCTAAGCCCCCAGCTAGGCCCCCAGGCGCATTTGGCAGATACAAATCTTATGCCATACTACAATATTTAGACGTCAGAGGCTGTATTATTTTACCATGCGTGATATTTCAACCGGTTACTAAATTCTGTAGCGATACAAATCAGGGTCAGACCGCGGTGTCAGCATGGTTGCAATTTTATCACCTGTCACTATGCCTGTCACTTTCGCACTTACATACTTGTTAGAACGTGACAAGCATGGTGACAGGCGATAAAAATGCTACCGTGCTAAGCCCGCAGCGGTTTGTTGTGTCGTAAAATTATAATTTATTATAGCTTCTTAGCAGTCTCAGTGTAGTCTTTGGTTTCCTGTTACAGGATGAGCCAAAAATATGTTGACATATATACAAGCTGGCCAAGTCGGACAAGCTCATTCACATATTGGGCCCAAAAGTATAGAATCGTCTTCCGGACTCAATAGTAGTTGCTAAAAGCGTAGCAATATTTAAAAACAAATTAAAGAAATGGTTAATCGAGCAAGCGTTCTACGACCATAAAGAGTTCTTTAAATTAGGAACTTAGGTAGATGTAAATACAACCTACATTATGTAGCGAAAATTCATACTTAAATATAATCTTTATACACTGTATAAAATGTGAATTTATATTATTAATAAATATTATGATTATTGTTGATAATTTTAACAAACGGCGTTTGTGTATCAATATTAAAGGAGAATAGTTTGAAGATATAGGTATGTTTTGTTTTAGTTTCGTTCATACTTGTTTTGCTGCGAGTCGTTAAATCATAATTCACTAGCTGTGCCCGCGGCTCCGCCCGCGTGGAATTCGGTCTGTGTCAGTAAGCGGCTTATTAACCCCTAATTTCTCTCCCTCTCCCCTGGAGGCGGAACTTGAAGTAAAGTTGACAGATGGATACGCTAGAGGATTGTAATCGAGATAAAATATTTTACAATTAGGTACCGCTAAATAAAACTACACTCCAAAATCAACAGTTTTTTTCGCCCTTTTTCAAAATTAAATTGGTTTAGCGGTTTAAGCGTGAAGAGGAATTAAAAAACCAGCCAAGTGCGAGTCGGACTCGCGTTCCAAGGGTTCCGTACATAACACAATTTAAACAATGTATTTTTTATGTGAAACGTGAGTGAAATGTCTTTAAAAAACCCGTAGGGGTCGGATCTAAAACTAAGAAATTAAGCCCGACTCACGCTTGACTGCACATTTCTAATATGTTTTCCTGCAATCTATAGGTAAAGATCTATTTAGTGTATTTTTTTCAAAATTTTAGACCTGGTAGATTCGGAGATAAAGGGGGGGATAGTCATTTTTTGCCTATTTTATTGAATAACTTCTAAATTGTTTATCCTAAAATTATAAAAAAAAATATTTGAGATTCTCACAATGAGCTCTTTCATTTGATATGTAACATGATATAGTTTGAAAAACATTATTTTTTAATTTTCACATTTACCCCCCAAAAGTGGCCCCCATGTTTAAAATTCATTTGTTAACGTTACATATTCGTCTTTGGGTCACAAACTTACATATGTATACCAAATTTCAACTTAATTGGTCCAGTAGTTTCGGAGAAAATAGGCTGTGACAGACGGAAAGACAGACAGACAGACGCACGAGTGATCCTATAAGGGTTCCGTTTTTTCCTTTTGAGGTACGGAACCCTAATATAAACAGACAAACAGACAAAAATTCTAAAAACTGTTGGAACGTGTTCTGTTATCGATTCTAAGTATCCCTAGCCAATTTTTTTTCGAATATCTTCCAAGTACAGGCTTTCGACCCTCTTTTTTTCTTTTCTTGATGGCTTTCGACCCTCTTCCGCTTTATTATATGTATAGATGTATAGATTAGCTCTTAGCAGTCTGAGCACGCGAGTCTGTCGTGCTTAACATTTTTTCCCATGAATTGCCATAAATTTTCAGTTTTATGAAGGACCGAACGATGTCGGCGCAAAAAATGCGTCCTTGCGCGGCAAAAAGTAAAAAGGGACATTTTTTTGAGATGACGTGCAGCGCACATAACAATAGTTGGTTATTCTTATTTTGGAATTAGCTACATGCATGATTTTTTGGAGATACCAATTTTATCGATCTTGCTTCCCGTGAGATTCAAATGTTTCTAATAAATTGCGAAAATAAATGTGATACGAACAGTGTTTCGTCTAGAACAAGCTAGGTGGACAAAAATTTTTTTTTTTGTATTTTTGGGTAGTATTAACTATAATTAATTCAAAAAAATTTAATTACCATGAATTAAAGTTTATAAAATATGTATATGAAAATTAATTATTTATTTTGACAAATAGACAAATATAACTCCGTAATAGATGGATACAGTCTAAGGAAATAACGTGCCTCGAAAAATCAAGAAAGTTTGATTCTCGATCAGATGGCGCTACTACCTTTGGCCTACTCTCGTATAGATGGCGTTGACGATTTGTTTGTTATTTAACAATTGTAACGCATATCAGTGAAAGAACATGGGTCAAAATCATAAAAATAATTAATGCAATTAAAAAAACCGGCCAAGTGCGAACGGACTCGCTCACGAAGGGTTCCGTAACATTACGCAAAAAACGGCAAAAAATCACGTTTGTTGTATGGGAGCCCCACTTAAATATTTATTTTATTCTGTTTTTAGTATTTGTTGTTATAGCGGCAACAGAAATACATCATCAGTGAAAATTTCAACTGTCTAGCCATCACGGTTCATGACATACAGCCTGGTGACAGACAGACGGATAGCGGAGTCTTAGTAATAGGGTCCCGGTTTTAACCCTTTGGGTACAGAACCCTAAAAATCATTTATCCATATTTTAAAACATTTTATCGTATTTTAAATCTTCATTTTTTGTTTTAAAGTGTGTCGATAGATGTCAGTGAATTTACTGTGGTTACAAAATTTACTATGACAGTATACTTTATATAGTCTCCATGTGGAAATGAAATGAAATTTATTATTAATAACAGTTACATGTCAACACATTTTAAATATCACAAAATTAATAACATTTATACAATATTATAAAAAAAAATTGCATTTATTTCATAAATTATATGGCATATTAGAGCGAGCGTGATGTATAGAGAGTAAGTTTTTATTTTTTTATTTATTCAATAGCCATAAATTGTATGTGTACATGTTGATAATATGTGTGATAATAGGTGTGTGTGTGTGTGACGGATAACGAAACAATACTGTGACGATACGCTGCTCAATAATTATTCAATTAAGCCGGAGAAACCTCGAAACAAGTGCGAAAACTAACCTGAAATAACAATGCCACCACTTTACTATACGGAGAAGACCCTAGAAGCACTTGGGTAAGCAGTTTTACACTAATAAACACCAAAGTAGAATACCAGAATTAACTGTTAATGCACGCACACATAGATAATTTGAAATAACAACAAGGACAGTGAGAATTAATACAATTTTACCCGGTGGGTGTAGCTACATATTTACATACTTATTAACTAACAGTTTCTATTATAGTATTCACTTAAGCTGTATATATATAGCTTGGCATAACTCAATGACAATTTTTTTAAGTGAATATGTCAGTTGCAAACTGGTGGTACTGATGACGGCATTCTGGAGAAATCTAGAAAAATCTTCAAATAACAATGAAGTAGGTAAAACATACCTTTTTAAATAAGTAGAATGTGTTTCAGCCGCAAAAATCTCGCTCGTTTCCAGTAGTCAGATCTGTAAAAAATTAAAATTATTTCAAACAGTGTATCGTACCTAGATATTTTTTTGACAATGCTATAGTTATTTGTGCAACAAGAGAGGAAAGTTTTTCTTGCGAGTGTTTATTTTGAGTCCCGAGAAAGAGAAAGATTCTATAAATGAATCACGAGATCACGCGAGTGATTCTAAGTTAGAATCTTGAGCGTAGCGAGGGACTCAAAAACACGAGATGTAAAATAACTTTGCTCTCGTGTTGCACACATAATTTTTCACCTCAGTAGTGAGAACATATTAAAGGTTAAAATGTATTTCGAATTACACAGAATAAACAGAAAAATAAAGTATTATAATATGTATGATACTATAAGATACGATACGATACGATACGAGACCGGACCGGACCGGACCGTACCGTACCGTACCATACCATAAAAAAAAAATGTAATGAAAGTATGAAGTTCATGGCCTTCACTAAATTAAAAAGCTACATTGTTTCACTCCCTGGAGTGAGGAAAGTGCGACTTTCACTCCAGGGAGTGACGAAAGTAGGCTTGTTCGAGCTGCTGAGGTGAAAAGTAAATATTCAGTTCATGCCAAGTTTCTTGTAATTTTAAAGAAATGAGAGCGTAACTTCGTTTGTATGGGAGCGTCTTTTTTGCGGATTTCGCTGCGTAAAATTGACCTTCTTAAAAACGCACGCGTCCAATAGTCGAAAATTTATGGTTAAACATAAAAGATAAGGGCCAAATGTTCTTCTGAGAATAGCATCTTTTGTCCTTCGGTCAAATCAAAGATAATAAATAACTCCGTAATAGATGGATACAGTCTAAGGAAAAAACGTGCCTCGAAAATCAAGAAAATTTGATTCTCGTTCAGAGGGCGCTACTAGTTTTGGCCTACAGTCGTATAGATGGCGTTGACGGTTTCGTTTGTTATTTAACAATTTTAACGCATATCAGTGAAAGAACATGGGTCAAAATCATCAAAATAATTAATGCAAATAAAAAAAATCAATGGGTCAAATATAGCTATTTCATTGTCTTACATTTACTTTGGGGGGTATAAAAGTTGCGTGATGATTTTCTAGTAGTAAGTATAATTATAGAATTAGACCAAGATAAGTCTGCAGCGATTTTGTTTTGATAGACCCGGGGGCCGATTTTTAGGGTTCCGTACCCAAAGGGTAACAACGGGACCCTATTACTAAGACTCCGCTGTCCGTCTGTACGTCTGTCTGTCTGTCACCAGGCTGTATCTCATTAACCGTGATAGCAAGACAGTTGAAATGTTCACAAATGATGTATTTCTGTTGCCGCTATAACAACAAATACTAAAAATTACGGAACCCTCAGTGCGCGAGTCCGACTCGCATTTGGCCGGTTTTTAAGGTGACTGACACGACGCGTGACGGAAAACTATATTTGTTTTAATATATTGTTAAAAAATATGTCGGAAAACTATTTTTTTATTGTATTTTTATAGCGCTTAAAATTGTATGTATTTCGCATATTTTTTTGTTATCAGATTTTTTTTAATGATAAATTATACAAATTAAAACTATTTAATACTGTTTCTTTATTAGATCTTAAAACAACAAATAATTATGAACATGTTCGAAACAAAACTATCGTGAGACATATTTCAAAATATTTAGATCAGTACGGTTTCACTCACTATTATTTTTAGTCGCTTTTGGCGACATGTTTCAGATTCGTCGGGAATCAGGCCTCAGGCACGACGACGAATAAAAGCGACTAAAAATAATAGTGAGTGAAACTATTATTTTAATTATAAATTCTAAAAATATCTAAATAGTGTATCTGTGATACTTTTGGACACTTTTGGTGTATCAGTGAAAGGGCCATCGAGTATTTGAAGAGTGCAAACCTCAATCTTTAGATTAGTATCAATTTAAATCCAGTAACCGTAAATGCCATACGATAAATAAATAACTTTTGGAGAAATCGATTTTTGACACTTTCTCCATACAAGCCGAACCACCGTGGAGCAGTCCTAAAATTAAATTAAGTACCTATAAGGGTTAATTTGTTTGGGCAACTAAGTTAACTTATATCTATTTATTTATTTCAGAATATATAAGCATTACAGTCAACAGAAACCAAGTCGCTTATATACTAGGACAATTCATAATATATACATTTAGATAGAAATAATCACAAAAATAATACAACTGTCATAACAACTAAAATAAAAATTAAAGTAAAATGTCACAGTATACATTACATTAAAATTCGTTTTAAAATTAAATTAAAACCCTGCAAAAACTACACACAATTATTATTCAAATAAATTAAAAGTTTTTGACCAAATCCACCAACACTGTCCGCAAACACGTCTATATGTGGGGCGTCGATGGACATGGCATTGAGCACAGCCAGGGCCCTCGCGGTAGGCGCGTTTCCGGCGCGGCGTGTGCGCACACTGCGCACTGCGCTCGTCGCGAAGAGCCTCTGCGGGCGTCTAAATAGCCGGCAACGCACTCAGCCCCACGGGACAAGGGCGCGCTTTATACTAGGCTCGGCGCCGGCATCGCGCCCCGCTTTTGGCGCGGAGCGCGACAGAAGCGCGGCGCGATGCCGGCGGGACGCAGTTTGTTTGGCGCCGCTTACCCATGTGTTTGGCCAAGCCATGGGCCATGTGTTTATAGTTAGGAGGACCTCACAAAATGTTGATAATATTATTACAATTTACAGTACCGTTAATAATAATTTAACCCCTTTGGCCAGTATATTCGCGGGTAAAGTTGCACACGAAACTTTTTGCAGTTTAGGTAATATTCTCTAATGACACATTTTTATTTTAGTATTTTCGTATTATTTTTAGTTTTTATGTTTTATAAAATACTTAATAATGCTAAAATAAAGCACCTACAAATCTCCAAACAACTGCAAACAACAAAATAACTTACTTTGTCACTGCTTGTTTTTCAATCTATTACAGAAGTTCGGAATATTCACTTTCATCAATTGCACAAAGTTCGTCACTCGTTTTTTAAAAACGCGGGAAAAATCGTATATCGTCACTTACTTTGTTACCAACGATAAAAAATCGTCATTCACTTTCTCGCTAGCGAAAAACGTATATCGTCATTTTTTTACATTACCAACTTCTTTTCACGAAACACCACGCATAATAACAATGTTAGGGGTATTTATCGTCACTTGTCTTGTCAAAATGCGGAACATGATTGTTACTTGTCACGTGCTCCCTCGCCCACGGCGTTCAACCGACTGATTGTTATATTTCTTTCTTTGCCGACTGAAAGGGAGGGGGAGTTCTGATAAGGGTTTCGACTCGGCTGAAGCGGGGTCGAGATGATGAGACAGTAGGCTCACGGTCCTATCAATAATATTACCAAAGAATTTACATATTAAGTTCGATGAAATTTAAATTGGTTTAATTTACAAACAAAGCAAAATCAACTATTTTTCCTACAGTATATAGGTTCCAAATTTTTGGTGATCAGAAAGAGTTTTACAATGAGATCGTCAAACACAAAATAGTTATTTGTGCAACAAGAGAGGAAAGTTGGTATCACGAGCGAAGCGAGTGATTCTAAGTTAGAATCTTGAGCGTAGCGAGGGACTCAAAACACGAGATGTAAAATAACTTTGCTCTCGTGTTGCACACATAATTTTTCACCCCAGTAGTGAGAACATATTAAAGGTTAAAATGTATTGCAAATTACAAAAAAAAAACAAAAAAAAATGTAATCAAAGTATGAAGAGGCAGTTCATGGCCTTCACTTAATTAAAAAGCTACTTTTAAAGGAAAGTCGCACTTTCCTCACTCCAGGGAGTGACGAAAGTAGGCTTGTTCGGTTCGAGCTGCTGAGGTGAAAAAACTAATGTTTAGTTTAGTCAAACTTCTGTGAAATTATGACGTTTAAATAACACTTGTACGCGCACAGTCTGTGCTATCAAAATCGCTGCCAACTTAGCTTGGTCTAACTCTACCTGTTTCTAATCTAATGTAGTGTAGTTATTTATTTGTGTGATGAGCACAGATATTTGTTCCTGAGTCATGGGTGTTTTCTATGTATTTAAGTATTTATATATTATATATATCGTTGCCTGAGTACCCATAACACAAGCCTCCTTAGGCTTACCGTGGGACTTAGTCAATCTGTGTAAGAATGTGCTATAATATTTATTATTTTTATTTATTTTTATAGGTAAGCTTCATCTTCATCGAAGTTGCGCAATATTACACATTTTGGTTATACAGTTTATAAATAAATAAATTTTTAACAAGCAGAAACGTCTGCGATCGATGCATTAAGCTTAGAATAAATTTAAAAGTGGAAAAATTACTGCCTTGGGTGAGACTTGGACTCCAGAGGCCGTGAGTTCAAGTCTCACCCAAGGCAGCAATTTTTCCACTTTTAATAGATAGATATAGGATAGATGGCGCTTTCTGGAAGTACTGGAGTAGCCTACATGTTTATAATAGTTAAAGTATAGATAGATTACATACATAGATATTGTCACTAACATAGGTTAAGAGTTAATAGAATAAGTAACTAATATATTATGGAAATTGAATTTCTGAAATAAATAATTATTTAATTTATTTAATTTAATTTTAATTTTAATTTATTCTAAGTTTATAAATGATAACAATTTCGTGGTACTTGTTTACGAGAAACTAAACATTGACCTGACCCCGCAATAAAATTTTCTGTGGGCTTTTTATTGAGTAGTATGAGTAGTTATCTACTTGAATGACACAATATATTTAATTAAGTAGGCACATTGAATTATACAACGAGTACGTGGCCAGGATATGGTCGTAATATGAAGATAACAGCGGGAAAATATTGGTTCGTTTTTAAGGGTCCCCGGTAAGCTCGGATCTCCATATAAACGTAGTTTCGCCCTCATTTTTAAACGTTTAGAAGTAGTACTTCTATAATAGAGTGGATAGGGTTACCTAAGTGTTGCAGAATAATAAGTATTTTATATTGAAATAAACACGTTAATAATACAACGGGTCGGGCAAGACTGGCGTACCGCGGATAGTTTCTACAGTTATACTTTTTGGCTAGTCAGCTCATATCGCGGTGCGCGCTATAATAATAATAATAATAGATGACGTTTATTCAAGAAGTTGTAACATAGGTACATAATAAAAGTACACGATAATGCTTACAAACTAATTGAAAGGGAAGGTAGCTCAGCTGATGTCTGTGCCAAAAAGGCTTCGGGGCACAGCAGCCCCAAAGGTTTTCAGCAACGGACGCTGTTATTCTGCCACATAAACATTTACACTATTACATATAGGACATGATAGCAAAACCGAGCAATGCACAGTGGATAAAAAAGTGCTAACTAAAGTGCTAAATTTAAATTTAAATTTTTATTGAGCAGGTCACTCAACCAAAAGTGTACGTTACTTCCTTTTGGAGGTCCAGTAAATAAGCCTTGCAACGTAGTTTGAAAACCGCCAGGGACTTACAGTTAACTACTGGTGGCGGCAAATTGTTCCAGCACTTAGACGCAGCATAACGAAAACTGCCTCCATGCCTCCTGCCTGCCGCCTATATGAGCTAACATAGTTAGATTGTTCCTATATTACTTCCCTCGTTAAGGAATTTTTTTTTAAATTAAACATTACAATGATCTCTATTGGGATAGGATATTTATTACAGTCTGTATGTCCCTAGCCTTACAATGTTATTGGCTACTCGGATATTTTTTTTTAATACTACGTCGGTGGCAAACAAGCATACGGCCCGCCTGATGTTAAGCAGTCTCCGTAGCCTATATACGCCTGCAACTCCAGAGGAGTTACATGCGCGTTGCCGACCCTAACACTCCTCTCCCTCGAGCTCTGGCAACCTTACTCACCGGCAGGAACACAACACTATGAGTAGGGTCTAGTGTTATTTGGCTGCGGTTTTCTGTAAGGTGGAGGTACCTCCCCAGTTGGGCTTTGCTCTAGATCTGGAATGACATCCGCTGTCCTGTGCCCTACCACACAAAGCACAGGCGCGCGTTTTGCTGGCACAGCGCGACGCGTAACTGTGTGACATGAGTATCGTGACGTAATACACAATGAATGCAATGACAATAAAAAAATGAATAAATGATAATTAGGTATAAGAACTAAATTTATTACAATAATGTTAAAGTATTTAAACAAAACATGTTAGTTTTGACATACCGAAATACACTTGATCACTTTGATAACCACATTATTTATTTTATTTTAGGACACTTCACATAATAAATTACAGGTTGTTGTTTGGGTTGGGGCTGGACCTGCTCCCTGCCGTCCACTACAACCGCTGTGGGTTGAACCCTGGCTACAGCTTTTTGTACATTTTCTTATACATTGTCTGCATCTGGATTGTATGAACTTGACACTTAGCACGATAATATTGTCTTTCACTAACTTTAGTCCAATCACGTCGGGCCACCACTTTAGAAGTATATTAGTACTTCTATAATAGAGTATAGAGTGACCTATGTGGTGCAGAATAATACGTATTTTATATTAAATTCTTACATTGAAATAAACACGTTAATACGCACGGGTCGGGCGAGACTGGCGTCCCACGAATATTTACTTTCTAGTCAGCTCATATCGCGGTGCACGCGTACCTGGATATGAGCTGACAAAGCTAAATTGTTCCTATAACCGACTAGCTAGATTGCTCTGAAACTTTGTACTTACAATAGGATAAGGTATATCTATGTCTGTAATTAGTTTATGTAGCTTCAGATACCATAGTTAAAAAATACAGCGAATTGAATTTTTTTCATATAAAACTTGTTTTTGCTGTATTTCGTTTGTTTTATAAACTGGAACTATAACCGTGTTTTTTTTGATTTCCGTTAAGTTCGACACGTTGCTTGATACATTAATAGAAGCTACCTGGTATATCGCTTTTTGTAAAATTCGAATAAAAATATTTTTTTCCTTTTTCATACAAAATAAATGAATACTGCATTGTAAAAGGTCCTTTAGAGTTAAGTAAAAGTTAGTGTCAAATATGACAAAGCTTGAATTTTATTTACGACAGCACATGCCAAAACACAGCTTAGTGGTAGATGGTTTGCTTATTGAGTGTGAGGTTTCAGGTTCAAATCCCAACAACTAACTTGATTTTTCTTTTTTTTCTTTACATTTAGATTTTAAAACCTTTTGTGGTTAAAACTTCGAAGAAGATTTACATATTACATTTTAATTAATGGGGTCCTATAAAAACGTCTAAAAGTCTGGGGTATACTTTGGGGTATGAAATCACTAAGCCCATGGGATTTTTTTAATACTTTGTGTTCGATTGGCACTCATTGGAACATTGAAATGGTGTAATTTTCTTACTACTAACAACATCATTTTCATCGAAAGCTTCTAAGCAGAGTTTGAACCTCATCATCATCATCATCATGTCAGCCGACAGACCTACCTAACCTAGTTAGGTTCAAACTCTGCTTAGAAACTTCCGCTGAAAATGATTTTATTTTTTATTGTAGCTTACTAACTACCGTTTTCATAATGACTAGGTATCTGATCAATACGCTTTGAAACTGGGTACTGCCAATTTTCTTAGTTTTCGGACTAGAATTCAGATTTTGCTATTTAACCGATGACTGTTTCGTTACGAAACGTAGAAGTACCTAAGAATAAAACGAGATATTATAATATGCCTTATTATAATGCCTTTGCCGATGCTTTTCATTTAACTAAAAAATACATATTTACGTCCAGTTTTAAGGGTTTTAGACACCTTTTCTAAGTACCTACTACTACGATACGATTTCGTATCTCGTAACTCCGTTTCCGTTTCCGTTTCCGTTTAGTGACTACACCAGCCAGCAGTTCTGCTGCAAGGACGCAGAAGCGTTGGTCACACAAGGGAGGGAGAGACGGAGAGGCTCGTCGAGCTTGCTCAAATGCACGTGCTGGTACGATCCAGGCCGTCGGTTAGAGGCGTATGCTACGGTACGCTAACGACCTCCGTCCAGACAAACCTGTTCCGAGGCAGGACGTGTATTCGGGCCTACTCGTATACACCTCCCTTCATCTGCCGCCCCGGCATGCTCAACTGACCCTCCTGCCCGAGACACCGGTGAGCCAATAATACAGGTGAGGAGTGTGGGGCTGTTGCAGTCGAGGATAGGAGTTGACGGGAGTTGAAGAACCAGACCGAATACCAGCATCGTGCCCAGTTTAGGGAAGATAAGATAAATATTAGTGTAAGTATGTACGAAGGGATGGTGACTGCGATTAAGTTGAGTTCATTGTTCGAAGGTTAATCGTCTCTCGCTCTCGTCAGGCTCGTAGTCAGCAGCAATCGAGGCCCCTTGATAGCTTTCGTAAGTGACTTTTCTTCAAAAGGCCTGCATTGCGTTAATGAGTGCTTTCGAAAAGACAGAGTAGTATCTTCATATTATTATCATTATACGGCCTTCACTTGTAGGGCCCTTAAGTTTATCCTGAGTCTCTTCCACCCATATGCTTATACCACGTCGGGCTCGACCACGCATGTGCTACGCGCGCACTAGGCTGTCAATTTCGTCGGTAATCCGCATCTGTCGGGTCTATCCTGTCCTGTGTTGGCTGCCACAATAGTTCGCTTTGCCGAAAAGTCGTGTGTTGCCCGCCGACGCCTGACATCTTGGGGTTGCGATTTTGCGAGTAATCTCTTGTCGCCTCGTAATAAATAGTATTACTTTGGTCGCTGATGATGATGGCACACAAAATTAATAGCACTTAACAAGCAACACTGGCACGAGTCCCGGCACCTCAGTATCACCAGACACAAATGACACAATAAATATATTAGGTAATATAAAATACACCAACACCGTCAATAGACACTACTAAAACCCGTAAGTAATTAATTGCTAAAATTTAATATCATATAAATAACTGCTCATGGACCTTGTGTTTGCCCGCGGCATTCTTTTCTCCTGACTGATTTATTATATCTCGTAAGATTATTCGCTCGTGTCGTCTACGTCAACACTAAGAAATAGTCAGTTTCAACATAGTAGTTTTAAGCTGGTAAAAACAGCACTACAAATATTATCCATACTTATGCACCAAACCAAACACTGTCATCGGTAGTTATGTTTTTGCACAAATAAAAAACACAAAGACACTGACACTGTAATAAACAAATCACTAATGTCCGGGTATGCTAACAAAAAAAACCCGTTGGACCAATTGTGCAATCTGTCGGTCTTTTTTATGGTTATTTGGTCAACAGATGTGTTTAAGGGAAGTGCATTGTTTTTGTCTACGACTCGGCCTCTGTTGTAGAGCTCTAAAAGTCGTTTCCTATAATTCAACGCACCCCAGGCGACGTCTGAGCCCCAGATGGCTGAAGCTATAGGCTAGGCGAAGCTAGATGCAAGTTAGTAGGTATTTAATCCAATAAAACCAAGTTCAAATATCTGTCTAATGACCTAATTAAGACGAACACGAACCATTAAGGTGTCACTACAGAGTTAGATGAAGCTAGGTATTTAACTGAGATAGACAATGAGAACTGCGATCGTTTCGATACCTATTTAATACAATATAATCACGCTATCAGACAACGCTGTCTCGTAGATGGTAGGATGGTATCTACTATTCGGGGGACTGTTGTAGTTTTGGCTCGACTAACAATGGAATATCTTGGGATGTTAATACTGGGGCTAAGAAACGTATCAAGGACCGATCTCACCAATTTGTCCGTCGTGTAGGCGGAGCCGGCAGCAGTACCGCGCCTCAGTGATGGGCCGCAGGCGCCGCCGAGCTGATACATGGCGCAGACAAGGGCCACACGCACTTGACTCAATTCACTCATGGATACACATAGATATTATTTGACCGCATTTCACTATTAGGGATATTTATGAACAGCGACCCGAGAAACCGAATCTGTGTTTAGGTGTTTAGGTCGCGTAAAGGAACTTGAACCGACGGTCGGCCAGTTGTCGCATGTGGCGTTAACGCGGGCTCTATTGTTTTTTCTGGGATTTTACAACCGGGAAAGAACAAAAGGGCTCCCAAACGTGCGTCCGTCTCCCACGGCGTGTCAGACGAGACTCTCCGATTTCGTATCTCGTAACTTTTTTAAATTTCGTATCTCGTAACTTAGCAAAAATAAGAATCTATCATTTAATAATACTTTAAAAAAAATTACGTATAAACATTGATCTTTGTTGGTTCAAAGTAGACCCATTAAGATTTATTCAAAAGTGCATATTTACGCCTTCTCGCGTTGTCCCGGCATTTTTGCCACGGCTCAGACATGGAAGCCGGGGGTCCGCTTGGCAACAAAGTGCGTATTTTCGAATGATTAATAGGTGTAATTCCTAGGTCCAATACAAAGTCAGGGTTTCAATTTGATTCGATCAAAAATGTATTTTTCTTTACGATTTTTAGTGATTCGGTAATTTACGCAGAAGTGTTGGAGTAAAATATTATAATAATAATAATCATCATCATCATCTCAGCCGATAGACGTCCACTGCTGGACATAGGCCCCTTCCCAAGTACCGTAGGGGGGATTGCCGTAGTCGCCACGCTTGGCAGGCGGGTTGGCGACCGCAGTTTGATAGAGGTAGTTCTCGGAGGACGCTGCTGCCCATCCACCGGATTTTCCTTAAGTCGCCTTTTACTACACCCACGGAAAGAGAGGGGGGGTGGTGCTATTCTTACCCGGCACCATACGGGCAAATAATGGATAAATGCATAATGGATACTGTGTTTATTAAACCATAATATTTAAAAAACACTATTTTTATACACATTTTCTAAGCAAAGTTTCATCATAGTCTGTGGGACTAGGAAAATGACAGCACTTCGATCTTCCGATTTGTGCTGATGGAAAAAAGTAGATATTTAAAAAATAAACAACAACGGTGTTTGTTGTTAAAACATGTCTCATAGTACACCCTCACTTTTTTCATTAAAATCCTTGACCACGCGGCTACACACAATGACGAATTTCAGACGTTTTCATGTGGAATGACTCAATTACAATTAAAATGCACATGTAAACCTTTTGTACCTTAAAACACAATTTTACACTACAAACTTGCAATATTACACAGTTACTCAGTATAAAACGGTAGCATTCACATCCCATCATGAAATAGAAACCAATTTATTATCTTCAAACAACTGAACGAAATGCCTCCTTATCAGAGCTAAGAAAACTGTGTGTAAGAATATTATGTGACCCTTCAAACAAAATAAATTGCATCAGCCGTTTGGGCACTTCGGTGTCATAGGCACTAGTAGGTACGTTAAACGTGTGCTAAATGTAGTACATACCTACAATCGGTAGTGCTTCGTCTATCTATGCGTTTGGGGTTTAAATACTAAACAGGCTTTCTGATTTCAAAATAAAAGTGGCTTATAATTTGAACAATCAATTTAATCATCTAAAAATAATAACAAATCTTTTAACAAAAATAACAAATCCTAAATTTCAGACAAGTCATTTTGTATCTAAACTATTTTTATTTTACAAGTTTTAGTTAATCTAATTTATAATTAGTTATTCTGTGTTAGAACTACTTCCGTACCATTTTCGGAAGGTTCAGGGTCTTTTGTCGAAACTTTTTAAGAATTGCATTTTGGCAAAAGGCAATACATCTCTTAGGTCAAGATCTTATTAAAGAGCTTAATATCAACGAAATATTGTGGATGGGTGAGGCACAAATCAAATAATTTAGATGCAGATAAAACTTCACATACTTATGTAAGTTGGGTAACAACGCAACGTTATTCTACCATCGAGCTGATCTAATGACGGAGAATGGAGTTGGCCATAGGAACTCTGTGATAAAACAACGCAACGTCATTGTTTTGATAAACAATGTTTTAAAACATTAAAACTGATGTTTTAATTTTTTTCAAACAAAGTCGACATTAAGGTCTTCCAGTCCTGTGTCGTGCTTGATCCTTGATGAGAATACAGGATCCCAAGCTGGTGTTACCGAAATTAGAAACTTTCTTTATTTCAATAGCCTCACGCAGCATCCTGGGAATGTTTGGCTTCTCCTTGGCGAGGACGAGAGGTTTATCAAACTTAATTGAACTTAGGCTTACCAGAGACATGTTGGCAGACTGCAGACTTTTGCCGACGATGCTTGACACCTTAATTTTATTTAGACCTATTCGTGACAACAATATTATCTAATTTGCCGTTGGAAATACTGCAAAACTATTGCAATCTGCGAGAAATCCCCAAAGAATAAAAAAAAAGTTATTAAAATTAGTGCTTTAAAACGGACTAAGTCATGTAGGTGTATTGACTACATCCCCAAGCTTTACAGCAATTGTAATGTAACAGAGTAGAATGAAAACAGAATGAGTCTTCATTCTACCCTGTGGATGTAGCCAATGCACGCGATTTAGTCCGTTTTCAACTTTTTAGTGTTTCATTTATTTATTTATTATTTATTTATTTTATTTTATTTATTAGGAAAACTTACAGCTAAAGTAACACGGTTAAAAGAGTACTAATCGCGGTAACCGAAGGAAATATTATATTCAAGAAATAGCTGATGACTGATGTAGTTATGTAATTACAGTGCTTCTACTTTGTTAGTGTCGATTAGCTATCGCTTGAGTTCGGAAATATGAGGACTGCCGAGGGACATTAAGAAAATAGAAGCACCGTAGTTTAATGTAAAAGATTTTCAAAATGACCGCCTCCTTGCTCTGAACAGACATTTAATCGCGTTCGTATTTGACGATTTAAATTAACGTCAGTGGCACGCATGTCATCGGCTTCTTCTTGAATTCTCTGCAGTAAGATTTCTCGAGTTGCAAGAGATTTTGAATGAACTCGATCTTTTAAAGTGCCCCACACATAAAAATCTAGGGGCGTTAGGTCGGGAGACCTGGCAGGCCAAGCAAGTGTTGGACTGCCACGCCCTATCCAACGCCCGGGAAAATTTTGATTCAAATACTGGCGTACAGTAAGTGCGAAGTGTGCGGGTGCTCCATCATGCTGTAACCAATGTGTACGCAATGTTTCCAACGGCAAATCTTCAAAATAATCTTAATAGGTGAAGGCCCTGTAAAAAATTCAAGTAATTATCACCGTTCAGCCTAGCTGGAATTTCGACAGGACCAATTAGCTGATTGTTAAGTATCCCCGCCCACATGTTCACCGAAAACTCGTGTTGGAAAGATGATTCACGGGCAATTTTTGGGTTAAAATCGGCCCAGTAATGAATATTTTTAGAGTTCACAATTCCCGCCCTTGTGAATTGCGCCTCATCCATCCACAATGTTTTGCTGATAAGCTGAGGATCTTGAACTAAAAGTTCGTTTGTCCGTTGGCAAAATGCAAGACGTGAAATGCTATCGTGCGGCAAAAGACCCTGCACCTTTCGAACATGGTACGGATGTAGGCCATACCGTTTCCACAAATCCCATACTTTGTTGTGAGATACGTTGAATATACGCCCCACCCGCCTTGTAGATAGGGTGGGGTCTTCAATGATAGTATTCATAATGCCTATCTCATCTTCTAGGTTTAAGTTTATATCCCGTTCATGAGGTATCGGTGGTAGACCTCGTTCACCTAGACGTCTATGCAGCTGCAACGATAACAATAATAATTAGAATACTATTGGCACTACTGCAAAAAATATCTTAGCAATAAGAAGATGAAAACGAACAATACTCACGTTAATAAACGTGAATGGGTCCGGGGTTCGTCGATCGGGGTATCGGCGTCTGTATTCTCTGGCCGCTTCAGCAGCATTGCCGTTGCATAAGCCGTAAACAAAATGTATATCGCGAACCTCTCCAGGAGGATAATTATATCGTGGCATTTTCCGCTGAGATGTAAAATGTTGTTACATTATGACATTAAGTGACACATAATGAAAGAAAAGTAGGTAATGTCGGAATTGTCAAACTAACTCACCTCAGTAACCTTCTTGTAGTGAATAGCTATCAATGGAAAACGCTTTACTGACGAAACTTAAAAAATAAATAAAATTTGGAGGCAATGAAGAATCTTTTACACAGGTTCAGCAATTAAATTTATTTATTGAATATCTCAAAAACCGTAAGAGTTAAAACACTAGTTTCTTAGAGAAATTAACTTTACTTAACCTGAAGAATCTCCCCTTAAAATTAACGGATATCAAAAAAAACACGGTATAAACTAATTACAGATCTAGATATACCTCATGTCATTGTATGTGCAAAGTTTCATTACAATCCAAGACGTAGTTTTAAAATGAGAGCGGAACTACGTTTGCATGAAAAGGTGTAATTCGGCCGAGCTTGCCGGGGACTTAATTCTTTGACCGTCACAGTCGGCGATAGCTGACAAAGGTTACAGTATAAAATAAACCATAAAACATTCTAATAAAGTTTAGATTAAGTTAGTTAAGTTTAATATTGCGTGTTATACATTATAGGCGAGACAAAAGCTCACCGTCTCCGCTGGTTCGGCCACGTTTTGAGAATGGAGGAGGATCGCGGCGTTAAAAGGGCATACTTGGGACGCCATGTGGGGTGCCGGCCGGTCGGACGTCCCAGGTAAGGTATCGCTGGGGCGATGCTGTTGGAGTAGACTTGAGCGATCTCTATCCCGATAACTGGCGGGAGATGGCACAGGATCGAGACGACTGGCGTGTACTCGTGTCGGAGGCCAACACTCATTTTGGGTCGCTGCGCCATTAAGTAAGGTAAGGTATTGCGTGTTATATAAAACAGCGATCAAATGATCAAACATTTTGACCGCCACGTCATTGAAATTTAATAGATCGTTAAAATTATGATCACAATGCCAGTGACTGTCTGAAGAATTAATTGACATTCTTCTATTAATAATTTATCTCCTTCCTTGCGTTATCCCTGCATTTTTGCCACGGCTCATGAGAGCCTGGGGTCCGCTTGACAACAAATCCCAAGAATTGGCGTAGACACTAGTTTTTACGAAAGCGACTGCCATCTGACCTTCCAAAACCACAGGGTAAACTAGGCCTTTTCGGGATTAGTCCGGTTTCCTCACGATGTTTTCCTTCACCGAAAAGCGAATGGTAACAAATGCTATTTCGTACATAAGTTCCGAAAAACTCATTGATACGAGCCGGGGTTTGAACCCGCGAGTTACGGATTGAAAGTCGCACGCTCTTACCGCTAGGCCAAAAGCGCTGTTCTATTAATTTATGTTTATATTTAGTTTTACTTGGTTTTACTAAGAAATTCAACATTTTAATATTAATCTGTATGCTGATTGCATCATGGTCATAAGTATTATAATACCTATAATTTAAATAGCCTACCTACCTATAGTATACCTATAATTTAATTTATTTTAATGAGTGAAAGAAGGCTAACAAAGAGAGTTTATAAGGGAGAGGTAGAAACGGGAACTAAACAATGTACAGTCACCAGCAATAATATGTTACAATGAAGGCCGCAAAAATATCTGACACCGTCTTATTTGTAGAGCCATAGGAGCGTGTCACATATTTTTGCGGCCTTCGAAGAGTAGCATATTATTGCAGGACTGTACCATATAAGGAATACGTAATGTAGACAGTATAAGTAGAAATTAAGAAATCATATGTATACCATAGGCATACTTACAATTAAGTTTCTTAAGCCAAAAAAATTTACTTTTTTATTTAATTTTTTATTTCATTATTTTTTGTCTCAATAAAACGGGAGAGCTGTAGTGGAGGTCACACACACATCCACACTTGACCTGTATTAAACCTATTTAACAGAACATTAATTATATGTGACGTTTTCAACCAAAAGGAACCACATTGTCGCTTACCATAAGGAGGAAAATTGCATGTATCTTTATATGAAAAACCTGCCAGAGCGTCCTTATGGCAAGCGACAATGTGGTACCTTTTGCTTGAAAACGACACATATAATGCCATAAACCTTGGGTTGATCGCATCATTAAACTTATGTTACTTCCACTACACTAAACCCATTAGAATCATAGTATATCAGATCTAACGCCTTAAGGCATATATGCTCCACTATATATTAAACTAAATACATGCTTGACTTACACCTCTTTATATATATTTTTACATATTCCCAAACCACTCACTTCCACATCCACTTTCAAATTTTTCCTTGTATATTGTTTCTAATTTGTCCTAATTGTTAGTTACTGCCTTTACTGTTTTGAGCTATCTTCTTGCCCTGGGCTCCACGGAAGACCAGCGCTGTAGCATATACCTATATGTTAGAGCATATGCTGAGTGGTGTCCATTTGTAGCCTCTATAGCAGCATCAATATTGTAATTATTGCATGTTAGTATATAAGCTACATGTAATTTTACGTGTTAGTGTATAAGATCTTCTTCTTTTTAAATTTGTATGGTGCTGTATGTAGATTTTTACAATAAACGTTTTCTATTCTATTCTATTCTATTCTATTCTATATAAGCATTGTTTTAAATACTTAATAAATATTCAGTATATTCTCGAGTCTGGAGTTGTCCTTTCAACCTTTAACGTCCCACACTTCATAGGTATGTAGGTTTACGAGCCGCTCTCAAGCTTCGTTAACGTTAACTTAATTTCGATATTTAATGATAACATTTCAAATCATATAATATATGTAAATAACCGCAGGAGTAGGGAAATACTGACAAGTGTCCGGGATAAAACTATGTCCGGAGTACAACCGCTTATATAGATAACACATACTCTGGTTGTATTTTAAAATATGGTCGCCTGTATTATGTATTATCATAAAAACTTATAATCATATATTGTGGTTTTCAGTGTGGGAATTTAATGTTTAACATTAGCCAAAGAGTAGGTACTCGTATTGACCACAGAATGTACTCTAGGTTGTTTCTAAACAAAAGATTAAATTAAAAATCATGATTTTTATATTTAAACTAACTTTGCTACAAAGTAAAGCATTTTTTTTTCACCACACCAACTAGTAAAATACTTACTGTAAAACATTATAAATAAAATCCAAATGAACATTATTTAATACCCATCATTGAAAATCAACACAAAATTAGCATCAAATTACTTCGCCACTTGTGGATAAAATGCAACTTACTTTTCCGTTTTTGAGAACACCTCACATCTAATCTGTTTACTCTTATCCAGTGCCGTGCCGGCCCGAGTCCTTGATCAGGGTAGGGTGAAATGGGGTTTTGGCGCCCTTCGTTAAAGCAAAGAGGATATAATAAGATAGAGCGGTACTGTCATAGTAAATTTTGTAACCACTGTAAATTCACTGCCATCTATCGACATACTTTAAAAGTAAAAATGAATTTGTAAAAAAACGTTAAAATGTATTTAAATATGGATAAAGGTTTTTTTATTTGCATTTATTATTTTTATATGATTTTGACCCATGTTCTTTCACTGATATGCGTTAAAATTGTTAAATAACAAACGAAACCGTCAACGCCATCTATACGACAGTAGGCCAAAGCTAGTGGCGCCCTCTGATCAAGAATCAAATTTTCGTGATTTTCGAGGCACGTTTTTTCCTTAGACTGTATCCATCTATTACGGAGTTATATCTATTTGCCATTTTGGCGCCCCCCTTGCCATCCGGCGCCTAGAGCGGCCGCTCCACTCGCTCTACCCTATATTTATTTATTTAATCTTTATTGCACAAAAGAAAAACCTTACAGTACAAAAGGCGGACTTAATGCCATAAGGCATTCTCTACCAGTCAACCTTAAGGCTAACCAGAGAGATTGTGGGCGGTGCTACAAATATAACAGCAAAAATAAAATAAAAATGACATATACTCACATATATACATATATACTATATATAACATATACGTCGACGCGCAGGTGATATAATTGGTAAATTCAAATAATGGTCGCTTATATGCGATTTATCATAAAAGCTTGTAAGCTATGTGGATAATAAAGATCGAATCAGTACAATTACTTCAGGTGCCCGGTAAACGGGACATGTGCGAGTCCGAGCTTTGTTATTATGGTTTGATACAAAAAACTCGAAGGCGCCGGCGTCCCGCTGTGCGAGTTGTGCGACTCCACTAAGACGTCCGACAAATAGAGTGTGAACTTGACACCACTTGATTTAATTGGCGCACTTAAAATGCCGATTGGATGTGTTCTCACGGGTCGTGTTTGGTCATTAATTATGTTAGTGATTTTTGAGGCGAAGCTTATCCTATGCAAGCCGATGAAGGGATGTCATTCTATTCTGCGACTGAGCGCATGAAACACGCATCCGTGAGACAACATCTCGCCCAGTAGTCGTAACTTAGTATTTAACTCCTTTCGGAATACGCATTATGTTGTTGAGTGATCTCGCGTTATACCTAGTGTCGCGTTGAATACCTACGCCTTAAGCCTTAAGATGTATTATCTAGTGCATCTAGCCATTCCTGAATAACCTAATACCTAAATTACGCTCCGATATATATAAATAACGACGAGACTCATTATGAAACTAATAAAAATACACTAAGAAACTTTCATTCCGTTAGCATAGAAAGCACGTAAGGATTTTTTGAACATTTGAAACCTATAGTGCCGGATATTGTTGGATAGGTCTTTTAAAATGAATACAGGTTTTCAAAAATCAATTGTTGATAAAGTGAATATTTTCGGAAATAATCGCCTCGAAAGAAACAAAATGTATGTAAGGATTTTTTGTTTCGTTTCAACCCTATGATGTCGGATGTCGTTGGATAGGTCTTTTAAAATAAATAGGGGTTTTAGAAAATCATTTTTTGATAAAGTGAATATTTTCGGAAATAATCGCTGTGAAAGAAACAAAATGTGTGTGACAATTTTTTTATCGTATCAACCCCATGATGTGGAGTGTCGTTGGATAGGTCTCTCAAAATAAATAGGGGTCTATGAACAACATTTTTTGATAAAGTGAATCATTTCGGAAATAATTATTTAGAAATAAAAAAAAAGGGTTTTTCCTTCTAACTTTTGAACCATTGATCCAAAAATTATGAAAAAAATCACAAAAATAGTGATAAATAAACACATTCGAAAATAGTTAAAACAATCGTGATCAGTTAAGCCGTTTTTGAGTTATCGCTAAAAGTCTTTCCTTCTTATTTTCTTTAAAAGCCTGGCAACCCTTATTTGTGACCGGATTTTTGGAGGCAACCCTATACCATTGTATTCGCAATAAAATTACCATTATTTTGATATATAATTCAAGCGTCAGACAGATGGGTGCAATTATCGATTTTAACTCGCCTGTTTAAACACGGCAACCTCATAATAGTGACCGGAAAAACATAGGCAACCTAATTTATTCATGTTGTACAAGTTGTATACTTTCCATTGGAACTTATTCCGTTCGTCAGACAAATCGGTGAAATTTGCAGAAAAAAAATATTTTCAAAAATTTATTAAAAATAGCCTTGACCATATTTTCTTTCATAAAATATAAGTTTCATTCGTTAAAGTCCCGGAAACGTACGAAGTAAATAATATTGTTATAAATACGGTAAAAAACAATGCATTCCTCGTTTTTGTTCAATACAAGCAATAGGCGTAAAATAAAATAACCAATTTGTTTCTGCAACTTTCCATATATATTTCTTAAATCTAAATACACACATATTGTCAATTAAATATTAGTTGCGAATATGATCCTGATTCTGACGACATATACTTAGATTTAAGAAATATACATAATCATTATTATTATTTTTAATGTTATAAGCTTTATTGAAAAGATGATAAATAAAATTTACATTAATTGTATAAAACAATCATTGTACGTCGCGAGACATATTACAGAGAACAATAGTATTTTATACAATAGTGATATAATCAAGCTTTTCAATCTCGTACCTTAACTTCAGCAACTCAGCAAGCTTCGTTGCTTAAACACGGTACTCGACTGAAAAGCTCTCTATTATGCATATGGATAAATGATTTTTTTATTTGCATTAATTATTTTTATATGATTTTGACCCATGTTCTTTCACTGGTATGCGTTAAAATTATAAATAACAAACGAAACAGTCAACGCCCTCTATATGAGTGTAGGCCAAAACTAGTGGCGCCATCTGATCGAGAATCAAATTTTCGTGATTTTCGAGGCACGTTTTTTCCTTAGACTGTATCCATCTATTACGGAGTTATATCTATCTGTGACCCCAGTAAATTCACTGCCATCTGTCGACACACTTTAAAACTAAAAATAAATATTTATAAAAATACGATAAAATGTATTTAAATATGGATAAATGATTTTTTTATTTGCATTAATTATTTTTATATGATTTTGACCCATGTTCTTTCACTGGTATGCGTTAAAATTATAAATAACTAACGAAACAGTCAACGCCCTCTATACGAGTGTAGGCCAAAACTAGTGGCGCCATCTGATCGAGAATCAAATTTTCGTGATTTTCGAGGCACGTTTTTTCCTTAGACTGTATCCATCTATTACGGAGTTATATCTATCTTTGGTTTCTATACAAATCGTGGTATTTGCGTCATCTAGCGTATATGTGACGTTTTCAACCAAAAGGTACCACATTGTCGCTTGTTGATAAGGTTGATTTCGAATTGAAGCTATATGGAAATAGCGCCTTACTGATAAGCGACAATAAGTACCCTTTTCATTGAAAATAGCACATATATTAAATCTGTGGGTGTAATCATGTGTAATGAAAGTCAGTTGTAAATAAAACTCTATATTAATATAATATAATAATCCATTATTGTGTGAATATGTTGCACTCCCAGCTTAAGGCTTGAGCCGCTTGTAGTTGGCGAGGTGGCTGTTCAGATGTTGCGCCAGCTGGTCGGCGCGCGCGAACGACGCCTGAAACCAAACACAGAATTTAAATAGTACATTGTGTATATGTTACGTTACGGTAAAAGCCCGATATGCGGTAAAACCTAGGATTTACCGATGCCGATCGGTAAAAGCTCGAAATGTTGAAAAATCTTAATTTACTCTGCGCTTTTACCGACACTGAATCGGTAAATCCTAGGTTTTAACACGGCGACCGGTAAATTTTGAATTATACAGTGGTTTTTGAGATTATTAGATGAATATTTGTAGTTTCGCAACCAGTTGCCGAAAAAGAAAAGTCTTTTTACTCAACCAGTACTGTTTCTTAAAAAAAACCGGCCAAGTGCTAGTCGGACTCACACACGAAGGGTTCCGTACCATTAACTATAAAAACGTTCACCCATCCAAGTACTGACCCCGCCCGACGTTGCTTAACTTCGGTCAAAAATCACGTTTGTTTTATGGGAGCCCCACTTAAATCTCTATTTTATTCTGTTTTTAGTATTTGTTGTTATAGCGGCAACCGAAATACATCATCTGTGAAAATTTCAGTTGTCTAGCTATCACAGATCACGTTTGTTGTATGGGAGCCCCACTTAAATTTTTTTTTTATTATGTTTAGTATTTGTTGTTATAGCGGCAACAAAAATACATCATTTGTAAAAAAAATAAGTGTGTTACCACGGATCATGAGATACAGCCTGGTGACAGACAGACAGACAGACGGACAGCGGAGTCTTAGTAATAGGGTCCCGTTTTTACCCTTTGGGTACGGAACCCTAAGAACATTTCCTTCGCAACTAAACTAAACGGAGCCCCGCGCTATTACTGGGCGGTTAGCCCTTCGGGCATCTGAAGTTACCTAACGAATCTAACCTACCTACCTATTGATTTAGTGTGACATCCGTGAAAACATTACACTTTGTGGCAAAAAGCGTAGGTAGGTTAGGTTCGTTAGGTAGCTTCAGATGCCCGAAGGGCAAACCGCCCAGAAATAGGAGCCCCGTCTAGTTAAGTTGCGAAATAGAAGTGGACTAACAAGGAAATGTACGAATCAAGAAGTGGACTAGTTAGTAACAAAAACTAGTGCATGATTCAACATTTACCGATCGCCGTAGTAAGCGGAGTCGGTAAAAGCCCGAAGTAAACTAATATTATTTATCATTTCGGGCTTTTACCGATCGGCATCGGTAAATCCTAGGTTTTACCGCACATCGGGCTTTTACCGTAACATATACAAACATTTCTAACGGGAAATAATACACGTATTAGTAAATATTCCCAATGAGTAATTTTGGGAAGGTCAGATGGTAGAAAGTAAAATAGTGTAATGATTATTAATGAATGAGCGTCGCTTCACTCATGGAAGTCTTCTTACTGTGATTTTCACAGTTTTGACTCGACCATCCTGACCGAGTCAGTGTTAGCGTATCCATTTTTTTCACCTAGCAATCTGCTCACCTATACGGTTAACGCGCGTGGATGGCCAACGAGTTTGCGTGCGTCAAACGCTTGCCTCACCAGTCGCAACTATGCGAGCTGTTCCTCACAAACAGTCATTGATTTGGTTCCGACTCGGCTGTCCTGACTAAGTCACTGTCCTCGTGTTTTCTCACCTTGCAAACGACGCATCTATACAGTTGACGCGCGTGGTTGTGCGCATGCCTGGTCAGCGAGTGCGCGTGCGTGAAGCGCTTGCCGCACTGGTGGCAGGCGTGCGAGCCGCCGGAGTCTGCGCGCGCGCAGGAGAGGCGATGCCGCGCGAGCTGCTCGTAGCGCTGGAACGACGAGCCGCAGTCTGTGCATCGACCTGGAAACCAATTTTTTATATTATTGTATCATTAGAAGAAATATAGACATTATAGCTAAGAGTTTTGCTTTAGATTCACGGTTAGTTTCACTAGACTTATATACAATAGGTAATCCCGGTCTATATAAGTCTAGATTATAACTAAGGGTGGGACGGTGGGACCATGGCATGTACATAGATGTTACAAATTACGAACAAACATGACATTATCACAAGTGGCATTGCATACATTACGCGCACTGTGTATATATTTGAAGACTTGAACTGACCATTCATATCGGTGCGTCAATCTATATCGAATGGCTCGGTCGTTCGCGCTCGCATGAGTGATGTTTGAAGTAATGGTGGATTTCTCGGAGTGATAAGTAATGCCATATTACGCATTCGAGAGATATCTCATTCGTGATATTACGAGCATTACCTACACATGTCTAGTACTCACCGGCTCTGTCGTCGGCGGAGTGCGTGGCAGCATGGTGCGCCAGCTCCGCGTCGTCCTCGAAGCACTTGCGGCACACTTCGCAGCGGACAGTCATGGCGCCGCGGTGCGCGCTCGCTCTGCAAATACATAAAGGTATTCTAACTTTATCCAGCAATGGGGCTGGCCGGTCCAAGTATTTTACAGTTGGCGCAAGCGTAAGGTTTCTTGTCAATTCCTAGATTAGGGGATATTACTGCAATGTTCTGCCACCAGAGAGCAGCACTAGCCTTTTTAGTAAACCATAGAGTAACTTATACATACTGTACCTTTAACAAGTTTTTGTCAAGTTTTCAGAGATAATAAAATATGACATTGATGCATGAAGGCGGTTTGTTTACAGAGGACCTACCGGGAAAAGCGAATCCGAAATTTCGCTCGCTAAGATGGAAGTAAGCTTTTTTTTTGAGAGTTTCAAGGTAACGGTCTGAAAATACCGCTGGCCGCCGTTCTACAGTTTAGCTGTGCAAGGCAGGAAGGTTTAAGAGGAATGCACAGTTGAGGACTTCCAACCATCTAAGTGGTGAACTGGTGAAGATGGAAGTAAGGGTACGGTATAAACTCTCACTTGTGGTCCCACAGCTTCTCGCGGCGGTTGAAGGTCATGTCGCAGCAGTCGCACTCGTAGCGGTCGGAGCTGCGCGTGCTTCGCCCGGTTGCTTGTGGGTATAAGTTACAGAGTGCTCACTTGTGGTCCCACAGCTTCTCGCGGCGGTTGAAGGTCATGTCGCAGCAGTCGCACTCGTAGCGGTCGGAGCTGCGCGTGCTCCGCCCGGTTGCTTGTGGGTATAAGTTACAGAGTGCTCACTTGTGGTCCCACAGCTTCTCGCGGCGGTTGAAGGTCATGTCGCAGCAGTCGCACTCGTAGCGGTCGGAGCTGCGCGTGCTCCGCCCGGTTGCTTGTGGGTATAAGTTACAGAGTGCTCACTTGTGGTCCCACAGCTTCTCGCGGCGGTTGAAGGTCATGTCGCAGCAGTCGCACTCGTAGCGGTCGGAGCTGCGCGTGCTCCGCCCGGTTGCTTGTGGGTATAAGTTACAGAGTGCTCACTTGTGGTCCCACAGCTTCTCGCGGCGGTTGAAGGTCATGTCGCAGCAGTCGCACTCGTAGCGGTCGGAGCTGCGCGTGCTCCGCCCGGTTGCTTGTGGGTATAAGTTACAGAGTGCTCACTTGTGGTCCCACAGCTTCTCGCGGCGGTTGAAGGTCATGTCGCAGCAGTCGCACTCGTAGCGGTCGGAGCTGCGCGTGCTCCGCCCGGTTGCTTGTGGGTATAAGTTATAGAGTGCTCACTTGTGGTCCCACAGCTTCTCGCGGCGGTTGAAGGTCATGTCGCAGCAGTCGCACTCGTAGCGGTCGGAGCTGCGCGTGCTCCGCCCGGTTGCTTGTGGGTATAAGTTACAGAGTGCTCACTTGTGGTCCCACAGCTTCTCGCGGCGGTTGAAGGTCATGTCGCAGCAGTCGCACTCGTAGCGGTCGGAGCTGCGCGTGCTCCGCCCGGTTGCTTGTGGGTATAAGTTACAGAGTGCTCACTTGTGGTCCCACAGCTTCTCGCGGCGGTTGAAGGTCATGTCGCTGCAGTCGCACTCGTAGCGGTCGGAGCTGCGCGTGCTCCGCCCGGTTGCTTGTGGGTATAAGTTACAGAGTGCTCACTTGTGGTCCCACAGCTTCTCGCGGCGGTTGAAGGTCATGTCGCAGCAGTCGCACTCGTAGCGGTCGGAGCTGCGCGTGCTCCGCCCGGTTGCTTGTGGGTATAAGTTACAGAGTGCTCACTTGTGGTCCCACAGCTTCTCGCGGCGGTTGAAGGTCATGTCGCAGCAGTCGCACTCGTAGCGGTCGGAGCTGCGCGTGCTCCGCCCGGTTGCTTGTGGGTATAAGTTACAGAGTGCTCACTTGTGGTCCCACAGCTTCTCGCGGCGGTTGAAGGTCATGTCGCAGCAGTCGCACTCGTAGCGGTCGGAGCTGCGCGTGCTCCGCCCGGTTGCTTGTGGGTATAAGTTACAGAGTGCTCACTTGTGGTCCCACAGCTTCTCGCGGCGGTTGAAGGTCATGTCGCAGCAGTCGCACTCGTAGCGGTCGGAGCTGCGCGTGCTCCGCCCGGTTGCTTGTGGGTATAAGTTACAGAGTGCTCACTTGTGGTCCCACAGCTTCTCGCGGCGGTTGAAGGTCATGTCGCAGCAGTCGCACTCGTAGCGGTCGGAGCTGCGCGTGCTCCGCCCGGTTGCTTGTGGGTATAAGTTACAGAGTGCTCACTTGTGGTCCCACAGCTTCTCGCGGCGGTTGAAGGTCATGTCGCAGCAGTCGCACTCGTAGCGGTCGGAGCTGCGCGTGCTCCGCCCGGTTGCTTGTGGGTATAAGTTACAGAGTGCTCACTTGTGGTCCCACAGCTTCTCGCGGCGGTTGAAGGTCATGTCGCAGCAGTCGCACTCGTAGCGGTCGGAGCTGCGCGTGCTCCGCCCGGTTGCTTGTGGGTATAAGTTACAGAGTGCTCACTTGTGGTCCCACAGCTTCTCGCGGCGGTTGAAGGTCATGTCGCAGCAGTCGCACTCGTAGCGGTCGGAGCTGCGCGTGCTCCGCCCGGTTGCTTGTGGGTATAAGTTACAGAGTGCTAACTTGTGGTCCCACAGCTTCTCGCGGCGGTTGAAGGTCATGTCGCAGCAGTCGCACTCGTAGCGGTCGGAGCTGCGCGTGCTCCGCCCGGTTGCTTGTGGGTATAAGTTACAGAGTGCTCACTTGTGGTCCCACAGCTTCTCGCGGCGGTTGAAGGTCATGTCGCAGCAGTCGCACTCGTAGCGGTCGGAGCTGCGCGTGCTCCGCCCGGTTGCTTGTGGGTATAAGTTACAGAGTGCTCACTTGTGGTCCCACAGCTTCTCGCGGCGGTTGAAGGTCATGTCGCAGCAGTCGCACTCGTAGCGGTCGGAGCTGCGCGTGCTCCGCCCGGTTGCTTGTGGGTATAAGTTACAGAGTGCTCACTTGTGGTCCCACAGCTTCTCGCGGCGGTTGAAGGTCATGTCGCAGCAGTCGCACTCGTAGCGGTCGGAGCTGCGCGTGCTCCGCCCGGTTGCTTGTGGGTATAAGTTACAGAGTGCTCACTTGTGGTCCCACAGCTTCTCGCGGCGGTTGAAGGTCATGTCGCAGCAGTCGCACTCGTAGCGGTCGGAGCTGCGCGTGCTCCGCCCGGTTGCTTGTGGGTATAAGTTACAGAGTGCTCACTTGTGGTCCCACAGCTTCTCGCGGCGGTTGAAGGTCATGTCGCAGCAGTCGCACTCGTAGCGGTCGGAGCTGCGCGTGCTCCGCCCGGTTGCTTGTGGGTATAAGTTACAGAGTGCTCACTTGTGGTCCCACAGCTTCTCGCGGCGGTTGAAGGTCATGTCGCAGCAGTCGCACTCGTAGCGGTCGGAGCTGCGCGTGCTCCGCCCGGTTGCTTGTGGGTATAAGTTACACAGTGCTCACTTGTGGTCCCACAGCTTCTCGCGGCGGTTGAAGGTCATGTCGCAGCAGTCGCACTCGTAGCGGTCGGAGCTGCGCGTGCTCCGCCCGGTTGCTTGTGGGTATAAGTTACAGAGTGCTCACTTGTGGTCCCACAGCTTCTCGCGGCGGTTGAAGGTCATGTCGCAGCAGTCGCACTCGTAGCGGTCGGAGCTGCGCGTGCTCCGCCCGGTTGCTTGTGGGTATAAGTTACAGAGTGCTCACTTGTGGTCCCACAGCTTCTCGCGGCGGTTGAAGGTCATGTCGCAGCAGTCGCACTCGTAGCGGTCGGAGCTGCGCGTGCTCCGCCCGGTTGCTTGTGGGTATAAGTTACAGAGTGCTCACTTGTGGTCCCACAGCTTCTCGCGGCGGTTGAAGGTCATGTCGCAGCAGTCGCACTCGTAGCGGTCGGAGCTGCGCGTGCTCCGCCCGGTTGCTTGTGGGTATAAGTTACAGAGTGCTCACTTGTGGTCCCACAGCTTCTCGCGGCGGTTGAAGGTCATGTCGCAGCAGTCGCACTCGTAGCGGTCGGAGCTGCGCGTGCTCCGCCCGGTTGCTTGTGGGTATAAGTTACAGAGTGCTCACTTGTGGTCCCACAGCTTCTCGCGGCGGTTGAAGGTCATGTCGCAGCAGTCGCACTCGTAGCGGTCGGAGCTGCGCGTGCTCCGCCCGGTTGCTTGTGGGTATAAGTTACAGAGTGCTCACTTGTGGTCCCACAGCTTCTCGCGGCGGTTGAAGGTCATGTCGCAGCAGTCGCACTCGTAGCGGTCGGAGCTGCGCGTGCGCTGCCGCGAGCCGCCGCCGCCGCCGCCGCCGCGGGCTTGGTGAGAACGCCGGTGAATCCTGCAACAAGCGCATCATTATTGCACATCATTATTGCGCATCATTATTTTATTATTACCAAAGAGGATATAATAAAATAGAGCGGTACTGTCATAGTAAATTTTGTAACCACTGTAAATTCACTGCCATCTATCGACATACTTTAAAACTTAAAGTGAAGATTTATAAAAATACGTTAAAATGTATTTAAATATGGATAAATGATTTTTTTATTTGCATTAATTATTTTTATATGATTTTGACCCATGTTCTTTAACGGATATGCGTTAAAATTATAAATAACAAACGAAACCGTCAACGCCCTCTATACGAGAGTAGGCCAAAGCAAGTGGCGCCATCTGATCGAGAATCAAATTTTCTTGATTTTCGAGGCACGTTTTTTCCTTAGACTGTATCCATCTATTACGGAGTTATATCTAACTTTGTTATTACCGTTTCAACCAAGTGCCGCCCAATGTACATTACGATGTACACTGTTTCAATGGAATTTCAACTTGCATATAAACAAATCCCACATTCTCCTAACCCTACCCCAAATATTGATTGTACTTGTAACAATGTACTCAGTTACTCACTTTAACGTAACTCTCGTAGAGTACCACTTCTTGCAGATGTGACACTGGAAACTCTTGTCCGGCGACTCGTTTTCGGATTCACTGATCTCGTCCTGCCGCGGCGGGATCGGCACGGCGGCCGCGTTCCGTTCCGGATCCGATTCGGATCCGGACGAGACGGCGCCGGAGTACGACCACGCGCCGAAAGATCTGGAAGGGAAGGTTTATAAAATTAACCATTTATTAGACTTATATTGACCGGGATATAGACCGTGATTACCTTTAAAATATCGGGAGCTCACAAATAATACAAAAGGTAATCACGGTCTATATCCCGGTCAATATAAGTCTAGTGAAACTAACCGTGAATCATTCAAAACTCTAACCATTTATATAGTAAATAAGCCGCTTGATATACTTCAAAGAGGATATAATAAGATAGAGCGGTACTGTCATAGTAAATTTTGTAACCACTGTAAATTCACTGCCATCTATCGACATACTTTAAAACTAAAAATGAAGATTTATAAAAATACGTTAAAATGTATTTAAATATAGATAAATGATTTTTTTATTTGCATTAATTATTTTTATATGATTTTGACCCATGTTCTTTCACTGATATGCGTTAAAACTATAAATAACAAACGAAACCGTCAGCGCCCTCTTTACGAGAGTAGGCCAAAACTAGTGGCGCCATCTGATCGTAAATCAAATTTTCGTGATTTTCGAGGCACGTTTTTTCCTTAGACTGTATCCTATCTATTACGGAGTTATATCTATCTTTGATATACTTATGCCAAATATTGCATGAGAGTCGGTATTGAAACGTTTTTTAAGTCGAAAATTGTTAGACATGTTACGCTCCCTAAGGAGCAGTTTCAACAGGAGCACGCGTTGGCGGATCAACGCAGACTGCGAGCTGCAGCTTTTCACCCAACAGGACGCGAGTAACCCGTTTTAAAATATTTATACGCATGACTAAAGAGAATTAAGTCGACATAAAGTGCCCACTCCATACATCAGTTTTGTTACCAAAACGTAGTCGACATCTAGCGTCAAGTAACGGAATTATCAGTACTGCTACTTGACACTAGATGTCACGTGTGTCGCGACTGACGAAAAGAGTATTGCTCAACAATTTATAACTAATATTATAAGCAGAAGGAGTTGAATATACAGTTCCGGTTAATCCGGTTATAATATTAGCTGAAAATCGTTAGACTTTCCATTCGTCGTGACATCTAGTGTCGAGTAGCAGTACTGATAATTCCGCTACTTGACGCTAGATGTCGACTACGAAAATAATAATCGTTTTGGTAACAAAACTGATGCATGGAGTGTGCACTACTTGGCCCGAATTTTAACCCTAAGTCCCTATTGAATTTGACTACCTCCTTAAGTAGGATATTTGGCCTGAGAACCCTTCATACCTGTCATCCTCGGCAGGCTGCAGTGGGTTGGCGTCAGTCCTCTTCTCCGATTCAGACTCGCTGTCCGAACTGTCCGATCAGCTGGATGCTGGACGAACTGCCTGACTCACCTGTCATCCTCGGCAGGCTGGAGTGGGTTGGCGTTAGTCCTCTTTTCCGACTCGGACTCGCTGTCGGAGCTGTCAGACGAACTGGACGAAGAGCTGGATGATGAGCTGGAACCGCTGGACGAACTGCCTGCAATGGGATTGAGTAAGAGTGTTAAAAATTAGAGCGCGAGCCAGCAACAGATATTTATAACCAAGATAACTCGTGTGGTAAACAAAGATAATAGTAGTAGTAGTAGGTATAATGAAATCTCGTGGACGTCAGCTGCCGCTCCATTGGTGGGTTGTGAAATGATGATCAAACGCTAAGTGTTTAGTAATTTTCATTCAGCAACAGACGTAGCTAATGAAAATGCTATTCTCTATAACCAAAAACATGTTATTCTAAAAAAAAACTTTACTGTAGCTTATTGAACAAGTAGATAAAATGCTATGTAAGTTTTTGTTTTCTATGCTTCTTACTATTCGTTGCGCTCTTTTTAGGATCAGACCCAGCGACCCAGGTCAGGTTCTGCCATTAATTCTGTCTTTAATATGATGTTTAGGCCTTAATTCCCACGGCCCCGATATCGGGTCGGCCGAAAAGATACTTCTAGGTGCCACAGATGCGATATTGGACACGATTTATGGAAATATCTGGGAAATTTCAATGGAGGTTTTAGACATTTTTACGTGCTGGGACTAGAGAGGTTAAAACTAGAAATTGACGTAATTTGTGACGTTAATTGACGTACCAGAACCTGAACTGCTGCTGTCCGAGTCAGATCCCGAGCTGTCTTCTAGTTTCTCCACTCTATCCGAATCTTTCACCGAGGCCCGACCTGGAAACATAAATACAATTTGATACAATTAAACTGACGGATGGAAACTGGTGAGCAAATTTGAACTGAGTAAGGTATTTTATCTATTGAATGCTTAGAGGATATAACAAAACGGAGTAACCATTAACAGGCCTCTGTCGAAAATAGTTGGCCAATGGTCATACACAATGTATGGACTGACGTTTATCTGACATGGCTATTTTGACGTTACGTATACATTTGATGTGCCCCTCCCCCGCAAAAATCAGCAGACTTTTTTGTACAGATAATTACAGACAATGCGTCTCCGTTTGATTATATCCTCTAAGATTTAATGCATGTAATGTTTTAGAAGACATAACTCCCTAACAACCCTTAGAAAGGTGCTCAGAATAGGGACACACGTTGGAGGGGTGTCACCTTGTAGCCAAAAATGAAAACTTTTGACATTGACACTTATGAGTCCCCGGCAAGCTCGGACAAACGTAGTTCCGCTCTCATTTTAAAACGACTAGCTAGATTGCTCTGAAACTTTGTACTTACAATAGGATAAGGCATATGCCTGGAATAAGTTTATGTAGCTTCAGATACCATAGTAAAAAAAATACAGCGAATTTAAGTTTTTCATACAAAACTTGTTTTTGCTCTATTTTGTTTGTTTTTAAAAACTGGAGCTAATTAAACTAATTACAGACCTGTGACACCCGTTGACCACGAACGCTGTAAAGAGTTCGAAACGTCGAGATGTAGTATAAATTCAATATACGCAATATAATCCGTTTTCATCGTTTTATTTTATGAGTAACTATCGCGGTAACCGAAGACAATAACGCTGGAGCTATATAAACTAATTACAGGCATAGATATACCTCATGTCATTGTATGTTCAAAGTTTCATTACAATTCAAGACGTAGTTTTAAAATGAGAACGAAACTCCGTTTGTATGGGAAGGTGAAATTCGGACGAGCTAAGAAGTTTCCAGTCCGGCTTCTGTTGAGGTTTTTAGATATGTACATAGGTACAGAATGTTTTTCAATGTGATTAATGTGTCCTATATGTAACTTGTGACTTAATTAAAAAGTTCCAACTATACGTACTGTTACCTATGATGTGGTCGTACCTTCAGAGCTCCTCACGGACAGCACGTCGTCGTCCTGCGGCCGCTCGTCCGGTTTCTTGAACTTGGCCGCCAGCAAGTGTGCTTCGTACAGATCATCCTGACAATAGGGTATTTGACTGTTTTCAAAATAAATTATTTCACACCATGCATGAAATAAAGCACCAGAAGATTAATGGAGAAACGTAAACAGCAGTTATTTTTAGACACAATTTTTATTTGAAAACCCGTATAAAACTATAAAGAGTAGGTAATTTGATTGTGACGTCACATGCTAGTGTTTCATATAAATTCCATAGTAGCAAAATCGTTTTGACAGTTCGAAAAAAGGAACTGATTTGACTAGTAGTCAAATACCCTAGAATAAACAATGGTTCTTATGTATTAAATTTCAATCAAATTCGGGAAAATCAAAGGTAGCTAAAGGGGCCCACTAATTATCAGTCCGCCGGACGATATCAGCCTGTCAGTTAGAACAAAAATTTGACAGTTCCGAACAACTGACAGGTCGATATCGTCCAGCAGAGCATGTACAGTCAAGTGTAAAAATATGGGTGCCTATAACTTACTCAAAAATATGTCCCACAGTTCCTAATTCGCTGACATAAGAGCTATGGAACATATTTTTGAGTAAATTGTACGCACCCATATTTTTACACTTCACTGTACAATGATTATAAAGAAAGTGATAGTGAAGGAAGCGAAAGAAGTTTGCCAGGATGGTAACAAGTGAAAATCAATGGTATGTAATCAGGCGGGAGAGAGAGGTGTGATTGTATGTATGTATGTCATTTTCTTTGTCTCTCATATTGTGGCCTAAACCGGGACCTGAAGCTTAACACACTTCGCGCCAATATACTGGCTATAATTAAATCACATTTACAATCGGGTCGGGTCAATTCGGATGTATGCGCGGATGTTGTGATTGTTGCGTGTCGGACTACTGACAATAATTAACATTTATGTGTAGTGGGTGGTTTGAAAATGTGATGTCTACCCAAATTTTAAATACACTTTTCGTCGGGTAGTCACACAAGTCTCTGTTTTGACATTTTGCTGGGACGTCAGTTAGCCGCGACCACGACCAGTGAAACCTGTGTCGAAACGTCGGTAAATAAAGGTAACAAAATAAATTCGCGATAGACTCGATTGTAAATGTGTTTTTTTTATATATCTTTTATTTGTAAAACATTACAAACTACATTAATTAACATACCTTGTCTATGTTTGCGTATTTCTCGTGTATGTGTCTGAGTGCGCGGAGATTCTCATCCAGGCTCAGAGAATCCGAGGCTTGGCTCGGGGACCCTGCACAATATAAACAAGTTTGATATTAGTTAGAGGCTCTGAGGAAAGAGAGTCATAAAAATGATCATTCAATAGGGTATTTGACAACATTAAAAAAATATAACGAATTGCTGTTATCCTGAAAGATAATAAACTAATAAAGTATATTTCACTATATTTGAATGTAAATTATGTTTATTTTTTTGAAAATAAACGAAAGAAAATTTAATATTTTTTGAAATTTCACCAGGGACGTGAACGCTCTGTGATTGGTCAACGCTCGGATGACGTCACACGCGGGTAAACATTCTTAAATGTCTTGAGTGTTTTAGCAGTTTTATTTGTTTTTAGTTAATTTTAGTTATTGTTCCACAGTTTTCTGATAAATTCCGATTTATCCGTATATCTAGTGGCACAATATTCATAAGAATCTCAAAATGGAGCCGAAATATGTGATAGCTGATAGCGGCAACCTACCAGACATAGACGCATTAATGGTTGCACTTTTCTTTAAAGATAATCCGGATTACTATGCTGCGGAACTTAGAAATGTAAAAACAGCTGTGTGAGTATACGTAGAAATTGTTTATTTACGAATATTTCGATTTCGATGATACGAATACGACGACGATATATATATAGAATACGATGACGAGAATAGTATCTCCATACTGCACTTTAGTTTGAAAGATAAAGTATGCTACTTACTACCTACTAATGCTGAAAGAGCTATGTTATGAGGTTATGTAGTAATACATTAAATACCCAGATCTTGTTTCGTTAAATAACAAAATCCGCTGCTGTAATTACCATATTTATTTACAGTTAAATATTACTTACATCGAAGTGGTCTTCACACATAAAAACATTTGTATGCGCTAAAATGCTCTTTGGGTCTCTTCGCGCTAGTTTTAAACACATTTTTCTTTTTTTGGGATTCGTTGGAATGGAAACAAACGATTTGTCTGGATTTTTTATAGTCTTACTTGAACATTGCGGCACTATACACCATTTATATACCATTTTACAGTGAAATAATGAATTCAATGCACATAAACCATAAGATTAACTAAGGTCATTGACTGAGTTTACTTGCGCGTGACGTCACACGTGTCACGTGATTAGCCCCTTTACAAAAACAGCGTTTAAGGCGCGTTCAAAATAAATAAACTAAATTTTTTTTTATCTTTAATACAGGAAATTTCACGGAAATATCAATGTAGTGTAATTATTAAGTCATAAACAATCAATTAAAACCATTTTCAAAAATTAGTCAAATAGCCTATAGCCGGGTCCACACATAGCGAGCAGCCTCGTGAGGAAATTTCCTCGCGCGGCAAACGCCGCGTGCTCGTGTAACTTTTGCCTCAGCATGTTTGCCTCACCGGGCGAGGAAACCGCGCGCGCCGCCTCGGCCGAGGTACGTCTACACTGGCCGTTTTGTGCGCGAGGAAATTGCCTCGCGAGGCTGCTCGCTATGTGTGGACCCGGCTAATCAGAAAAATGTGACGTTTTCAACCAAAAGGTACCACATTGTCGCTTGTCGATAAGGTTGATTTCTATAAATGTCATATACCATAGACATGAATCTAGTACTTGATCGGTCATGAGGGGTGGGGGGAAATGACTGAACGGGATAGTCTTATGTATCTTTCAGTAGGAGTAGCAGAGAAAGCGCTGTTATTGGTTGTCCTTGTCACAGTCTCACTTTTTTCTTTATTCCCCACCGTAAATTTCCCAGATATTTAATATTTGACAGAAATACGAAAAAAAAACGTGATGTTATTAACAAAATAACAGACACATTGAAGTGCATTCAATATTGACATTGACATGTTATTTTATTTTACAGCAAATTAAACCGAGTTATATCAAAAGAGGGTCAAGGTTCTTGTTAAATTATATTAATCTTACATACAATAAAATTCAAGCAAAATGGTTCATCCGTAATAGATGAACACAGTCTAAGGAAAAAACGTGCCTCGAAAATCAAGGAAATTTGATTCTCGATCAGATGGCGCCACTACCTTTGGCCTACTCTCGTATAGATGGCGTTGACGGTTTCGTTTGTTATTTAACAATTTTAACGCATGTCAGTGAAAGAACATGGGTCAAAATAATATAAAAATAATCAATGCAAATATTGCAAATAAAAAAAAACATTTATCCATATATAAATACTTTTTTTTTGTTTTAATCGTGTGTCGAAAAAGAGCGCTAATGGCCCAGCGGTAAGAGCGTGTGACTTTCAATCCGGAGGTCGCAGGTTCAAACCCCGGCTCGTACCAATGAGTTTTTCGGAACTTATGTACGAAATATCATTTGATATTTACCAGTCGCTTTTCGGTGAAGGAAAACATCGTGAGGAAACCGGACTAATCCTAACAAGGCCTAGTTCCCCCTCTGGGTTGGAAGGTCAGATGGCCGTCGCTTTCGTAAAAACTAGTGCCTACGTCAATTCTTAGGAGTAGTTGTCAAGCGGACCCCAGGCTCCCATGAGCCGTGGCAAAAAGCCGGGATAACGCGAGGAAGATGATGAGATTTAATCGTGTGTCGATACGCGATAGATGGCAGTGAATTTACTGTGGCTACGAAATTTACTATGACAGTACCGCTCTGTCCTATTATATCCTCTTTGCTGACACAAAACTGTCATATGCTACGGATTTGCTAGCTCCGTTGCGGGGTTTGCTAATAAACCCTCCACATACCTAGGTCCGGTTCGTCGTCACTGTCCAAAGTGATAGGCTCATTGTTATCAGGCATCAGGTTACTCCTCACGCGGATCTCTGAAAACGAACATATTTGCTTTAACCAAGATATCCACATAGATTATCGGGACGAATATATCTCATAGATCCCATATGTGACCCCTTTCGATGGGCCATTTTATCTGAAACTTGCACCGCTTCACAAACTTACAAAGTCAGAACAGTTGGTGTATGTTATCAAAGATAGATATAACTCCGTAATAGATGAATACCTATACAGTCTAAGAAAAAAACGTGCCTCGAAAATCAAGAAAATTTGATTCTCGTTCAGAGGGCGCTACTAGCTTTGGCCTACTGTCGTATAGATGGCGTTGACGGTTTCGTTTGTTATTTAACAATTTTAACGCATATCAGTGAAAGAACATGGGTCAAAAACATAAAAATAATTAATGCAAATAAAAAAAATCTTTTATCCATATTTAAATACATTTTATCGTATTTTTATAAATATTTATTTTTAGTTTTAAAGTGTGTCGACAGATGGCAGTGAATTTACTGGGGTTACAAAATTTACTATGACAGTACCGCTCTAGTATAAGTTACTCTATGATGTTATAGACCTTGCGATATACAACTGCCTCTTAGATAGCATAAGAGATGCACCGTCTCACTAATCCTTTACAAGAAATTTAGAATCGTGGCTACTTACAAAAAAAAACTAATACTTTTAATGAAATAATTAGACCGCGAGCCAGGCGCAAATTTCGTCAGTCATCGCCTCCCGGGCGAAAACTCGTATAGCGGTTAACGTGTATGATGAACCCTCGTGAACGTCAGCTGCCGCTCCGTTGGTGGGTTGAGGAATGGCAGCCACCGAAACGCGTAACACGGTCTTTCCACTGACGATTTGTTTTATTAACAATAGCATGTAAACTATCATTTGACAAAGTATCAAACGGGAGACGATGACGCCGATGACTGAAAATAATATTCTTTTTTACATGTTCATGTGACCAGCTGACGGTCTTTCCACAGCGATACAATCGGCTGACAATTTTGTTTATTCACAATAGCATCTAAACTATCATCCGACAAAGTATCAAGCGGGAGGCGATGACTAAATTTTTTTATAGACTATTTGCTGCCATTTCTCACCAACGGAGCGGTAGCTGACGTTCACGAGGGTTCATAATACAAAGCCGTTAACCACTATACGAGTTTTCGCCCGGGAGGCGATTGGTCATGGAAATCTGTTCCTGGCCCGCCGCGGTCTAAATGGAACTGCCAATGACTATTTAAAATAAAACCGGCCAAGTGCGAGTCGGACTCACGCGCGAAGGGCTCCGTACCATTACGCAAAAAACGGCAAAAAAAAAATCACGTTTGTTGCATGGGAGCCCCCCTTAAATATTTATTTTATTCTGTTTTTAGTAGTTTTTGTTATAGCGGCAAAAAAATATATCGTCTGTGAAAATTTCAACTGTCTAGCTATCACGGTTCATGAGATACAGCCTTGTGGCAGACGGACAGACAGACAGCGGAGTCATAGTAATAGGGTCCCGTTTTTACCCTTTGGGTACGGAACCCTAAAAAAAATGTACCATGAATTGATGACATTACTATGTTGTGTATATTTCACTTTAAATACTCTGTAATTTGGTATTTGTATGTTTATTGTACAACAGTATGTGACGTGTACCTGTATTGTACAGTCGCCATCGCCATCTGAGCGGCCGAGGTGCTCACAAATATCTGAACACGCCTCTATTGTCAAGTAGTTAGAGTGCGTGTTCAGATATTTCTGAGCACCTCGGCCGCTCAGATATATTATTTCTAGTTAGAATCACGAGCTATTTCGATCCTAATAGAAGAAAAAACCGGACAAGTGCGAGTCGGACTCACTCACGGAGGGTTCCGTACTTTTTAGTATTTGTTGTTATAGCGGCAACAGAAATACATCATCTGTGAAAATTCCAACTGGCTAGCTATCACGGTTCATGAGATACAGCCTGGTGACAGACAGACGGACAGTGGAGTTTTAGTAATAGGGTCCCGTTTTTACCCCTTGGTTACGGAACCCTAAAAAGTGTGCAAAGTTAGCTTAGACGGACTAGTCATTGTCCAAATGACATCGATCGTACTCACTGGGTTGCTGTGGCCTGTGGTTGTTCGCATCCTTACGAGGGCGTCCCCGTTTCCCCTTCACGCGCTCGGCTGCTGGCGGCTGAAATAACATCATTTCAAAATATAAATACATATAAAAATGTTCGGCAAATGATTTCATTTTTGGTTCAAGCTTTTATCGCTGACTGTACTTTTCTTTCCACAGGCAGTATTTTTTTTTTCGTTTTTTCAGAAGCGAAACAGTCATATAAACATGTCAAAAATGCGATACAAAAGATGGACCGCAACAAAAGAAAAATACAACAAAAAAAAAAAGACCTGGATCTGCAGGTTCATAAAATATACATTATGTTAACTGAAATAAATACAATTTTAACTAATAAATATCTATATCAGAATACTAGATTAAGAACTGCTATCTGTACTTAGGTACTAAAACAACTTATGTTTAACAATATTTTTTAGACTAGCTAACGAATTTTGAAAACAATCTATTTCGGATAGATGTTTATTATAGTAACTAGGAATACGTCTGAAAAAGGTATGCCTCGAATAGTTCTTGACAGAAAAACTAATATGAATATTAGTTAATACTCATCGAGACAATTCTAAAAACTCCAAACACAATTATCACAGAGTTCCCATGGCCACGCCATGGCCCATGTCTCCATCATCAGATCAGCTCGATGTCGTCATAATATTGCATTGTCAGCCGATTTACATATGTATGGAAAATTTCAGCTCAATTGGAAAACGGGAAGTGGGTCAAATTTAGCTTCCAACATTTGACCTACGCTAACATACATACATGTCATCGCCCACACTGGTTAGCTGACAGTTCGCTGCCCTAATATTACAGGGTTCTATGTTACATTTTCAAGATAGTTGAAATTCGACTTAATGCCACTATGATAAAGATCAAATTTCAGTTCGATAAGTGAAACATAGAACCCTGTAATATTGGGGCAGCGAGTTCGTAAACCTTATTACTAAAGGCATAAGGTCCACCGATTGTCAGTTACGAGTAAGTGTTGCTGTTTGTACAGTCGCCATCAGATATATCGGAGCGCCCGAGGTGCTCACAAATATCTGAACACGCCTCCATTGTCAAGGCGTTAGAGTGCGTGTTCAGATATTTTGAGCACCTCGAGCGCTCCGATATATCTGATGGCGACTGTACTAACAGGGCAAATTAAATAAAAGCTTGTAAAGACATACATATTATATAAAATGGAGGAAATTGTTGGGCTTTGGAAAAGAACTGACGGCAAAATCACGTCGCATGCGTAATGCTTGCAGTGCTGCATTACGCATGCTGCGTTGCGTTCTCCGCGCTTAAGAGTACGTAACGTAAGCGATGTACGCGTCAATAGAATTACAACCATAGCATATAGGGAATATTACGCGATTATCTGCGTAGGGGGCGCCAGGGCGCCACTACCACAATCTGAGGGTCTATCGTGAAACAAGAAAATTTCTTTATCGAACATCTCTGTCACTCTTGCATATTTGAGCGATAAAGAGGCAGATAGCGAATTTTCGGATTCGCGTTTCCCGGTAGTAGGTCCTCTGTAAGCAAACCGCCTTGATGCATCAATGTCATATTTTATTATGTCTGAAAACTTGTCAAAACTTGTTAAAGGTACAGTATGTATAAATTATTCTATGGTTTACTAAAAAGGCTAGTCCTGCACTCTGGTGGCAGAACATTGCAGTAATATCCCCTATTTAAAGTTCAAATTACTTTGGAATTTAATAAAAGTGACTAGTAATTTTAAAACTAATACGGGACCTGATCGCGCGGTTCTGCAAAACCCACGCAGCAAGATGTTAAGGCCGTTCCATCGGTTTGCCGCTGTCTCTGTCACATTTCGCAAGAAAGAACGGGAAAGATCATGCGCGCCAAGCGTCAATTTTGATCGAATATTGTCGATTTTTATTTATTTTAATAACGTTACCCTACAATATCGAAATTCGAAAGCTATGAAATTATTATTTAAGTTAAGATTGTTTTTTCTTCTTTTTTTGTTTATAGTATCACATAATAAATAACCGAGTAAAGTTGGATTAAAAGTCCGAGTTAGAGGTTACTTTGGAAATTAATTGTATCGAGCGAAGTGTCATAATTCGTGTATCGGAAGCTATGATATTAAAGATAATATAGTCAAGGACTACATATATTTTTTCCATGTCTACGAATATCAACGCCTCTTAGATAAACAGGATCATATAAGGAGATTTTTCGCCTTCTGTCTCAGGGAACCGCCTTAATACAATTCTTCGCCAGTCTGCCTGTGAATGTGACGTTTGAAACGTCAAGCTTAATAATAAACGTAAGTGTACGCGATTAAGTCTCGTATTAATTTTAAAATAAAAGTGACTCGTCTTCAATAGAATCACTAAAACATAATGTTTGGAATTTTGTATTTTTTTAGAAAACCTTAATCAAAGATAGATATAACTCCGTAATAGACAGTTACAGTCTAAGGAAAAAACGTGCCTCGAAAATCAAGAAAATTTGAGACTCGATCAGAGGGCGCTACTAGCTTTGGCCTACTGTCGTATAGATGGCGTTGACAATTTCGTTTGTTATTTAACAATTTTAACGCATATCAGTGAAAGAACATGGGTCAAAATCATACAAATAATTAATGCAAATAAAAAAAAACATTTATCCATATTTAAATACATTTTATCGTATTTTTATAAATCTTCATTTTTAGTTTTAAAGTGTGTCGATAGATGGCAGTGAATTTACTGTCGTTACAAAATCTACTATGACAGTATCGCTCTATCTTATTATGTCCTCTTTGCCTCTAATAGATTAGTGCGGCTAAGTATGCTACATCTAAAACTCACAGAATCCTTGTTAGCTCCAGGAGCCCGCTTGGTATATTTCCGCTTGACCCTCGGCGTCTCGCCGGCGGACGAGGACGCCGCCGATTCTGCAAACACAAGCTCATTAGGCCTCCAACCCGCAGGGTGCGTGAGCCCCATACATGAGAAATATCCCGCCATAGCGCGTATTGGAAACCCGACCTACGTGAAGAGACGTGACGCTGATCGTCTTGTAGCTCAGTAATACTACACTTGCTTGCTGCGTGAGCACTACACTCGAAAAATCCTGTATTATCCTGTCTGTGCCTTTTTGGCACAGACATAGGCAGGTGGTGACTTGCCGCTGACTAGATGGGCCCCTGAAACTGCCGTCGTAAAGACGACCAGGAGCAACACCGGTGTCGGTCAGAGACGTGAAATGCTGATAGTTTTGCCGGGCTATAATACACACAGATTCCAACTGTATAGCATATTTATATGGTATGTATAGCGACATTCTAAAAAAATACGAGCTAACCAATGATAACCTATGGCGAAGCAGGTATTGGTTTGAACGTTTTGCCGGCCTAAGCCAGAAATATATGAAAATACATTGGCATCTTGCTAAAGATTTTCACGCACGTTATGATTATATTTCCGTGTATTTGCTTACTTAATAACTACACGTATATATTAAGTACCGTGAGTCACTGACAGTGTCAAAACTGACATATACGCTAACGTCGACGTAATTTACTTACTATACATCTCGCTCGCACTAATATGCAAGTAAGAGCGAGATGCATAGAAAGCACGTTCTCGATAGCGCTTACGTCAGTGCCAAACTGGCGTTAGCCACAAAGGTAAATACTCGACAAGTATTGAAAATATGACAAGTATATTAATTTTGTATCAAGTCTGCGAACGATGCTATTAAGATATTTATCCGTACGGTTTTTACTCATTATTATTTTTAGTCGCTTTTGCACTGCACGACGTACAACCGCCGCGGACACTCGTGCCTGAGGATGGATTCCCAAAGAATCCGAAACATGTCGCCAAAAGCGACTAAAAATAATAGTGAGTAAAAACCGTACGGATAAATATTTTGAAATATGTCTCACGATAGTTTAAGTGCGATGCTATTAAGCTTAGAAATAATTTAAAAGTGGAAAAATTCACTGTCTCGGGTGGGACTTGAACCCACGACCACTGGATCACTGGTACAGTGCTCTACCATCTGAGCCACCAAGACCGTACCCAATGCAGCTAATATTTCCACTTTTATTTCTAAGATTAATGACAAGTATAGCTAAATTATAAAAAAATGGAACCGGTACAGCAGAAGTAGAAAAGATATTCACTTCACAAAAACCCTGTTATACAAGAAAAACATCAATCTCACCGTTTACTAAATACATAGACATACAATGAACAAATAACATAAATACTAATTTATAAAAATATTAATTAGTGATGTTAGTAAAAAAATACATTAGTAATTTCTAACTACGTAAAACCATTTCAACACATCAATGTAAAATTTGGATGCATACGTTTTCTACCAGTCAGTTTAAAAAACTACCATGCGTTGATCAAATCTACCAAACTTGAGCAATTTCAATTATTTCTTATTTTTCTTACTTTTTTTTTCTTACTCAAAATCCACTTCCGATTTAAAAAAGTTTTAAATTTACTTTTAAGTCCCAGTTTTCCGGTACGTCACGCTGTATATGTTTATAAAGTCAAGAAAGTCACAATACGGAACTAATATTTATGAATGTTGAGTAAGAAAAAAAATCAAAGATTTTTATTTGACATGTAAATAACTCTGAAATTATATTGTGTTCATAATTTGAACACATTAAATTTTTATTTAAATTAAACAACCATATCCTGTCTACATACCTATATAAACATATCATAAGTAACAATAACACCGAGTAGCATTACCCCGATTTAAAGGCAATTAGGCCAAAAACATATTTTTAAATAAATAATTTAAAATCGCTGAGAAATGCTTTGAATCTGAGAGGCACATTTACTCAAGAAGACAGTTTTTAAAGGCGTTAAAAATTATTTAACAAAATTTGATATAATCCACTAGTTTGTATTGCATATCATAACATTAAGTACCTATGTGTAAATCGTTCTTGCAAATAAATATAAATTATTTAATAATCTTTCGTTTTATTTTAATAGGTACTATTTAAAGTTATTTTCTACCATTGCGTTCGATTTTAATTCGGATTGCAAATCGTGTAAGTACTATGCTTTGTATTTTTTTTTTATACCTCATGCATTGAACATTATTTATGATTAATTATTGGGCTTGCCTTCCTCGAGTACCTACGTGCCTCTCATCAGCTTCAGCCGTTGCACTACCTACACAATACATGCACGGGCCTAAACATGGACCTTTACCTTTCCTCCTAATCAATTTCGTATTCCTTCGGATAACCACCTTTTTGTCGCCAATCTTTCGAGCCACGCGCTGCGGAACTTTTTTGAGGGACTTTTTTGGCGGTAACTTTTTCGACCGCGTGAGTATTTTCGTCGATTTCAGTACTTTAGCTTGAAAATACATGAATGATGATACTTAAGTATTCCTAATGTCCCGGGTTAGTATATTTACAATGCACGTACGAAACAAATAACGCTTTTACTTTTATAATTGAATAGGTAGGCTTGGAACTGTTTTGTGGCCGAATCTTAAAATTTTTCATCAATTCATTTTCAGTTATAAATGATAGTTTTATTTACTTCGTAGTGCAGTTAATTTGCAGGTTAATTTAAGTTTTGACTTCGGGAAATTAAACTTTCTTGAATAGAGTTAGACCAAGATAAGTCTTCAACGATTTTGATAGAACACGCAGTGCACGTGTTATTTTATTGAACTGCGTGTGCTATCAAAATCGTTCGGGGAATTATACTTTCTTGAATATCTACGTTATTTTTAAAAGAAACAAACGAACATAAAATATTACACGAGATCCCAAATCAATACTTAAATAGTGTGTGATTATGTGATTAAACGAAAAAAAAAACGAAAACAGTGTTAGAAAACAAATAATGTTCGAAAATATAGCGGAATGCACATTGAATGCGACGAGAAAACTATAATAATTGTAATAAATATCAAATATGATGTTTTATTTCAATATTTAATTCATTAGGAGGATTTCTTTGTTTTTGCATAACTGCTTATGTTTTAGTACTTTACATTAAATTTGTTATAGAACAATTTTTTTTAACCTCTCGTCTGTGTATGATGGGATACTGACCAAATTATGTGTCAACTTTTTGCTTTTTTATCGAGAATGTTTTTATTCTGCTCTATACGGCCCGACCGAGTTTGGACCCACGATCTTTAACCACTACACACAAACGAAAGGTTAATCGAAAAAAAAACGTGCCCAATCAGGCCCTTAAAAGTAAGAAATGCAGAAATTCTTATAATGAAAAAATGAGTGTCATGTATGTCAGTGTCACGAAATTAATAGAAATGTGACGATCCGGAAAGGACAATCTTGATCAGTATTACGAAACTAAGTTTTACTTCGCAAATATTTGTTAAAAATTACTAACAATTTAGCAGAGATGTTACTATACTTTCGAGCATTATTACGTTTGAAAACATACTTACAAGGTGTTTTAAAAATAGCCATACTGAACTTCTTTTAATATAAAAACAAACACGAAGTTACGGATAAATTGGGTATCTATAAATATATTTGTGTCAAATTAACAGTATGTAGAAGTAAAAGTTGTTAAGTATGACTTTCAATTCATAACGTAGAGTACGGCCAAAGATAGATATAACTCCGTAATATATGGATACAGTCTAAGGAAAAAACGTGCCTAGAAAATCAAGTAAATTTGATTTTCGAACAGATGGCGCCACTACCTTTGGCCTACTCTCGAATAGATGGCGTTGACGGTTTCGTTTGGTATTTAACAATTTTAACGCATATCAGTGAAAGAACATGGGTCAAAACAATATAAAAATATTTAATGCAAATAAAAAAAAATATTTATCCATATATAAATACATTTTATGGTATTTTTATACATCTTCATTTTTAGTTTTAATCGTGTGCCGATAGATGGCAGTGAATTTACTGTGGCCACAAAATTTACTATGAGAGTACCGCTCTATCCTATTATATCTTGGGTATGGTCAAATGTTGAAGAAACAGTACTACAAATTTCTTAATAGCTACCTATATACATATACATAGCTGTATTAACTCTTTAAATTTTAATTTAATTAACTCGTTACATGTGTTAATTTAAGATCTGCACTATTCTGATTCTGACATAGTTTTAAGATGAAATATGTCCAAGCCGAATGGCAGATTTTCTAAATAGAAAGTTGAATATCTGAACTAAACGAAAATCGAAATTATTTTTTCTGCCTCTCGAATGGACAGGAGCGATAGAGGTCGGTAGCGGACATTGGATTTTCGATTTACGCGGTAGGCCCCCTGCTTTTATACACCAGATACTAAAGCAGCAGTTGGATAAGTCGGATTGGCCAATCCAACTGTCAATACTGTACAAAACAGATCGGCGTGACTAAAGATTGGAAAATCGCATCTGTGATATAAAACGAGTCTACTCAAAGGTTAACTGGAAGAAATCCCTTAAAGGGTGAAGTTCGCCTTTGTACTGCCTATTTCTGTGCTATATTTGTGTTCTGTGTTTCAATAAATAGTTTATACATACATACATAAGAGTTTTGAAATATTATACAATCACATAAAGTTCCCTGGAAAGAAAATCGAATTGAAAATCGGCGTAGGCATACCGCGTCTAAATAAAAATGTTGCCAGCACCTTGTGAGTCAATCTAGTTAGCACAAAGTGATGTTATTGTTATTAATCTGTACAGTTAGTTAATAATAATTCATAATGACACTTACCACCAGCGCCTCGACGTTTGTATTCCCTTTTAGCCTTTCTCTCTAAGGCCTCTGTAAAAAAAAAAACATTTGGGGCATTTTCTTTGAAAAGGGACCTTATTGTCGATGGCGCTTACGCCGCACAGCGTCGCGCGGCATTGTATTTTTATGGAAGCATCGTTTATAATGGCGTAAGCGCCATCGAAAATAAGGTCCCTTTTTATAGAAAATACCACATTTAAATCTGTAACTTCTTGTCTGTGTGGTTTGGACCCACGCTTTTAACCCACCACACATATAGTTAGACCGAGGCAAGTCTGCAACGATTTTGATAGCACACGCAGTACAAGTGTTATTTTAAACGTCAAACTTCTATGAAATTATGATCTTGGTCTGACTCTATGAAATTTTAAATAGTTCAGAACAATGTAAATTATTTATATTTTACGCCAGACATGTATATCACTTAAAATGCCAATTTAATTGCCCCAATAGGGAATATTCCGCGAAACTGCGTAGGTGGCGCCACTACCGCAATGTGAGGGTCTATCGCGAAACTAGAAAATCGAAATTTCGTTAACATCTCTGTCACTCAAGATATTTATCAATACGGTTTTTACTCACTATTATTTTTAGTCGCTTTTGGCGACATGTTTCGGATTCTTTGGGAATCCATCCTCAGGCACGAGTGTCGGCGGCGGTTGTACGTCGTGCACTGCCCGCGCCGCCCGCCTCGTCGCAGTGCACGACGTACAACCGCCGCGGACACTCGTGCCTAAGGATGGATTCCCAAAGAATCCGAAACATGTCGCCAAAAGCGACTAAAAATAATAGTGAGTAAAAACCGTACTGATAAATATCTTGAAATATGTCTCACGATAGTTTAAGTGCGATCCCTGTCACTCTTGCATATTCGAGCGATAAAGAGGCAGATAGCGAAATTTCGGATTCGCGTTTCCCGGTAGGTCCTCTGTAAACAAACCGCCTTGATGCATCAATGCCATATTTTATTACCTCTGAAAACTTGTCAAAAACCTGTTAAAGGTACAGTATGTATAAGTTACTCTATGGTTTACTAAAAAGGCTAGTGCTGCACTCTGGTGGCCATTGCAGTAATATCCCCTATTGGTAACCGATCAGTCATTTTAGTACAAAACTTAAATAATGTTCGGAAATATCATCGCAATACATTCTTTTTTCTTAGTAGCCCCCTTGGAATGCAAAACGGACCTGGCCCCTATTTCACCACGGTGACAGGTGCGACAACTAGCTCCATGCATGAATTTATTTTTATTTTTGGATTCATAATTTATATCGTTGGAACACCGGAAATGATAAAAATACTTTTGTAAACCTTAACATTATTTTATTAAAAAATATTTAGAATGTTGAAAATTTTTGAGCGGTTGAAACGCTCATAATTTTTGGCGCGAATTCGACAGAGCGTGATGACGTCACACGTTGGGCGGCCCAACTGTCGTTTGCTACTAATGACACTAATCTGTCGAACGCGTGACGTCACGTGGCGTTTCGAGCGTTTCGCTCACTAGCTTTTCGCGGGCAAATTTTTGTACTTTTTATTTATAATTTTAAGTAATTAAATGGTAATTTAAAAACGGAAATGCATTTGTAACATGATATAACGGTAACAAACATCCGAATAAAACATATTTCGTTCAAATATAAACTTCATGCATGAGGCTAATTGTCGACATCACTGTTACTGGCGTCACAGGCCTCCAGGCTACGGTAACCGCTTACCATCGGAACGTAACCGTTTGCCACCAACATTTTAATTTAAAAAAAAAAAACACCTTTATATCGCCAATAAATAAGTACTTATTTTGCGAAGCTAATGACAATTGTCACAAGAAACACGACAATTGTCACGAAATTCCGACACCGAACTTATTTCCTGTCAACAATTACCGAAAATTCTTTTAAATCTTGTGACAATTGTCATCATCATCGTCATAAACTTACCTGTCTTTTGTTTGTCTTATTTGTCTTGTTTTTTTAATAATACAATGATGGTGGCAAACAGGAATACGGCCCGTCCGACGGTAAGCGGTACCCGTAGCCCATGGAGGCCTGTGACCTGTGACGTCACCAACAGTGATGTCGACAATTGTCGCACCTGTCACAGTGCCATAGGCGTGCCATGTGTCATAAACCTGGGTTATGTCCGCGGGGCTACTGAACAAGAAAAAATATGGTTCTAATCCTCCGGATATTTCTCGGAAACATTGTTTAATGGGAAAAGAAATTACCGTTTTGGGCAGCACGCCGCGTTTCTCCTATGTAAGCATGTAAAGAAATTTTTGGAAATTACATTAACAAAACATCAAACACCCTTAGAATATTTTTTTTCTGTATTTACAATAAAATATGTTTTTGTATTGAAATCAAAGATCTAGTGTAAAATGTAAACAGATGTACTTTACTTGAAAATACATGAGTGGTGAAAGAATCTGCTTTCGCGACACATGTGATATCTAGTGTCGAGTAGCAGTACTGATAGTTCCGCTACTTGACGCTAGATGACTGACTACGAAAATAATAGTCGTTTTGGTAACAAAACTGATGTATGGAGTGAGCTCTTATGTCTAAAAACAACTTTTGGAACAAATCAAATCATTTTATCAAATATTTCGATTTGGGTTCTTTTAAGTAGTCACACTACTATATATAAATTATAAACTGTAATAGATGTGATATATTAAAGAAAAAGTGACAAATCCCTCCAGTGGTGAAGGCCGGATTCGAACCGGCGTCTTTAGCTATCGCGGCTAACGCCATGAATCCACCACCTCGCCACCGAGGGTTTCGTCACTTTTTCTTTAATATATGACATCTATTACTGTTTACACTCTATGTCTTAATTTCTCTTTGGTAGCGACTGCTAGTACTAGTGTGCTACGCGTCCAAAGGGTTGAATTGAATATATTATATAACTTACCCAGCTCCCTAGCGCGTTTTCTGGCCAAGTATTCCGGACTGGTTTTGTCCACTCTCGGTCGGCCTCGTTTACGCTTCTCCCCGCTTTCGTTGCGATTGTTCATCACGGCCGCTGTAACAACATTTTTTTTTAATATAACCCCTAACCCTTATAGGATCATTCGTGTGTCTGTCTGTCTGTCACAGACTATTTTCTCCGAAACTACTGGACTAATAAAGTTGAAATTTGGTATACATATGTAAGTTTGTGACCCAAAGACAGACATGTAACGTAAACAAATGAATTGTAAACGTGGGGGCCACTTCTGGGGGATAAACCCTCCCCCCCCCCTTTATCTTCGAAACTGGATCAAAAAAAAAAAAAAAAAACACCAAATAGTTCTTTAGTTATAGGTCACAGAAAAACTTATTAGAAATGTGCTGTCAAGCGTGAGTGGGACCTAATTACTTAGTTTTTGATCCGACCCCTACGGGTTTTTTTAAAGACAATTCAATTCACTTTTCACATTAAAAATACATTGTTTGAATTGTGAAATGTACGAAACCCTTGGAACGCGAGTCCGACTCGCACTTGGCCGGTTTTTCTTTTAACCTCTTGCATTTAAAATATGTGAAAATTTAATGTTTTCAGTTTTTGTCGGCTTTTTTGCTTTGCGCACTTGGCTGTACACTGACTGCCCTTTGTCTAGTATCAACTTTTGTGAACTGTTACCATTGCGAGTCGAGTACACGGCTCACATTAAAATGCAGCTATTTACATACATACATACATATAATCACACCTATTTCCCGGAGGGGTAGGCAGAGACCACGGATTTCCACTTGCTACGATCCTGACATAACTCTTTCGCTTCCTTCACTTTCATAACATTCCTTATCGCCGGTTTAGGGTGCTCTTGACCTGGCCTTTCTTCAGGATTTACCCGATCTGATCAGAGAAAGTCGGCCGAGGTCTGCCCCTTCCAACTCCCGTTTCTACCTCTCCCTTATACACTCTCTTTGTTAGCCTTCTTTCACTCATTTTTTCCACGTGTCCAAACAATTTCAACATACCTTTCTCAATTTTTGTCACTACATCTTCGTTCAGTCCACACTTTTCCCTTATCACATTGTTCCTAATTCTATCTTTTAATCTCACACCACACACACTTCTCAACGCTCTCATTTCCACTGCATTCACTATACAGCTATTTAAATACTTAAAATAATCATAGGAATCATAGGAATAAGCATGCATTTAAAAAATATTCGATCGCAACTGGTTACGAAGCTGCGGTTGCGTACGCGGCCGAAGGGATTAAATATAGTAGGTAATTAATATTTCTTTAAATAAAGGAAATTTTATGGTTTAACTCAACATATTTTGGAGAGCCTAGGTCTCCATACCCTCCATTTTCAAGCACTAACAGTAAAATTAGCTGTATGTCTTACGATAAATTCGATTTTTTGTAATATTTTGGTTGGATATCGGCAATCGCAAATGAAAATGGTTCGATTTTTTAAGATGCTGAAATATATATGATGGAATTGCAAAAAAAGTGTAGGTAACACAATGGAATAATCACAAAAATATGCAAAAGTGTAACACAAAAATGAAGAAAATGTATGTGATTTTATTGTGTTACATCACACAAAGTCACACAAAGGAAGCTAAAATCGACGCCGCAATGTTTCACCGCGTGTAAAATAAAAGTGGCGTCGAATTCAGGAATCCGCAAATACCATGCCGATAGCCAAGTAATTAATATAATCCAGGTATTCGGGGCTAGTATTGTCAAATAAAATTAAAATCGTAATACACTTGTTTTCAAAGTTCAAAGTGTTTTTATTTGTAACATATACTCACAAATAAAAACACTGAACTTTTGAACTTCATTTCATCCTAACCAAACGTTTTTTTTTGTCAATCGTGTACTCACCCATCTCCTTAGCCTGCTTCCTGGCGGCTAATTTAGCCAGGTATTCGGAGCTGGTATTGTCAAATAAAATTATAATCGTAATATACTTGTTTTCATTTCATCCTAACCAAACGATTTTTTTTTGCCAATCGTGTACTCACCCATCTCCTTAGCCTGCTTCCTGGCGGCTAAATTAGCCAGGTATTCGGGGCTGGTATTGTCAAATTAAATTTGTTTTTATTTCATCCTAACCCAACGCAATTTTTTTTTAAGCCAATCGTGTACTCACCCATCTCCTTAGCCTGCTTCCTGGCGGCTAAATTAGCCAGGTATTCGGGGCTGGTATTGTCAAATTAAATTTGTTTTTATTTCATCCTAACCCAACGCAATTTTTTTTTAAGCCAATCGTGTACTCACCCATCTCCTTAGCCTGCTTCCTGGCGGCTAATTTAGCCAGGTATTCGGGGCTGGTATTGTCAAATTAAATTTGTTTTTATTTCATCCTAACCCAACGCAATTTTTTTTTAAGCCAATCGTGTACTCACCCATCTCCTTAGCCTGCTTCCTGGCGGCTAATTTAGCCAGGTATTCGGGGCTGGTATTGTCAAATTAAATTTGTTTTTATTTCATCCTAACCCAACGCAATTTTTTTTAAGCCAATCGTGTACTCACCCATCTCCTTAGCCTGCTTCCTGGCGGCTAATTTAGCCAGGTATTCGGGGCTGGTATTGTCAAATTAAATTTGTTTTTATTTCATCCTAACCCAACGCAATTTTTTTTAGCCAATCGTGTACTCACCCATCTCCTTAGCCTGTTTCCTGGCGGCTAAATTAGCCAGGTATTCGGGGCTGGTCTTGTCGACCCTCGGCCTGCCGCGCTTACGCTTCACCGGCGTCGTTTCTGCAACCGCTAGGGGGGAAAGAAAAATAACGGGGTCAAAAAAAGAGGGGAGAAAAAAAGTACTGTAATTTTTGTATGACAAAATAAATATTGTTTCAAACTAAGTAATAATTGCCAATTATAAGTGGGGCTTGGAGTTATAATTGATATAAAAAACATAATTAGGGAGAAAAAACACATTCACAACGGCCTATTAAGTCTGATTAAAATAAAATTTAAGTTATTATCGGTTCAGTTCAGAAATGTCTGCCAAAAACTAAGTATTTTTTTTAGTTTTTTAGTGATACATCTAAATAATATAACAGTCTATTGATGAGAAACAGTGGAACCTGAAGCTAATTTGGTCTTCTTTTTCTTTTAGACCTTAACAACACAATTGCCTCAAATAAGAAAGCCTTTTATTAATGATATAGCAACACAACAACAATAAATAATTTGTATTTTTTTTGTATTTTATAGGAGGCAAATCGCTTGATGGAAAGCAATAACCGTCGCCCATGGACACCTGCTCCGCTACTGCTATATATATAATTGTGTACAAGAATATGGTAACAGTCCACAAAATGTATACTGGACTAGAAGTACACGCATCTAGCTTTATTTTCACCGCGAAGTTCCGGAGGTAAAACATGGGAGCTAGAAAACTTGTAAGTATAAAGCAGGGACCGGCCCGCTATCCCTTATCCGGGTTTTATAAGGGTATTGCATAAGGCTTAACTCACCATACCCTTTGCCATACGAAACCCTTCATTTTGCTTTTAAAAACCCTTATATTTGTGTACACACATTTGTGTAATGGGTAGCCCAAATACCCTTACAAAACCCTTATCATCCGCTCACCAACACCTTGCATATTGCTTATAAGGGTTAGCCTTATAAAGGGCTTCCCTTTTAGCATATAAGCGTGCAAATTTAAGTCGTCTACCTTGTTCATAAAGCACACATTACTTTGAATCCGAGCGATCGTCGGCGGCGACGGCGGCGTTCTTTGACTAGGCACGTATTTTCTTTCCTTTTCATACACTAGCGTAGATATATACTAATCCTGTCTCTTTCACGCAAAGGGAAACCTTCATAAAAAGCGCTTAAAGATAAGGGTAACCGTTATTAAGGGCTAGCCTTATTTTTGGTTAGCTTTTCGATAAGGGTTAGTCAAAGGTAGGGGTATCATTCAATGTGTTAGCCGTGTTTAAGGGACGCCCATTGAAAGAGTTTTATCGCGGAAAGGGTTGTCCGGTCCCTGGTATAAAGTATAATTATATTACTTCTTAAACTAAGGTATATATTACTTCGTAAAGACGGGCGGTACGAAGCGGGCCCGCAAATTGGTGAGCAAATCGCGTATTGTTCACTAATGTGAGCCAGTCGTGAAGTCTAACGCAACTAGGAACAAAAATCTTTTATATGGAGTTTTTGTGATAAATGTGATAATAAATAACAAGTGACTATGTAGTAATTTTAGAAAACACTAAGTCGCCGTCGAATCATATGCGTACCTATTTCCAGACAGTCGTCATTTCAGTCAAGTCATATTTTCCAGTTCAGTCGAAGTTTTTAGGAACCCAAGGCTACATTATTGAAATTTTAAATATAATATATTAGTAAGAATAGTTACGTGTTGTGACGACAGGCGCCACTGGCTTCGGTTTGGCTGAATTACAGGAGAAAACGAATAAGTAATTATTTTAGTAACCAAAGGCATCGTTTTTAGAGACTAAAGGCGTTATTTTAGGGACTAAAGAAGTTGTGTTAGGAACATAGGCGTCATTTTAGCGACCCAAGGCATTGTGGTTAGTAATTTTGAGATTTTAGAATAAATATTAGTAAAAATAGTTACGTGTTGTGACGATAGGCGCCTCCGGCTTCGGTTTGGCCGCATAGCCAGCTAGCTCCGGAGGCACAAAGTGGGAGACGGGGGACCTGTAGTCCACAGCTAGGGGCAACCCGCCGGGCACTGTAACAAAATGTTAAAATAAAAACTTATAACGTTATTCAGTCAGCCTGTTAAGTCTAACAAGCCCTTGATAATTGGTTGACCTTATCCATCATTTTGACATTTGTGCTTTTTATAGTATTTTCCAAACATCTTGGGTACAGTGACAGATGTCATCTCCGTACAATTACTTTGCGAGATTCTGCGTTTTAGAATTAGAAATAAAAATATACATAACATTTAATTATTTATATAATGAAGATTGCCACATTCCAAACACTACCGCTGTACATGCAATAGCATCCAGTGGTGTTGGAACGGGCAGTCTAGCCTCACAGCCAGCACATGTAACAAAATGTTGGAGCTAGTTTTAGGTTGTATAAATTTTTATGGAGATGACATCAGTCACCGTACCCATGCCATTTGAAAAATACTATAGAAAGGACAAATGTGTTTGCGGTGGCTCGCACAGATATCTTTTTCGCAATTACACGCAACAGGTCGACGTCACCAATGCGGAAACTGAGTGGCAGTAGCAATATATAGTATCCTGAGAATGTTGGCAGGTAAGATGTGGTATTTTCTATAAAAAGGCACCTTACTGTCGATGGCGTTTACGCCATTATTAACGATGCTCCGATATAAATACAATGCCGCGCAACGCTGTGCGGCGAAAGCGCCATCGACAATAAGGTCCCTTTTCGTAGAAAATGCCCCATATAATGGCCATTGGCATGTGGCGTCTCCACTCTCCACTGTCAATGTCTATATCGTGCCACAAGTTTGTTAGATGATGGCGTTAGTAGAGCTTCCGTACATAGACTGCAACCGTCTATGAAGCGCCAGACATATTTATAGCTGTAGGGACCATCGAGTGCGCCGACTTCTGGCCGAAGGGTGCCGTGTTTCGGAGGTTCCGGGGCAAACTGCCGAATCCGACACAAGACCAGACGATTCAACGGAGCCATGCCGTTGTATCGCCAAAATAGTGTTTAATTTTTAAGTTTATGAAATTTATATGTATGTTAGGTATAAGGTATATGTAATATGGGCCTTGTTGCCTGAATTAAATTTTAAAATAAATAAATATTTGATCTTCATGGTGTCAATCATATCAAAGAGGATATAATAAGATAGTGTGGTACAGTCATAGTAAATTTTGTAACCACTGTAATTCACTGCCATCTATCGACATACTTTATTTATAAAAATGCGTTCAAATGTATTTAAATATGGATAAATGATTTTTTTATTTGCATTTTTTTTTATATGATTTTGACCCATGTTCTTTCACTGATATGCGTTAAAATTATAAATAACAAACGAAACCGTCAACGCCCTCTATACGAGAGTAGGCCAAAACTAGTGGTGCCATCTGATCGAGAATCAAATTTTCGTGATTTTCGAGGCACGTTTTTTCCTTAGCCTGTGTCCATCTATTACGGAGTTATATCTATCTTTGATCATATCAATGCTGCCGGTTTACATGTAAAATTAATAATATTTAAATTTTTGTTATAAAATTTATAATAATCATTGTATGATTGTAATTAGTACTCTTATTTCTACTGTACGTCGTAAATTAAGTACCAAACAGGTCTCCATTGGGTTCCATCTTGGCCTTCTTGTCGGGGCTCTCCTTGCTGCTTTCCGACGAGCCAGGAGACGACTCGCGCTTGACTGGAATCACGTCCAACTGGCTCTCGCACAACGCCATCGTAGGATTGCTGAAATTAAACGGCATGACATAAACAATATATACTCATACTCATTTATTAATAATATTGTTACATATTACACGTCAAAAATTTAATTTAATTACATGAGATAGATTACATTATTTTAAAGTTTTGGGTTGTGTAGGTACAAATATGTCAATTAATTTTACAATTGTGAGCCTTATCATATTAATTAGTATTGTTACATTAAAATTATTTTTTGGATGTCAATTAAATTATATATTGTAGAAGTCGTTCAGACTGTAAAAGGCATGGGAGAGGAGCCATTTCTTTAATTCACGCGCAAATGAGTTGGGCGATTCTATCATGGTGATGACTTTTGGCAATTTGTTAAAAACTTTGGGGCCCAGCACCTGCATGGTCTTGGAGGACTTTAGTCAGTCGGTAGTCGGTATATTGGTTATAAAATTATTCTGCTACAATACATTTTAAATCCAAATTTTTTTACTCTTTTAGGGCACACTTAGAGATTATATGTGACGTTTGCAATTAAAAGGTACTACATTGTCGCTTACTATAAGGACGAAAATTGCTTGTATCTTTATATGAAAAACCTGACAGAGCGTCCTTATGGCAAGCGACAATGTGGTACCTTTTGCTCGAAATAGACACATATGGCATTTTTGACCATCCTACAACATAATCTTTTTGTATTTTTACTAATGCAGAACTTTACTTCCTCTTTGATTGTTGGTATATGTAGATAGTCATGTATTTCCGTGTTTCGGGCAAACCAGGGTGCGCATGATATTGTTCTGAGAACAATATTCTGGAATCTTTGAAGGATCTCAAGGTTAGAATTGCTGGCTGATCCTTAGAGTTGTATACCATACGTCCATATATGTAAACCTATATGGACGTATGGTATACAGTTCTGGCGGTTTTTTTGGTTGTGGACTGATAATCAGCAGTCTCCCCGAGTCTCATCCATTATACTACAGAAATGTGTTCGCGACCGGCAAAACATCCCACTTTGTCGCTTGCCATAAAGACACTTTGACAGGTTATTATGTATAAAGATAAAAGCAAATCCCGTCCTTATGGTAAACGACAAAGTGGGACCTTTGACTAAACTTTAACTCAAATATTTGTTAATACTACCTGAGTTTTGTAAACTTAATTTTTGTGTCGGTAAATAAATATCTTTTTACCTATTTTAAATATTAATTCTTTATTGCTTAAGGATTCTAATTACATTAAGTGCAAATAAAATAAAAACTGTCTAAGTGAGAATTAGACTTGTATGTGCATGAATTATTCTGTGCTATTGTAAAATATTAAACACTGTGCTTTTTTTATAGAAAACAACTAACTAAATTAAATATTTTCTGACACACACTTTTATAGCCGACTGTGCTTCTTCTCATTTGCATGTCTATGAAGTACTTTAAAGACATTTCTAATGAGCCTAAACTTGATGTATTGGTGTTGTGGAAAACACAATACATATTGGTGTTTTTCCATCAATGAGTTCCAAAGGCTACCTTCCAACTGTAAAATGTGTTCTTTCTAATAACTAACCACCAACCACTACACTGCTATATATTAAAATGCCTTTCAAAATGTATGACAAAGTTACTTTTGGGGTCATAACAAATTGGATATTAATATTGTATCCATTTGGATATCAGTATACCTCTATTTTGGCAATCTCGGACAGGGAATGTTGTAAACCACTTGCTGGTAAGGTTATAAAATCAATAAATTTTCAATATTGTTTCGTTTAATAATATAAATAAGAATAACGATCAAATAGGTTAAGTAATAATAAATGAGTGTTATTAGTGAGGGCAAGGTTAGCACTCATACAGCTAAACTAAAGAGAACTCATTTCAACACAAACAACACACTTAATTTCAATCATAATGAACCGGTCTTTAATTGTTACGATATTATGAATATGTCATGAAAGGTGGAAAAGTTGAAAAGATATGGCAATCTTATTGAATAAAGTAAATCCACTCAGAGATGCACGAAATGAAGTGAAAATGTAATTACAAAGCTTATCAACATCAGCTAGAACTGTAAAAATATTACTATAGACATAAAACTGTGCCATGGAACTTACCTCGCTCTTACAACAAACAAGTGACCATTTTGTGTAGAGTATATTTACGAAAAAAAACCCTTTCCGTATCTTATAACAGTGTAAAACTCACACAAAAACAACTATCATAACAAAATAAAGATCATTTGAACTTAAATAACACGATAGATTGGGTTTTTAAACAATTCAATGAGAACTAATAACTACGCTACTTTAGATTGTAGAAGTACATTAGAAGTGCAAAGTAAAGCTTGAACATAATACGTAAAACACACGATTTTGATTGTAATTAAATGCACGCACTACATTATTGTGCCGTAGGGAGGCTTTTAAAACTGATTACAAAAGTTTGCGCCGCCGATTATCGTAGATATAAACAAAATACGCGAAACCTAAAAACTGACTCGACGTCCATTACACTAGCAATAAGGTGATGCTACTGCCTACGAAATGTAAGAAAAAGATAAATGTATTTTTTATTTGGCAACACTGAGCATAATACGGCCATTTGAAAAACATCGACTACACTGATGTGTCATTGAGATTTTGGTCCAAATTAAAAACGTAGTTACCATTTCCTATTTCTATTATTTAATGGTAATGTATTAGGTACGTTTTCATTACAATAAATAGTGCAATTTATATTTTAATTTAAAAACAAATTTACTAGATATAAAACACTATGAAAAATATAACGTCTTTAAGAAATTAATAAATTCAAGTGTCAATTTCGTTTCTCTGTACCATCGTTCGGACCGAATTGTTTACAATCATCTACTTCCTAATTTCGTCGCTTAGCATTCTAATTTTATAAAATTCGTAATACTAGGGAAATTTGCGAAAAATAAACTGTCATATTTTCCTTAAAAAAATTAGTGATGCGACACGTCTTTTTTGAAAATTTTAAATTATCGATAAAGGGTTGTTCGTTGTGTTTTAACGTGCAACATTTTTTTGGGTGTGGGACTGGCGAGTGGAGGAAAGACAGTGTGGAAAAGCGATAGTTATAGGTAGGTCGGGTGTCGAGTTGGCATTGTATTATTACCTACTCGACGTCGTTATCGGGTGCCGTGTTATCGCTGTGCGACCGAGGCGCCCGAGGTTGTTTCTTTTGTGTAACGCGGCATCGCAACTCGTCGAGCGCTTACGTATTCAACCTGTTATAGGTAGCTGAGGAAATTCGAACCTTGCTTTTTTATATTGATCTTCGTCTGTTTAGGCATTCATTTATCATATAGGAATTTTAATAATATTATTAAAATTATAATATCATCTAAATACCTATAAAGTGTTTCAAATTAAAGTAATTAACTACTTATGATGTACGTAAGTAAATATATTCTGTTGAGTTCATCTCGTTAACTAATAGTTAATTAGGTAGGTTATTGTGTTAACCATTAATTAGATTAGTAACCCTTAACACCAAAATTATGCTCGTCCCCTAATACTTAAATTTGTGATAAAGACCAATGACGCAAAATAGTTAGGTATTTGTTTGGTGAAATGTTGATCAGATCATGATATTTGTGCCTAGATAGGTATATGAGTAATTATGCATACATACTGAATTGTATGTTTTGTTATCTAACTCGCACTTTACTTTAAATCGATCGGCCTAACCCACATGTAGAAATAATCAATACTTAGCGAGGTTATTCGCTAGATTATTAGAAAGAGACAATGCGATTTCCCGTTATGTTTGATATCGGTATTAATGTTTTGTTTTGCTATCTCTTGTATTATTACAATAAAATGATAACATTTATTAACAGACAGATGGCTGCAGTCTTCTCTAACTATCTGTTTTGAAAATGCTTAAGACGAAACGGCTAAGTTAAGGAGAATAACACAATAAATTTTGATTTAAAAAGCTGCACGAATATAGGCTTTTTTGCTCTCCTTTAAAATGTAAATATCTAAGGTGAATCTAAAAAACAAACATACCAACAACAGGAATTAGATTAAAAACCGGCCAAGTGCGAGTCTGACTCACCCACCGAGGGTTCCGTACTTTTTAGTATTTGTTGTTATAGCGGCAACAGAAATACATCATCTGTGAAAATTTCAACTGTCTAGCTATCACGGTTCATGAGATACAGCCTGGTGACAGATAGACCTACGGACAGACGGACAGCGGAGTCTTGGTAATAGGGTCCCGTTTTTACCCTTTGGGTACGGAACCCTAAAAATCGACTTGTCCTCTAACGATTGTTTACCCCTCAGGTTGTTGCCCCCCAAACTCCAGACGACCTTAAGGGGACCACTGATTACCAGTTCGCTGGGCGATATCGGCCTGTCAGTTGTTCGGAACTGTCAAATTTTTGTTCTAACTGGCAGGCTGATATCGTCCGGCGGACTGATAATCAGTGGGCCTCATTAGACGTAAAAAAAAACCGGACAAGTGCGAGTCGGATTCGCCCACCGAGGGTTCCGTGCTTTTTAGTATTTGTTGTTATAGCGGCAACAGAAATACATCATCTGTGAAAATCTCAACTGTCTAGCTATCACGGTTCATGAGATACAGCCTGGTGACAGACAGACGGACAGTGGAGTCTTAGTAATAGGGTCCCGTTTTTACCCTTTGGGTACGGAACCCTAAAAACATTGATAATGTAATTGTAGGGTAACCCCAAAATTATGCGTACTATGCGTAGGTACATAGACTAGAGTCCGATCCCAGGCAGCAATGTGATGTCAGCGACTTCCAAGTGACGTCATAATGACGTCATGTTAGGTCATATTGAGGTAACGAACGTCATAATGACGTATAAATGCAACCTGGGATATCATTGCCACTGTCAAGCCATGTCCTACTATTCGTATCTCTTCCAATCACCGTACTCTTAGCCCCAAATCAGGTTTTCCTTATAAGCGCCTACAGTATTATAATTATTATCTAGCGTAATAAAATAAATTGGACCCATAAGGAAAACGGTGATATAATTAACTAGGCGTTATAATTAACGAGATCCTCATAAAATTAAGCTATTTAAACGGATTGAATAGCGTGTAATGGTTTTAAATGAGCTCTTTACGATCAGTGCTCAATTAACGCTTATACCTATACGCTATTACCTGTTAAATTGTGTTTTTTATTAAATAAAGATTTAATTTATTTTTCAAAATTTAATTTGCCTCACTGTCCAATCTTTGTAATCCTAAATGAGGGCTACCGTTTTTCTGCTTACCAGTTGGTGCCACTGTAGATGTAGGTCCAGAAAAACAGACCTCAAAATTCTTCTATGCTTATTTTTATAAAATCAATACGTTCTACACATACACAAAGGTATTTTAGCGTCAAAATTTGCCATTTTTTCAACCTGTTTAATTTTGCATATATTTTAATTGACACTTTTTTTAAACCACTAACATTTATTGAGCTATATCTATTGTTTACCATGATTAATCAAAGATGAACAAAGATTTACCACAATTATGAATAAGGAGTGAAAATTCCCGATAAAAAAGCTTGAAACCCCCAAAACTTCTATGCATTTGACATTTTGAAAGACCTGCATATTTGACTAGCGCACCTAGCGGCGAAAGTAAACGCGGTAGCCCTCATTCATGTTAAAATGTTAACATTTTGGTTTTAAAGAGTAGACAGTGGCTTACCTCTAATACATATGTACAGTCAGCAACAGAAGTTGCTAAGCGGGCGAGGTGTTCCAAATAACCTTGACGCGCTCTTATTCTCTTAACAATAAAGTCGCGTCAAGATCATTTTGAACACCTCGCCCGCTTAGCAACTATGTATGTGACTTGTTGTTGTTTGTCAATCATACACGCACCTTGAACGTTGGTAATTATGTAAAGAACTTACTTATTAAATATATTAAAACCGGTCACTTTATTTATCATATACGGAGTTACGTATATCTTTTCACCTCAGCAGCTCAAACAAGCCTACTTTCGTCACTCCAGGGAGCACTCCAAAGTAGCTTTTTAATTTAGTGAAGGCCATGAACTGCCACTTCATACTTCTATTACAAATTGTTTTTTTTTCTCTGTATTATTCTGTGTAATTCGAAATACATGTTAACCTTTAATATGTTCTAACTACTGAGGTGAAAAATTATATGTGCAACACGAGAACAAAGTTATTTTACATCTCGTGTTTTTGAGTCCCTCGCTACGCTCAAGATTCTAACTTAGAATCACTCGCTTCGCTCTATTAATTTCATTAATGTAAGTACTTAATAAAATATCAACTTCTTACATTTATATATATCGTTAGGTAAGTGCAGTATTATAGTACAGCTGTGTTGATCAATACATTTGCATTGGGAATACATTTGCAGAGCTCTGCAAATGTATTCTCTCTCTCTATAGACATCTTTTAGGTAAGCATGATCCATCCTAGACTGCATCGGTACTTACCATCAGGTGAGATTGCGGTCAAATGCTTGCCTTTTTGTAATAAAAAAAATAAAAAATAAAAAAATTACTTACTGCAGACTGTTTTGTAAGCTTGTCCATACTTTGTTATACATGTATTTTTGGTCTTCCTATAACATTGCGTAAACTTAATGAACAGGCGATTGGTGACAGCTTATTTCGCCAAAGCCTTGTCACTACTAACTAAACCGTAATAAAATAAATGTGAAATAATAATAAAACTTGAGTTGTCAAAATGCTATTTTATTTTTTATTTGAATTAACCTTCCCAATCTCTCGTCGATCTTTGCATGCATGTAGGTACAGTACTGTTGCATTTGTGTGGCGACAGGCACAGATATTGTTGTGGGAAATTATTCATGTTTTCATACATTGCTTGGGTTCTAAAATGTATTTAAAGAATTATAAAGATACCTAATAAATATTTGCCAAAGCCAGAAGCCGTTTAGGGGCACCCGGGTACACTTTTGGATGGGGTTATAGGCATCATCGATATCGTATTTTGCAATCACTATCATTTCACAGCTCGTAACTTTGAATGTATCTCTGGCGTCAGGGAGACCGATTTTTACTTTGCGGTCCTGGCGGCCAAAAGGTTAATCAACAGAAAAAGTGTAAGAAACTACCTACGTCAACAAGGCCAATGTTTTGTTTCCAATTTGTAACAAGTATGGATGGTATAGAAAGGATCGCAATCTCTTATGGCAGAATTGTTGTAAAAGTGACCGCGTTAAGCTTTAAATAATAGTTCCTAATCTCTCCGGTGGCGCTAGTTAGGCTCTGGGACATGAGTATAACATGAACCATATAAGGCAACAAATAACCCGACCAAATTACGTAGGTTGTTTTTGGTAGTATTTCGGTGTATGGTGGCGCCGCCTAATTACTGTTTTTTGATGGACACTTTTCATACATAGAGATTTGGCTCCTTTATACAGTCTCCATGGTAACAAGGTTTGTAATATGCTTAGGTAATGTAAAGAGGGATATATGGATGGTATAGAAAGGATGCCAATCTCTTATGGCAGAATTAATGCAAAAGTGACAGCTTTCAGCTTTAAATAATAGTTCCAAATCTCTCCGGTGGCGCTAGTTAGGCTCCGGGACATGAGTATAACATGAACCAACAAATAACCCGACCAAATTACGTAGGTTGTTTTTGAGTTTTTGGTAGTATTTTGGTGTATGGTGGCGCCGCCTAATTACTGTTTTTGATGGACACTTTTCATACATAGAGATTTGGTTCCTTTATATAGTCTCCATGGTACTGTCAAAGTAAATTTTGTAACCACAGAAAATTTGCTGCCATCTATCGGTACACTCTAAAACTAAAAATGAAGATTTATAAAAATACGTTAAAATGTATTTAAATATGGGTAAATGTTTTTTTTATAACTTAATAATAGGATAAGATAGAGCGGATTTATATATGGATAAATGATTTTTTATTCGCCTTAATTATTATTATATGATTTTAACCCATGTTCTTTAACGGATATGCGTTAAAATTATAAATAACAAACGAAACCGTCAACGCCCTGTATACGAGAGTAGGCCAAAACTAGTGGCGCCATCTGATAGAGAATCAAATTTTCGTGATTTTCGAGGCACGTTTTTTCCTTAGACCATAGAGTAACTTATACTAGAGCGGTACTGTCATTGTAAATTTTGTAACCCCAGTAAATTCACTGCCATCTGTCGACACACTTTAAAACTAAAAATAAATATTTATAAAAATACGATAAAATGTATTTAAATATGGATAAATGATTTTTTTATTTGTATTAATTATTTTTATATGATTTTGACCCATGTTCTTTCACTGGTATGCGTTAAAATTATAAATAACAAACGAAACAGTCAACGCCCTCTATACGAGTGTAGGCCAAAACTAGTGGCGCCATCTGATCTAGAATCAAATTTTCGTGATTTTCGAGGCACGTTTTTTCCTTAGACTGTATCCATCTATTACGGAGTTATATCTATCTTTGGGTAATGTAAGTCAAATAAAGTACGTAAAGTAAATATGTTAATGATTGCCCCTGTACCCGTACCATGAGTCACTGACAGTTTCAAAACATATACTCTAACGTCTTCGTAATTTACTTTCTATACATCTCGCTCGCACTAATATGTCAGTACGAGCGAGATGCATAGAAAGTAAGTTACGTTCACGCTAGCGTTTATGTCAATGCCGAACTGATGGAAGCCGTACTGGTTCATTTTTTAAACAAACTGTTTTTGTGCTGCTAGGTACCATTTTTCCTAATTCGTAAAAAACCTTAGCGGCTAGATGGTTAAGTCAATTTCATTTAATTTAATTTCATTTATTTATTTGCGTCAAACACATAAAAATGCATGCAAATACAATTTAAAGAAAAACAGATCACAACAATACATATTAGAAATAATAATACACACACACATCTTAAAATTAGACAGGTAAGTTTAAAGAATAAAACATTAATACAAGGATCACAAATAATAAAAACTATGTAAAATAAAAAAAACAATAATAATGTCAAATCAAATATCAAATTATTAATTATTATAGAAGAGCAAAATGCGTTAGATTAGTAATAAAAGGGATGTCAGGTACATTGGTCAAAAAACTTATCATAGTATTCATTTATGGAATAAAAAGGACGGCTCAAGAAATATTCTTTAACTGCTTTGTCAAAAGTTTTAAAATCTACTATACTTTTAATTTCGTTAGTCTATAAATTGTATACTCTTATGGCAGTATTATTTAAGCTTTTATCAAAATTTACATAATGTGCTTTATTTAAGAGGAACCTATTTCTAATTCGCAGTGTGTAATGGTTAATGGTCGCACCCTGTTCCGCGTACAAGTCTTTGTTGGTGAACACATAAACACATATCCTGTATAGGTACATAGAAATTACAGTCAAAATTTTGTTCTTTATAAATACCTAATATTACGGTGCGATTCAGGTATAGTACGGCATCCTTCGACTATTCTTAGGGCTTTTTTTTGCTTGAGCAGAAGTGAATTTATATTGGTTCCGTTTCCCCAGACCTCAATGCAATATCTAATTATGCTTTCGAAGTATGAAAAGTACATAGTTAGTAAGACTTCCTTGCTTGCAATGTTCATTAGGGATTTCATAGCATAACAAGCCCCTGCTAATTTTGTATTAATCGAGCGCAATGAGGGCTAACGCGTATGAATTCGCCGCTAGGGGCGCTAGTGTAGATGGTGGTCTTTTCCATAGTTCGAAATGTCAAATGTCACTTGTCACTTCAATGACTGACAGCTGTTGGACCACCATCAACAGAGGCGCCAACTGGTGAGCAAAAAAACGATAGCCCTCATTGTGCCAAAATATAGTTTGTCAAGGGACTGTCTCATTTCGGGCGTAGACGGAGAAAGTCATACTGTCTTTGTCTTGCACTGGTGCTGGCGCCCAGAAGAAGGGGATGCGTGTAGTTTTTTGTTTACATACTGACAAGATTTGCTTGACCAACTATATTGTTGACTTTGTACTCTGGCAAATGGCAAACTAAATTGTCGGTAGAAAATTCATAAATATAGTTGGTCAAGCAAATTTTGTCAGTATTAATAGGCGGCAAATTTAAAAAATGTAGGCGCGAAGGATTATCGTCCCACAGAAAATTTCAATTTCGCGCCTTTTACTGACACAGCTGGCTTGCCAGAGTATATAGGTAGGTATTATACCTAAAGCTCGTTCCAGACTACGCGGCGCGAAGCCGCGAATGCGAGTGTGGAGTCGATTTCGCTGATTAGCGAACTAGATTCCACACTCGCGTTCGCCTTAATAATGAGGGCTATCGCGTATGAATTCGCCGCTAGAGGCGCTAGTGTAGATGGTGGTCTTTTCCATAGTTCGAAATGTCAAATGTCATTTGTCACTTCAATGACTGACAGCTGTTCTATAGTCTTTTGCTCAGAATAATGACTTTTTGGACCACCATCAACAGAGGCGCCAACTGGTGAGCAAAAAAACGATAGCCCTCATTACCACAGTTAAGTATAAAAATATGGGTGGATACAAATACTCAAAAATCTCACTGAGCGTATATGGGACATATTATTGAGTAAGATGTGTGCAGTGCAGTGTAACGAGTGTGTGTAACCAATTGGGTTTTAAAAGTCAGTTGATTAAAGGATGACGTGGTGCTGCATATGGGATGCCATGTCAGTAATCAATGTTCATCTGATGGACGTTTTGTACGTCAAAAAAATGGCGTATGTGTAATGACGCTTTCGTGGTGTTACGCCCTTTTTACTCTGATCCCATGCTGTTCTGAATACACAAAACAGATTAGCGACTACAGTGGTTAAGCTATAAAATAGTTATAAATGTTCCTCAAGATGGATCAGCCAGTGTTTGTAGTTGTGCTGTTTTTGTTATTATGCTCGTATCAATTGGCGGTGCCGGAATATAAATATTATGAGCAGTATTTTAATACTTTTTCGTTGCGCCACCTACCGTAGATTCTAGATACTAGTGTAACCAGTTCGAATTAAAAAAACCGCAAATCGATGTACAGGTTAGCCGTTTGGCACACGCATACTAGAGGGCAAAACAAAATTTTTGACCCGCAGTTCCTAAAAAAATCCAAAACCTATCGTGTGGGGTATCATACGAAAGGGCTTTTTGAGGCGATTCTAAAATATATCACTTCATTACATTTCGGCCACACATTTCGAAACATACCAAGTTTGGGCTCCTCCAGATGCGATATGGCTGATATTTTTTGTACAATATACCACAAATGATACGTGATATCCTCATATCCAACCCCAAGAAACCAATTTTAAAAATATCATTAAAAAAATTTTTTAAATTTTTCAATTTTACAAACTGACACAGTTCTACTTCAATACCTATTTTACGAGACTTATGGAACTGTACTGCAGATACGGTACATATTAATCATAAAATGATACGTAATATCCATATATCGAACGGGAAATACCTCTTTAACCCTGTAACTGCGCCTTTTCATCGGTTGGTATAGATTGTTTTGTTTTTGACACAAAATATCAAGATCAAGATATGCCCTTACCGGGATTCGAACCCAGGACCATCACATGCAGTTAGGAAAAATCAAAATCTTTATAGTTAAAAATCTAAACCATTTTGAACATCGCGCCCGCACCTATGCTGCTTACTAAATGAGGGCTATCGTTTTTTTGCTCACCAGTTGGCGCCTCGTTGATGGTGGTCCAAAAGACTAAAGAACAGCTGTCAGTCATTGAAGTGACAAGTGACATTTGACATTTCGAACTATGGAAAAGACCACCATCTACACTAGCGCCCCTAGCGGCGAATTCATACGCGTTAGCCCTCATTGCACTGCCTCAATGAGTCTTCAACAAGTCAATTAACTGGCAGCTATGTTACTTACAGCAAACTTTGCTTTGCTTACAGCGATGCCAACACATACACCACGATTACTTCTATTTCGGGAGCAATATTGACGACTAAATACACTTGATTTTCTGCCTTAACATAAACAGTATAAAGTCTATATTTAAAATTCTGTTCAGTTATAATGCTAATCACATACACTTTATTATTATAACTTTAAGGTTGAAAATCACGGCGTTATAAATATATTTCAGTACGAAATAATTTTAAGTGTTGTACAAACTGCCCTATGACCCGTGTTCTGTGTTATCACCAGAGTTTGTCATTTCATGAGAAGAACTCTATGAACATGCATTATTTTATTGGTGATTTTCTAAACAATATTTGTGAATTTGTGTTTAAAGTGCAGTGCGTTGAAAAAAGTGGAAAAGGTACGTAAACTACTTACTTACCTTAAACTACAGACTACAGCTAGCTTTAATCTAAAGGAGTCTTTATTAATTTAGTTAAATATTTCTACAGTTACTTACTGTTATCTATAACTGGTAAATAGGTATAGGTATGTATTAAATATGTGTTAACTTAGTACGACTATCGTTGCCTAGTTATAGCACAATACAATAAGTTTTGCTTAGCTTAGGACTAAGTCTTGCAGATTTATTCTAATCCCCGGCAAGCTCGGCCGAATTTCACCTTCCCATACAAACGGAGTTTCGTTCTCATTTTAAAACTACGTGATGAATTGTAATGAAACTTTGCATATACAATGATATGAGGTAAATCTAGGTCTGTTATTAGTTTATATAGCTCTAGTATATAAAAAAAACGAAATAGAGCAAAAACAAGTTTCGTATGAAAAACTTAAATTCTCTGTATTTTTTTAACTATGGTATCTGAAGCTACATAAACTAATTACAGACCTAGATATACCTTATCCTATTATAAGTACTAAGTTGCAGAGCAATCTAGCTAGTCGTTTTAAAATGAGAGCGGAACTACGTTTGTATGGAGAACCGAGCTTGCCGGGGACTCTTAATATTTATAGTTTGGCAAGAGTCACTTGTCACTGGAGTGAGGTACAGGCAGAAATAATCATATTGTCTTTTTCTAAGTTTAGTATTATATTAGATACGCCAAAAAAGGGATTACCTATAGTTTTTTATTTTACTGCTATCGACAACTGGTTTGCCATACTATATTTGCCTTTTATTTTTTACTTGTAGGAAAATATCGTAAATCCGGCTACTATACTAAGTCAAAAAACTCCCAACGATGGTCCAAAATTAACTTGATTATCTTCGTTCGAGTGTGACTGTTATTTAAATATCGCAGTTCTAAGGCAAAATATGTTCATTATAAATGGAAGAAAAAATGATTAGGTATTTAACTTGCGGACCATAGTGGTAGTAGGTATTTAATAATGTATATTTGGGTGTTTTTATCTCCGAGGTATTACTACATTCAAGCTTTAGTAGAGTATAAAAAAGCTGGGTTATTAGGTAGGTACCGTAAAATGAGGTGAGTAGGGTTCGCGGGGAGAGTTGGGTTATGAATGGGGAGAGAAGGTATGAAAGGGGGGTGAGATGGATTTTATTATTTTTGCTAGAAAAATAATGTATTCCAATTTAAAATGGAGTTATAGTAACCTCCTAAGTCCCAGCTTTTTTTAAACGTCATAGTCCTAGAGGCCTCTTGTTCATTTTTTGCACATAATAAATATTTGCTGCCAGTCCTGAACGGACTATTTACAACTCTACGGACTGTCAGAATATTCCGCGCGAGCATTCAAATTTGAAAGCGGGGGCATCTAAAAATTTTGTACCGAAATATGTACTATCGGTGTTTATTACTATACTATAGTAACTTACTTAATGCTGGGACTGATGGGTGAATTTTACTATGTACAAAATTTGGTACGCAGGACTTAGGAGGGTAATACTCATAATAAAAAAAATCGATCCAACAATCTTCCAAAATCACCTTTGTATGAAAACCCATCTCACCCCAATTACGAGGGACTACGGGGTGAGGTGGTTTTACCTGTTAATCGTCAAAGTTATGAAATGGAACTACCCAAAATAAAATAAAAACTAAAATACAAACGTCAGGAACACTTATTATATACAGCATTCAGTTTGCATATGTAAAAATAAAATGTTATAGAATAGAATAGAATAGAAATAATTTATTCGTTAGCACACACAAATAGAAAATTATACAAAACAGAGAAACATAAATAAAAAGAAAAAGTGCCACGAAATGGTCTCACCTCAGCATGTCGGCGGTAGTCTCCTTTCGTCTTATCGAGGTTTGAATGTCAGTTTTGCTCCTACTCACCCCATTTTACGGTACGCATTTGGTGTGACTTACTTATTCTTTATAATTAGGTAGGTTTATTACGCTGAATAAGGAATGCAGTAGGTATGTTAGTCAAAATAATTAAATGTGTTGTTTTCCGCTCTCACACAGTCTTGGGATACAGATGGCGTAAGAAGGGTGATCATAATGTTATGTGAGTTTTAATTTGAGAGTTTTAGGTTATGTGTGTTTTTGTCATTTATATTAAAGCATATTAAGAGGAAAGGGGATGATCTATTATCCATACAAATGGTCCTCATTTTCCTCCCCGGATATTGACTTTATGGAAATTATTTTTACAGAATTGTATGTATTTTAGTCATAGTTTTTTAATTATTATAGAAGTTAGGAGCGAAAAACAGGTTTCATAAAAAATGTTCATGCTCCTAACTTATAAAAAGAAAAAAAGAACCAAACGGTCGGGCGTAGCTATGATTCAAATACATTAAATTATTTAAATTATGTAAAAATATTTTTAATATGTTATTGTTAATGGGGCGGTTTCGGGCGGTAGTCTCCTTTCGTCTTAAATTTAGGTGAGGGTTTTCGGTAATAACACTAAAATTACGCTTCTGATTATGTTGACCTTTCAATGCATATAGGTAGGTATAATAAAAACATCAAACTTTATGCAAAAATAGAACAAATCATCAATTGTTACTGTTAGAAGTATTAGAACAAATTAAATTATTTTCAGAAAATAATTTAATCTGTTTTTATTTTAAGTAGAAACACTGATATATAAATTATAAACTGAAATAAATGGCATATACTAAGAAAAAGTGACCAAGGCCTCCAGTGCCCCAGGCTGAAATCGAACCAGCGTCCTCTGCTATCGCGGCAGGTGCCTGTGCCATTCGGCAGCAGAAAACAGGGGACTGGAGGCCTTGGTCACTTTTTCTTAGTATATGACATTTATTTCAGTTTATATATCAAATTGTTCTTGATAGAAAAACTAATCTATTTTTAAATTTATATTTAAGTTTATGCAGTTTATTATTTCAAGAAAGTTATGTGTATTTACACATAATGGCAGACATTTTGTGATATTTATGTTTTATTAATTTCATATACATATAAATTTTATACTTACTAAAACGTCCAAGAGTCAGATAAGGATAATTTTGATTAACGGCTCTAGTTTAAACATTTACATAATTTCTGAATTAATATTTTCAGGTAAATATGGATGAAGATTATGATCTAGTGATAGACTTAGACGATGAAAGAGAGGAAATACCACATGGAAGTAACAACAGAGATGAAAAAATGAGACCAATAATTAATAAATGTATACACAACGAAGACACGAGTATGGAACAACATTCTCATAAACCACCTCAAGAAACTAGCGTAATACAGAGTCAAAATAGCGATCAGAATTCAGATGATGATTATATACAGGTTATAGATGATAACGACGATTACGAACAGTCGGTTCAAAAATTAATAAGTGCTGCAAATAAAATAGGGAGAGAGTACCTTAAAAACAAACAATTGAAAGAAGCGACAGCTAATAAAATGCTTAATGATAGTCAAGTGTATAAAAGTGATTCATTAAATGGAGGTAGCCCAAATCAAGCTCGAGATCACAGGCCTTTACACAAGCTTGGTCTGGGAAAAAATCAAGAGTCAGTTAGAGAAAATCGAATTACAGGAACAACCAGTTACAAACCGAGTTACGAATCTCAACATGTCACGGAAGATATACCACATTATAGAAACGAATATACTTTTAGAAGAAGAATGGATGGTTACGTGCATGATGTGAGGACTTTGCCTAACATTCAAACTGCACGACATATATATAGATACCATGATACAGATAGACCAGAAGTTGATTTAAGCATAGATGACTATTATCCTATAATGGACAGGTATGAAAATCAACATAGTCACAGGCCTGAAATTCCTTTAAGGAATGATTTTTATCCTCATAATCCAATAAACAGAAACACTTATTTCCATGTTCAAAGACCAACTTTCAACACAAGTGGTTGTAGGTATAATGCAATGCCTAGCGATACACACAATCATCATTATATACCAGAAGATATGTTAAGAATAGATGAATATAGACGTGCTGAAATGAACAGAGCTCAACAACTTTATTCTCATAGACCGGATTTGATTAGACTTGATGACTATAGGCATACAGGAATAGAAAGAGACGCTTATAGCTATGTTCATAGAACACATGAACCATTGAGAAGTGATTATGGAAATACTACAACTACTACTAGATTTCCTTACAGTCATTATATGCCTGATCATGCTTTTGATGACTACTGGCAAGCAATGATGAGCAGACATGCTTACAGACCAGAAGGTGTAATAAGCATGGAAGACTATGAACGCTCCTTAAGAAATTGGCATGTATACGGCAACACTTATAAACCACTGATAGGTTTAAGTTTGTATCCCTATAGATCAGTAGAATTGCCTCATATTTATAGACCTGATTTAGTAAAGATGGATACCTGTAGAGAACCGATGTTAACAGAAACTGCAGGTATGTATTGCTGCAAACAACAAATCAACCCCTACAGAACTGAAATTGATGATGCTAATAGAAACGATGATTGTACACTGAATTTATCTCGCAAACAAGAAACAACCAGTACAGCTGTCAACACGCTAAGAAATGCGAGGAACGATGAGAATAAACTGCAAACTATTTTAAGTACAGGAAATCAAGTATCAAAAGCACCGTTGAATAAAAATAAAAGTTTAAAAAAATCTGGAAATCTGGATTTGCCTGGGTATAAATATAAAAACAGTCTAAAAAGAACAATGGAAGACCATATTAAAAGCAATAAAACTACTTTGAGTGTAAATAAACCTGAATCAGAATATATGGATATCTGTAAACCAGGAGTGCCCATTATAACGAATAGACCAGATACAGTAATATTAAGTACTAAAAACATTTATCAAAAAAGGATGCATAATCAGATTACACAGGCTGATGCTTTAGCTGCATCAGAAATAGTCCGCGACAGAAATCATAAGATCGAGACAACTGCTATAGAAATTGAAAACCATGGAGCTGCATTAGATGAAAATGCTGAACAATTTATATATGAGGTGATCAAGAGCAAGACACATGAAGATAAAGAAGTTGACCGAGAAAATAATGCAGTAGAAAAAGATATCAGTATACAACTATTGGTAGTTTTTTTTACACGTGTAAAGGAGCTTGTCAAAGACACTTTTCCAGAATTTTCAAAGTCGCTTGAAAAGGAAATTGATAATTTGGGAAAACGGACGAATAGTAGAAGATTGAAAACAGACATACAATACATTTGTCCTTTATATTGTTCTGTGTCCACTTACTCTTTACCCCGATTTGACAACACTGACGATGATAATAAGATAGAAAAACATGTAAATCGAGCTAAAATTTGTGATGTGTGTAGTTGTATTCAAAACTGTTATAAGTTGTACAAGAAAAAATATTTTAATTTAGTATCCACGCAAGCTGTAAGTGAAAAACAAGAAAATGATGCGAAGACAGTCAATGAGAATTTAAATGTAAATTTGCCAATAGAAAGTGCACGAGGAATTAGGGCACACACCGTCATATGTCGGCGTCAAGGTACAGACTGTAAAGAAATTGGTAAAGGTGAATTTAGAAGTAATGAGTATATAGATATTGATGAAAAATTAAAAAAAAATCAAGGTCAGTCTATTACAGATGGCAAAATATTAAATAAAGATACGCGTGGTGCTTACGCTACCACAGTTATCAACAAGCATGCAATTAATTCACCAAATTGGGTTCCAACTCTATCTATTGATGACAATGATATTTCATTACGTATTAATACTCATAACAACCCAATGGAAATCGAAAAACCAGTCCTAAAGACCATTAATGACGAAAAAGAAATAATAATTGACTACAGTAGTCAAAACAGACATAGTTTAAGTGAAAACAAAGCCGATAAGGACAATTCTCCTAAAAACGAAGCAAAACTAATCCTCTCCTTATCTTTTAATGAAATAACTAATGCAGATATTATAGCATCAAAACTAAAGGATAACATAAGTAAAAAACCTGACACCATATTTTCATGTCACATATGCACTTGTACATTTACCTATTTCACATCATTTGTTAGTCATATGCAGAAAAAACATAATATAAATGAGATTGACGTAGATATATCAGAAGAATGTATTGCAAGAAAATGTCCATTCTGCGGAGTATATTCGAAACAAAAATATCATAATGAACACGTTAAAACAGCTCATCCAGAAATATTTACGCGTAAAGAAGAACCTAGTGAAATAGAACTGATAAAAGTGAACAAAAGAAGGAAATCAATGAAAAGGAAGTTCATATTTACATGTCTGGTGTGTCACAAGAATCTGAAGTCGTGTGAAGTACAAAAGCATAGAGAGATAGAACATAAGGGATTGAAGGTAGCGAAGATGTTTACTAAGAAACTATCAAGCATGGATTAATTGTTAAAGACCCCAACCTAATGAACCTTAAAATTACAATAGATAGAGTAATGTAAGTACAGCCTGTAGCGACAGCTCAATATCAAAAAACAAATGAACTGACATTAAAATAATTAACATAAATACTTATACCGATATTTTTACATTAAGTAAAATAAAACAAAACATTGGTAGTGTATATTTATATTTACAAATTAAACAATAAATTTAGAGTATTTCCAATACATATTAACATTAATTTAATACTTATTTTCATCTACCATACGGAAAAACAGCATTTGTGATTCATGTTAACCACCATGGTCTATTTACCGTATAATCTTCAACATTTGACTGTCTATTGTTATTATAATTATTTTGTGTTCTTTGTGTTGGCTGATTATTATATCCATAATTATCATTTCTGTTATAATTTGTTTGATCCCGATTATTACTTCCATAATTTTGTGAATTATAATTATTATTGTCATAATTATTATTCCTTACAGGTTTACGAGTAGTATAATAATTTTGGGAATTTTGTTGATTGTTATGATTACTATTATTAAAATCTGAAGAAATAACGCCTCTATTTGGTTTTTGTGTTGTTGTTGTTGTGTAACTTGGTCTATTGCTGCCTTGTGTATCGTAATTATTATAATCTTGTTGATTATAAGGTCTTCCTCTATAATAGTCGTCTTGTTTTCTATTATTGACACCACCTTGGCTTCCAGAATAATTATTTACATTCTTATCAGGACTTTGCACATTATCTTGACTATTACCTTGTGGTCGTCTATTATTGTAGTTGGCATTATTTGGCCGCTCAATATTAACACTGTCCTGTCTATTATTGCTCCCATAATTATTTTCATAGTTATTGTTGTTTCCAGAATTGGCATTATTGCTACCATAATTATCATTGTTTCCATAATTCTGATTATTGTTGGTATAATTCCTGATTTTCTGAGAACCGAAGATCTGGGAGGCCACGAAGGCCCGTTGGATCTTGGCGTACAGGCCTGGGGTCTCAGCAGCACCACAGGACCTGCCTAGTGACGTCACGCCCACGACACGCCAGATACAGTCCTCTTGAAGTTGAGCGGGACCACCGGAGTCACCCTGAAAATACAGGAAATGCAGTTAATGCCGTTCCATCGGTTTTCCGCTGTCACTGTCACATTTCGCAAGAAAGAACGGGAAAGATCATGCGCGCCAGTGACAATTTTGATCGAATTTTGTCGATTATTATTAATTATAAAAACGTGACCTTACAATATCGAAATTCGAAAGCTATGAAATTATTATTTAAGTTAAGATTGTTTTTTCTTCTTTTTTTGTTTATAGTATCAAATAATAAATAACTTAATAAAGTTGGATTAAAAGTCCAAGTTAGAGGTTACATTGGGAATTAATTGTATCGAGTGAAGTGTTATAATTCGTGTATCGGAAGCTATATGGAAGCTATGTCATTAAAGACAATATAGTCAAGAACTATATATATATATATTTTTCCACGTCTACGAATATCAACGCCTCTTAGAAAAACATGGTCATATAAGGAGATTTTTCGCCTTCTGGCTCAGGGAACGGCCTTAATGACGAAATAATACAAAATAGTAGAGGCCCGTCAAACATAGGTACTGATTGGGCAACCCGGTCTAAGCATTAGGCTCAGAGAACGGAACGGAGGAAGGGAACTCAGCGATTACTTTTTAGGGTTCCGTACCCAAAGGGTAAAAACGGGACCCTATTACTAAGACTCCGCTGTCCGTCTGTCCGTCCGTCTGTCACCAGGCTGTATCTCATGAACCGTGATAGCTAGACAGTTGAAATTTTCACAGATGATGTATTTCTGTTGCCGCTATAACAACAAATGCTAAAAATAGAATAATATAAATATTTAAATGGGGCTCCCATACAACAAACGTGATTTTCCGTAATGGTACGGATAAAAATTAAAATTCAAAAACACGATATCCGCGGTCTCAAACACGCACATCTAGATGTGCGAGATATCTATCTTGCTCACGCTTACGCTCAGTGAGAGTAAGAAAAGAACACGAACCTACTGGGCCTCAAGAACTAGGATTCGGAGGTAAATTTAAAACTTATTTTACGCGATTAAGTCCCGTTGTTGTGATTAATAATGAGTTAAAATCGTGAAAGTTTAAATCAGTAATTTGGCTCTATTTATGCAATCCCATCTGCCCTCCTAAGCTAATAGGCAGTATCTCTAAAAGATGTCAACTTTAGCCAGTCTTCTCCGAGACCACGGGGACAACGCCGTCCTCGAAACGTCGGAGGTAAATTTAAAACTTATTTTACGCGATTAGGTCCCGTCGTTGTGAATAATAATGAGTTAAAACTCGTGAAAGTTTGAATCAGTCATTTGGCTCTATTTATGCAATCCCATCTGCCCTCCTAAGCTAATAGGCAGTATCTCTAAAAGATGTCAACTTTAGCCAGTCTTCTCCGAGACCACGGGGACAACGCCGTCCTCGAAATGTCGGAGGTAAATTAAAAACTTATTTTACGCGATTAAGTCCCGTCGTTGTGAATATGAGTTAAAACTCGTGAAAGTTTGAATCAGTAATTTGGCTCTATTTATGCAATCCCATCTGCCCTCCTAAGCTAATAGGCAGTATCTCTAAAAGATGTCAACTTTAGCCAGTCTTCTCCGAGACCACGGGGACAACGTCGTCCTCGAAACGTCGGAGGTAAATTTAAAACTTATTTTACGCGATTAAGTCCCGTCTTTGTGAATAATAATGAGTTAAAATCGTGAAAGTTTAAATCAGTAATTTGGCTCTATTTATGCAATCCCATTTGCCCCGCCCGCCCCGCCGCTACGAAGGTCTTGTGATTATAATTATACGAGGTGAGATCAGGTAGTTTCCAAGATGATGACGTGACTGTGGTTCCATTGAAGTACTCTTACTATGAACGCGACCACAGCGTTCGGCGGTCAAGGACGTGACCATGGAGACTATATAAAGGAGTCAAATCTCTATGTATGAAAAGTGTCCATCAAAAAACAATAATTAGGCGGCGCCACCATACACCGAAATACTACCAAAAACAACCTACGTAATTTGGTCGGGTTATTTGTTGCCTTATAGGTATGGTTCATGTTATACTCATGTCCCAGAGCCTAACTAGCGCCATCGGAGAGATTAGGAACTATTATTTAAAGCTGATTGCGGTCACTTTTGCAACAATTCTGCCATAAGAGATTGGCATCCTTTCTATACCATCCATAGACGTGACGCATGGCGCGAGTCACGTCTACAGGGTGCCTAGACAAGTTGACGAACGCTTGTGCTACGATAACGAAACGCTTTGTTTCCTTCCATATTAGTGCAACAGTGAAAGTTGCGTTTCGTTCGCTACGTAAACGATTGCCATGTTGGCTACGCAACGTGATGTGCAAGTTGCGGAAAGTTTCCAAAAAGCTAGAAAAGTTAACAGGAAAGGTTCTCGGAAATTTAGAAAAAAAAATTACCTACAGGAAATAAAGCAAACTTAATTTTGGAAATTTCGATACTGACATAATATGAGAATTTTTGAATTTTTTCCATGTTCGTGCTGGCAGTGAATGCGAGAGAGAGAGAAAGAGATGTTTTACCCTTAGACATAGTATATACAAGTAGTAATAGACGCGCCACCGAGCGACCGGGTAAGAGAAACGATATCCATATAAAATTTGGGCAGCATAGGATTTTTTCTCTTTCACTCTTATACATTTCGGTATTTCACCATCGCTTCCTACCTATGATGCTACCCGGTCGGTGATAAGGACAAAGCATGGCACTATTTTCTCTTTCCTCTTATCTTTCTCTATCAAAGAGTGTCAGGCCCTTGTGTTTTACCTGACAAGTATCCTTCCCTCCCCTTTCATCCCCAGCACAAATCTGACTGTCGCTTAAAGGTCCTTGAGGCAGTTTGCGTGAGGTCCCGAGGACCTCCTGGCATCGGTTTATGTCCCAAACTGGCAGAGACACACTGCGAAGCTCCAGTGATTGGTCACCTCCTGGAAATGACGTATATATTTTTAAATGTTATTTTAACAATTATTCCAATATTTTATATTAAAGGAAAAAATGGAATAAGTTAAGCTTCCGGCAGGACTTGAATCCGCAACCTCCACAATCCGTGCGTTGCTCTTAACCAATTGAGCTACGGAAGCCTAAAACCTTGCAAATCTTTCCATTCCTTCCCTTATGTATACAAGCCTTTGGGGTGGCGTAAAGCGACATCTACCGAAAGACGATTACATCTTTTAACGGCGGTATCGCTCGCAGACGTATCTGCATGTTAAAAAATTAATTTTTCCAATCTTTATATTAAAGGTAGAACGGAAAAATTCACCGCTTCCGACACGGTAGACCTCAATTTACGAGCTTTCGGTACACCGGCCATACCGCGCGGTCAGGCACGGTGTTCCGGCTTGTACGAGTATGGAGAAAGTGTCAAAAATCGATTTCTCCAAAAGTATCATATGTAGATACACTCAAAATTTAAATCAAATCAAAGCAAATCTTGTCAGTAGAAAAAGGATAGAAAATTTGAATTTCGCGCCTTTTTCTACTGACAAGATTTGCTTGACCAACTATATGTTCATATTTGTAGTTTTAAGATCTAATAAAAACAGTATTAAATAGTTTAAATTTGTATAACTTATCATTAAAAAAATCAGATAAAAATATGCTAAATACATACAATTTTAAGCGCTATAAAAATACAATTAAATAAATAGTTTTCCAACATATTCTTCAACAATATATTAAAACAAATTTCGGCTTCGCCTCAAATTGTTACTCACGCCACTCGCCTTTTTTGACCTCTCTTCAACAACGGTTGTATAAATACTATAAGAGGTTCTATATCGGACATGATATCGAAACTCTTTTTAGTAATCGAGGATTTTTCAGTGAGCACATATGTATAAATATATATCGACAATTCGACATCTTATTTATCGCCATCAAATCTCTAGAACGTGCCCCGAGTTATCTCAGGTTTGCTGAGTTAAGCGCATCCGAACAACTTCCGAACAAGTTCGTAACACACTGCTGGCTTAGAGCCTCTCTTTACTCAAAAACACACTATTCTTTACACGAAATCTTAGCAATATTTAGCATAATACAGTAATTGAATTTTCGGCTTACCATATTCAGTGCGGCCCCAACCAGTTGCGATGATAGGTGTGCCCACCGCTGGGGCGGTCCCCAGGCACGCTGGCTTCACTACCTCGGAGAACCTGGAACATGGGAACAGACTGTCATATATATTTTATCAGTAACTGGCAACAGCCACGTTTTGAATTTAGAATCGTATCGCCCTGTCAAATGGAACGGGGGTGCGTATTCGCCATTCGTAGAGAAGCAGTCCTCTAGGATATTTATTTGTAAGTTAGCTAACCTGAAAAAAATAAGAAGATATCCATAACAGCCAACAGGCAGTGCGGTACGGTCTTTCCATTCCACATCCCCCACTAGGCGTAACCCCTTTACATGGTGGAGGCGCGGGGTAAAATTTACAATAGGTAAGTTAGGTGTAGTTGATGTTTGATCAAATGATCATAATACTTTTCACCTCAGCAGCTCGAACAAGCCTACTTTCGTCACTCCCTGGAGTGAGGAAAGTGCGACTTTCCTCACTCCAGGGAGTGAAACAATGTAGCTTTTTAATTTAGTGAAGGCCATGAACTTCATACTACGGTACGGTACGGTACGGTACGGTCCGGTACGGTACGGTACGGTCCGGTACGGTACGGTACGGTCCGGTACGGTACGGTACGGTCCGGTCCGGTCTCGTCTCGTATCGTATCGTATCGTATCTTATCGTATCGTACATATTATAATACTTTTTTTCTGTTTATTCTGTGTAATTCGAAATACATTTTAACCTTTAATATGTTCTCACTACTGAGGTGAAAAATTATGTGTGCAACACGAGAGCAAAGTTATTTTACATCTCGTGTTTTTGAGTCCCTCGCTACGCTCAAGATTCTACCTTAGAATCACTCGCTTCGCTCGTGATTCAATTATAGATCTTTCGCTTTCTCGGGACTCAAAATAAACACTCGCAAGAAAAACCAACTTTCTTCTCTTGTTGCACAAATAACTATAGTCAGGTTAAGTTGTGTCACAAAGATTTTTGCTGATAAAAAAGTTACTGGTACAGATCCCTTATTATTGGTTGAAAGCTTATTTAATGTTGAATTACTTACAATATAGTTTAACGTAATCGTAGTTTTTTTATGAGAACGAAACTCCGTTTGTATGGGAAGGTAAAATTCTAACTTTTTAGATTTCAGCACTCGCAGATACTCTTTAGAGAAATTGGAGAAGAACTGCCGGCCTAGCCAAGGTGACAAAATGATACGGCACTTCCATAGGTTATTCAAGGCAAAGATAGATAAAACTCCGTAATAGATGGATAGAGTCTAAGTAAAAAAGTGCCTCGAAAATCACGAGAATTTGATTCTCGATCAGATGGCGCCACTACCTTTGGCCTACTCTCGTATAGAGGGCGTTGACAGTTTGGTTTGTTATTTAACAATTTTAACGCATATCAGTGAAAGAGCATGGGTCAAAATCATAAAAATAATTAATGCAAATAAAAAAAATCATTTATCCATATTTAAATACATTTTATCGTATTTTTATAAACCTTTATTTTTAGTTTTAAAGTGTGTCGATAGATGGCAGTGAATTTACTGTGGTTACAAAATTTACTATGGCAGTACTGTACCACTCTATCCTATTATATCCCCTTTGTTCAAGGTTATATTTCGTGACTTACTTGACAGCATTGGCTAGTTTGACAAGCCCCAAGTCGTAGTAAGACCGAGGCAGCTTGTACTTCGGGTGTCTGATGACGGCTGCGACTTTCACGACCAGCGCGCCAGGGTCGTCCAGGTATGAGGAGCCGAGTTGCACCGCACTGGGGGGTCCACTGTGACAAATGCCAAATAGATATGAAGATTACTACTTGGTAAAGAGTGTTTGGAAGATCATATTATTGTAAATAGAAACTTTAACCCAACGAAGGTTTTTATTATTTAAAAAAATTCTTTGTCAAAATTAGTTAAAAATGTTGCCCGCGTTATAAAAAACTAATCATCGATTTTTATTAACATAGCGAGTCTCCCACTATCACATCCATTTTCAATCATAATCCCAACAGTTGGCAGCTGTCCAACAAAGTATGAAGAACCAAACATTTTAAGACACTGCTGAATTTTAAGACGAAAGTGGAGGACCCGCGAAATCGCCTTTTCATACAAACGTAGTCTTCATTTTCCCCTTTGGATAAAATATTTTGACACAATTTGTTGTATAGAAATCATAGCTATGCCTCTACGTTTAATTTTTTTCGAATCTTTAATTAGCACTACATAATATTAAACAAAGTAGCTTTCCGCTGTCTGTCTGTCCCTATGTATGCTTAGTTCTTTAAAACCCACGCAACGGATGTTGATGCGGTTTTCACCTATCTTCTTCTTCACGTGCCATCTCCGTCCAGGAGGTCACCAGTTTCACCTATCAATAGAGTAATTCTTGAGGAAGGTTTTAGTGTATAATTTTGTAAAGGTTTTGTGTAACCCGTGCGAAGTCGGGGCGGGTCGCTAGTTAAGTAGCCATAGGCAGCCGCCTGGAGGCGCTAGGAGGTTAAGAGCTTACTTAAAAACGGTGTTATCGCGATCCTTAAACAAGCAGTGTGCAGCAGTCAGGACAAACTGCTCGCTGACTAGAGAGCCGTCGCATTTCCAGGCGTAGCCAGCCACCTGGAGGATTGATCAGTCTGTTAAGAGAATAGTTCCTTACTTAACAACGGTGTTATCGCGATCCTGAAAAGAGCAGTGTGCAGCAGTTACAACAAACTACTCGCTGAGTAGAGAGCCGTCGCACTTCCAGGCGTAGCCAGCCACCTGGAGGATTGATCAGTCTGTTAAGAGAACAGTTCCTTACTTAACAACGGTGTTGTCGCGGTCCTGAAAGGAGCAGTGCGCAGCAGTCAGGACGAACTGCTCGCTGACCAGAGAGCCGCCGCATTTCCAGGCGTAGCCAGCCGCCTGGAGAAGAGATCAATCTGTTAAGATATTAGTAGTAATAGTATATTTATTTTCTTTAAACAGTCGTGCAAATTATTTCCTTAATAGCTAAATCTGGACTTATAATTACTATTTAAATATTTAGTTGAATTATTAACGGTAAATACACAGGTAATTATTGTAACATAACTACATTAAGAAGCCGGAAAGTCTGCAACACGGTGAACTGGGATAAGAACCTAATCTACATGTTTTTCTACACCGTTCAAATCATGTACGTTTAGAAGGATGCCAATCTCTTATGGTAGAATGGGCAGAATTGTTGCAAAAGTGACCGCTTTCAGCTTTAAATAATAGTTCCTAATCTCTCCGGTGGCGCTAGTTAGGCTCTGTCTGGGACATGAGTATAACATGAACCATATAAGGCAACAAATAACCCGACCAAATTACGTAGGTTGTTTTTGGTAGTATTTCGGTGTATGGTGGCGCCGCCTAATTACTGTTTTTTGATGGACACTTTTCATACATAGAGATTTGGCTCCTTTATATAGTCTCCATGGGTCTAGTCTTTAAGATGTCAATTGTTAGTGTCACCGTGGTGAATTACTTAGACCCCTATCAAGCGCTGCGGAAATTCTCATAAGACTGTCCTCCATATGTGGTATTTTCTATAAAAAGGGACTTTATTGTCGATGGCGCTTACACCATTATAACCGATGCTCCGATATAAATATAATGCCGCGCGACGCTGTGCCGCGTAAGCGCTATCGACAATAAGGTCCCTTTTCATAGAAAATGCCCCATATTATTCTCAAATAAGTCACCTGTATTTTTCTCCATCCCAGCATCGCCATGTGCGGGAACTCCTGTATGTCCACCACTTTGCCCCCCACCACGAGAGGCACAGTGGTGGGCGCGCATTTGCGCACGTTGATCTGAACAGGCTCAGGGCGGGGCAAGAGGGGGATAGCTTGGACTGCTTTTGTGCCCAGTGCTTTGTACTCGTCGCACTCTAAAACGATTAAAAAAAATGAAAAAGTTGATTTTAGTTCAGCAAATCTTGTTTGAATGGGGTTTTAATTATTTTTTTAAGTGACCTTATTTGATCGTTTATTGGGGCAAATTAAGTCTGCATAGGTTAGCCAATAAGTCGATAAGTATTTAAAGCATTCCATGGGCTGTCCCAAACAAACACGTTGTTTTTCGTTGTTTAAATTTAATTTTTCGGTGTTTTAAGATGTTTATTTTTTTAAGAAATTGTTTTGATCATTTTGTAATAGAATAAGGAACATCACATTTATACGGGACAACGGTAGGTGAAATGCTCCTTGCTACAAAAAGATTTTTAATTTCTAATAAGTACTTCATAAATACTTACTTCTTTCCGCCAGCTCTATATACCTCTTCTTCTCAACATTACTCATATAATCTTCATCAGGCCCAATAATTACCTCCGGAGTGACATCATCATCAGGAAACGCTATAGAATCTTCGTCTTTCGGCCTCGCGTTAACCCCATAGTTGGGCCTCTTCGTCACCGGCCTGTTCGTTATAGGAGGCCCATTGGTAACTACAGGTCTAACCCCTTTATTCAACGGGTTTCCTGTCGTATAATAGTTATTATTAAAATTTGGTTTTTGCGTGTAATAATCTCCTACATCATTTATTTTTCCATCATATATATTCTTATATTCTTGCAAATTCTGAGGTAGTTTGTTGGTTGTACGTATAGTGGTTTTCTTTTTGGGTTTTAATGTAGTGCTATAGTTATTAGTTACGTTCTTTTTTCTTCTGTAATCATTTTGGTTTCTGTCTAAATTTAATTGTGGTAGAAGAGGGTTATTGTAAATATCATGTTCGTATGTTTTAGTGGTTTCTTCCCGTTTAGTTGTTTGTTTGTATGTTTTCTCGGGTCTTCGTGTTGTGAACGCTGATCCGTATGAAGGTTGATTTGTTGCGAATGGTTTGAATCCTTGAAAAAAATCTGTAATAATAAAAACAAGCAATTGTTATAGCTTTAAGTGTAAGGTGAAATGATTTCTTTAGTTTTAAATGCAGCGCCTACAATATTTTCTGCTTTGCCCTAAGGTTGACTGGTAGAGCCTCATGGCATTAAGTTGCCTTTTGTACATTAAGTTTGTCTTTTGTGAACCAATAACTGACATATTGAAATTGTATTTAATTATATCTATCGTACATTTAAGTCTAATCTTAAAGCATTTGGAAATATGACGTGTATTTTTTTTATTTTTTTTACCAAAGATAGATATAACTCCGTAATAGATGGATACAGTCTAAGGAAAAAACGTGCCCCAAAAATCAAGAAAATTTGATTCTCGTTCAGAGGGCGCTACTAGTTTTGGCCTACAGTCGTATAGATGGCGTTGACGGTTTCGTCTGTTATCTAACAATTTTAACGCATATCAGTGAAAGAACATGGGTCAAAATCATAAAAATAATTAATGCAAATAAAAAAAATCATTTATCTATATTTAAATACATTCTATCGTATTTTTATAAATATTCATTTTTAGTTTTAAAGTGTGTCGACAGATGGCAGTGAATTTACTGGGGTTACAAAATTTACTATGACAGTACCGCTCCCTGTATAAGTTACTCTATGTTTTTACCAATAAAGTTTAAATAAATAAGCCTAGAGTACAATGTTCTCATATGACTAGACTAGACACCTAAACAATAGGATAATTATAAATAGTATTTAGGTACAAGGAGAATCTAGCTTCCTGTCTTTAAGTAGGTACCTATACCTACTCATTATTATGTTATGCAATAAAATAACAATATACCGGTCGTATACATAAAATCACCATTACAAGGATGACGCGGGAAATATGGCCGCCGTTTATATAAATATGGAAACTCATTCGAATTATAAAAATCTTATTTTAATCTGTTATTGATATCTGTGTATCTCGAGTCTCAACGTTCTCGACTGTTCTTACCTTACACAGATTATGTAGGAATCTTGCGCGTTGGATCGCTCGCTTTTGTAGCCTGAATAGAAAACTTTAAACTATGTAATTTAACGCTTTGAATGCGACGCCTATAGTGCGCGGCGGTGCAGCAGCGCGCATCCGTTGACGTCTTTGGTGGTCAAATGTTTCGTAAAAAAATTAAAACGAAAACAATAAGGGGTCGCTGCGCCCTACGCTTGCGCGTTGTATTGTACATTAGTATTAGTAGTGTAGGTTCGTCCACCTTGTGACATAAAAGGGAATCTTAAACTTGACATTTACACTTCGTGTCAATAAAAAGGGATCTCCTGTGCCACTCCTGTTACACAGTTCATTAACTGTCCCCATGTCAATACCTGATCAATCTATTTTAAAATAACCGATGACATTAACCAATTATATAGATAATATTTTTAAAGTTAGAATAGGCTTCGTGGTGTTACCAATGTTCTACGTTACCCGGGGTTCCCCTGTGGCGAACAAGTTCTTAGTTGCTTTTCTTTTAATTTTCTTTTAATTTAACCAATAATAAATAAACCAAAGAGCATTTTATTGTACCTATCTACATTTTAGATTGATACAGTGTTACGTAGGTATATATATACCTAAGATATGGGTAGATACCCCAGCGGGTAGACCACGGGTAGACAGATGGTGGGCTCCGATCTGCTTCGCCATTATGGCAGTACAATTTGGCCTTAAGAGGATAGTGACCGACCGCTTTTCCACACAAACGAAGTCCCCATTTTCCTCTCTGGATATTGACGTTTGTATGGAAAGGCGGTCACGTGACCTCGTCCCCTTTCCTCTTAAAGTGGAAATTCATCAAGTAATTGATCAAAAAACGACAGTGAACGATTGTATCACGTTTGTATGGAAAGGCGGTCACGTGACCTCGTCCCCTTTCCTCTTAAAGTGGAAACTCATCAAGTAATTTATCAAAAACGACATTGGTGAGAAGCGCATGAGTCATGAGTCACTAATAACACCTTTGTACGCCAGACGTCAAATGACGCGCGCGGCGACAGCCCAATATCAACCTTCGTGTATCCCGACAAGATTCAAAATGTCGCACTGCACCACGGCCGCACACGATAGGCGTAGCTAGCGTTCTATTTTATTTTATTTTTATTTAAAAAGGCACACTAAACAGACAACATTCAACATTGTTACAAAGAGTACATGAATGGTAGGTATTAAATAAGAATGCCATCCAAAGCAAGCATGCACAGCAAGAAAAAAATATAAGGAGCAAAAACTATCCTAAAATTATATTAAAAAAAAATTCCTAAAACTACTCAAAATTGCACTAAATTACAAATTACAACATTTCGCAGATACTTAATTTTTAAATGTCAAATTGCGTACTATTATTGGGAAGTGTGATGATGGCCGTTCGAAGGGTTAACTGGTCATCAGGGAACCTTATGTCTTTTAAATAAGGTTTATTATTACTTAATTGGCTCCATGCATGAATTTATTTTTATTTTTGGATTCATAGATTATATCGTTGGAACACCGGAAATGATAAAAATACTTTTACAGTACATATGGTGCTACTTTCTCGCACTAGTGCGTAAAAGAGCACTTTTCGTGCATATGTCGAAAGTTTAAAGGGCCATATGTACTGTAAAACGTTGTACGATACGCGTGCGAATAGGTAATTCGCAACTCGTGTCGATTTAAAACACTCCCTGCGGTCGTGTTTTAATTTATCGCCACTCGTTTCGACTTTCCTCTTTTCCGCACTTGTATCGTAAATAACTATTGTAAACCTTAACATTATTTTATTAAAAAATATTTAAAATGTTGAAAGTTTTTGAGCGGTTGAAACGCTCATAATTTTTGGCGCGAATTCGACAGAGCGTGATGACGTCACACGTTGGGCGGCCCAACTGACGTTTGCTACTAATGACACTAATCTGTCGAACGCGTGACGTCACGTGGAGTTTCGAGCGTTTCGCTCACTAGCTTTTCGCGGGCAAATTTTTGTACTTTTTATTTATAATTTAAAGTAATTAAATGGTAATTTAAAAACGGAAATGCATTTATAACATGATATAACGGTAACAAACATCCGAATAAAACATATTTCGTTCAAATATAAACTTCATGCATGAGGCTAATTGTGCGAGCGATACATGTCGAACTAAATATGGATTGCTTCCGTTGATCGATAATGAAGACAATATAAATGTCAGAGGTCTGCCTTAACCCTTAACCTTTTCCATACGGCCCAAGGGCTTCTTTAGTATTCAGAGGTACGTAAATAAAATACTGTCAATCTTTATACAAAGTGGTTCCAAAGAGGATAAGATAGAGCGGTACTGTCATAGCAAATTTTGTGCCACAGTAAATTCACTGCCATCAATCGACACACGATTAAAACTTAAAATAAAAATATCAAAAAAATTATTTATATATGGATAAATGATTTTTTATTCGCCTTAATTATTTTTATATGATTTTGACCCATGTTCTTTCACTGATGTGCGTTAAAATTGTTAAATAACAAACGAGACCGTCAACGCCATTTGAGAGTAGGCCAAAGGTAGTGGCGCCATCTGATCGAAAATCAAATTTTCTTGATTTTCGAGGCAAGTTTTTTCCTTAGACTGTATCCATCTATTACGTAGTTATATGTATCTTTGACTCCACTTAGCTACTTACCATAAAACTGTGAGGTAGCAGAGGTCACGAAAAACAGCAAAAGTGCGGTCCGGCCAACGCTCGTCGTCATCTTTTAGGGAAGTCTGGAAATATAAATATATGTTATAAGTACAAACGGCACTCCGGCATTGCTTCATGGTAGGAACTCCAAAAATACGCACGAAGCGTGTTGCTTCCACATTTCTTATGCGAACTGCCAAGGAGTGGAACGCCCTGCCCGAGTCTGTGTTTCCGCATGAGTACAATCTGGGGCTCGTGCTCCACCGTAGACCGCATCATTACTTACCATCAGGTGGGATCGTGGTCAAACGCCTGCCTATTCGTCATAAAAAAAAAGTAGAAATGCAACGGATAGTTGTTTGGCCGGATACCGGATGTTAGGCCTGACCATCGGCCGAATATTCGGTATCCGGCCGGCGGAATTATACCTACATTTCGGTTATTCAGATGCGCATTGTGCAGATTTTGACCTGTTTCGTAGTGAACGTTCGCGCGGACTCATTTCTAGGTTCGAAATGAGTCCGCGTGCAACGAGCAGTCATGCAGGTGAGGTGAGTGGAATGTTTAAATTGTTTTAAATAGTTATTTGTGCAACAAGAGAGGAAAGTTGGTTTTTCTTGCGAGTGTTTATTTTGAGTCCCGGGGAAAGCGAAAAATTCTATTATTGAATCACGAGGGAAGCGAGTTAGAATCTTGAGCGTAACGAGGGACTCAAAAACACGAGATGTAAAATAACTTTGCTCTCGTGTTGCACACATAATTTTTCACCTCAGTAGTGAGAACATATTAAAGGTTAAAATGTATTTCGAATTACACAGAATAAAATTTTGTTTTTAAATAAAAGTAGGAAGTGGCAGTTCATGGCCTTCACTAAATTAAAAAGCTACTTTGTTTCACTCCCTGGAGTGACGAAAGTCGCACTTTCCTCACTCCAGGTCAAGGAATTTAAAGTATGAGATGAGGTCCCTAATAGTGAGATCCATATTGATTGTCACTGTGACAAGGTACGAAATGGCACATAAATGAAATGGTACGTGGCTAACGTGGGAATCGAGCAATTAAAACTTGAATCCGTGTATGACGTTTTAATGTTGTATGTTAAGTAGGTTGGGTGGGATTCCGCCGCTCATTGACCTCATTGTTATCCATCCGGAACTAATCTCAGCAAAAAAACATTTTAAATACAGTCAACACACATTTCATTGCACGTCATTGTGGCGGTATCATGGTCGCATTTTTATCACTTGTCATGTCATGCGTCACTCTCGCACTTACATACTTACTTGTTAGAACGTGACAGGCATGATGACAGATGATAAAAAACCGAGCATCTTAGCCCATGTACAGAAAACATAAAACAGTAAACATGTACAGTCAAGGGCATATATATATACATTCCCAAAGTTTCAAAGATATGTGTACGCTATTACACCTTAGACAATAAAGTCGTGTTCTCATATTTTTGAGCCATTTGTCTGGATCGATATTTTTGCCTTCGACTGTATGTAAGTATCGCACTGTAGAGAGTAGAGAGGCCACTCAGACCACAACCACCACAATATGTTTAAGGATTTAACTTGTTTTTAGGGTTCCGTACCCAAAGGGTAAAAACGGGACCCTATTACTAAGACTCCACTGTCTGTCTGTCTGTCCGTCTGCCACCAGGCTGTATCTCATGAACCGTGGTAACACACTAGACACTTAAATTTTTTACAAATGATGTATTTTTGTTGCCGCTATAACAACAAATACTAAACATAATAAAATAAATATTTAAGTGGGGCTCCCATACAACAAACGTGATTTTTTTGCCGTTTTTTGCGTAATGATACGGAACCCTTCGTGCGCGAGTCCAATTCGCACTTGGCCGGTTTTATATAATATAGAAGACTAACGATCGTCACCCATGGACACCTGCAACACCAGAGGGGTTGCTAGTGCATTGCCGTCCTTTAAGATGGGAGTACACCTTTTCTTGAAGGTTTGAAAGGTCGTAAGAGCGTTTTCGCATTGTCCGATCCGATTTTGAATGTAGAATCCTACATCCACAATGTCGGGCCGCGGGGTATAAAAAAAAAAGTTTTATTGCCAATACCAGAACAGAATTATGATACAAGTGTGCTAAGTTGGTCGTTGGTCATTACACACGAGGCGATCTTGTGCGCGCGAGCTGTAAGCGAGCGCGCAATA